>NC_134421.1:12915993-13219023 GCF_030867145.1 Opisthocomus hoazin | reverse complement strand
CAATTAGCCAACCAGGCCGATTTACTAACGAAACGTCTTCGCCACGACATTAAGCACCGCACAGCGGCTCTTACCTCTCGGTCTGCAGCGTGACTTTGGACGGCTCCACGTTGGGGTTCTCCCACTCCATCTGCGGACAGTGCATGAAGTAGCAGAGGGTGTACAGAGCCTCTGGCTCCCAGTAGAACGATCCCTGCTTCTGGTGCATCGGCGTCCCGTTCCCGTGCTGCTTGGCGTTGAGGGGCTGGAGGTGGTGCATCGCTCGAGACACCAGGTCGCCTGGAAAAAAGCAAAAGCCAGATGAATGACAGGCTTTTCGGCCGCCTCTCCCGAAGTTCTCAAACCCAAAGGTGTGCCAGGTTGGTTCTCCCTTCCATTTAACCTCACGTATGCAAACAGTAAAGGGTCAGGACAGTATCTTGCTCATCGCCAGGTTGTACTTTGCCTGGTGACTTACGCAGCGCGGCAAGACATACCTGGGCTGCAGACAAGTCCCCAGAGGCGCTTGGGGGTGATGGGTTTCTGCACATACGGTGTGTCAGCAGCGTCAGGCTGGCCCACCTCATCTCTGGCAGAAGAGCCAGCATGCCAGGGCTGGGGTCACAGCTACCTACAGGCAGCCCTTGGAGGCTGCCAAAATCCCATAGTCCCCAAAAGTGGGGACAACACAGAGTGGCCTCAAAAGTCGCGTGCTCCTGGGTAGAGACCAGCAGGGAAATGCAGCCCCTTGCAACGAAGAAGGAGGCAGTCAGATAACGCACAGAACGCTGCAGGAGCGTACGAAGGGACACATGGGTGAAGAAAAAAGGGGGGAAAAATTGCTAAAAGACAATATCGGAAATGTGCAACCAAAATTACAATTTGTATGCCCAGGCTGGGCCTGGAAAACTTCAAAATAGTAGAAGAGCAGAACCTGTGAAGTAGGCTCACCCAGCCCCTCAGGTTTCCAGACCACAGAAAACGACCCAGGAGCACGATGCTCATCGTCTCCCCTGCGCCGACGTGGTTCTGCGCGCTTCCTCGCAGGACTGCTGTGGGAAACCAGCCGCAATACGCGGACCGGGATCAGCAAAGCCAGCACGCGAGATCAGCAGGCAAATACACGGGCAAGCAGCAGCGAGTCTCTAAGCACTACGCTGATTGTAACTCATTAACTAAGCAGCTCCCTCTGAGGCAGTGGATTTTACTTTTGGTGACTAGTGACCACTCTGTCAAAGGCAGGGAAACAATTGTGGTTATAAACTGCCTATTTTCACATGTTCGAATCACTCTGAGAGTGCTTTGGGGGGAAATGATGATCTCAGATCAAATCAGACGGTTTGTTTTAAATGAAAATCTGAGCAAGAGCCCTTTGGGTCATTCTTCAGCTATACAAAAGCGAGTGATGGGGAAAAGAGGACATAATTTTCGAGCTCTAAGAAGTCACACGCTTTCTCTTATTTGCTTTTCCCAAGTGACCACTGAGCACTGAAACTTGGAAGGAAAAGTTGGAAATGTACACTGAGGTAGAACATAAAACGAAATGGGCGGGGGGGGGGGGGGGGGGGGGAAGAGAGAAAAGCTGAATAATGACCTCCTGGTCAAACTTAAAGGAAGGAGAACCATTTTGACCAAGTGCAAGGCAGAGCTACAGATTTTTTTTGCGAAGTCCCACCCCTGGGAACACATCACAGCACATCACTTCTCTCCAGCCAGCCTCACACAGAAAACGCTGCTGCGGCTGCAATAACGTGCACTAGGGAGAGCAGAAACATCTCACTGAAAAATGCTCAGCCCAGTCCTCCAAAAACACAGCCTTAAAACCATGAAGAGAAGAAAACCACTGGCATGAGAAAACCGCCAAGTTCATGATTTCAGGGTTTTGACACAATTTTTTGCTGCACTCTGCAATATTCCTCCGATTCAAAGCTTTCATTTAAAAATAGTTTCTGTCTTTTCCCTCTGCCAGGAAATTGTCATGATAGGACCAATCTTGCAGCCCTGCATGCTCATAATTTCCAAGAGAAGCTGTGCATGGGGAAAGGCTGCAGGATCAGGCCCATAGCAGAAACAGATGTGCCTCTGAGATGGTTGCCCAGGCCAGCACAGAATTATCTGCGGGCAACCAGCAGCAGCAGGGAAGTTTGGGACCCTCTTCTGTCAGCCCACTGTCACAGCGGACATGCACTGCCAAGCCCAGCACGGGCCAGTTTAACTGCTAGCAACTTTGCTGATAGCAAAAGTAAATTCCTCTTTTTCTATCTCCGAAAGGAAAAAAAAAAAAAAAAAGCGTAGAAGTGCTAGCTGAAACATCCAGGTTTAACAATAATAGCAAAAGCAGAGAAAAAGGAGTTGCACTAAATTCAGCCTTTTCAGACCCAAGCCACTACAGCAGTAAAGCATGAGGTTAAAGTCAAGCACAACTAGCCTTATTTCAGTGGACTGAGACGGCAGGCACCAGAGAATGCCTCTTGACTTCTGCACCCAATGATGAATAAAAACCAGGATGCAATATCGGCCCGGATTCAGGCAGCAGCACCACTTCACCCTCATTCCTCCCCGAGCGCTGGGGCGATGCGGCTTTGACGACACATCCAGCACCAGAGTAAGCTGTGTGGTGAGCAAGGAGGGAAAGCGGCAGTAGGAATGACACAGGCAGAGCGGGCAGCTCAGCATCGCTGCTGAGGCAAGGCAGGAGGAACTCGAGCCTCGCTGAAATCAATGGCAAAGCTCCCATCCTTTTCAGTAGGACCAGGAGTTCACCTTTTTGTTCAGTATTTCCTCAGCTGCTTCTTAAGAAACCCAAACCAATTCATGCCATTGGAGTGGAATTAACGCTTTTTATGGTTAAGCCTCATTTAATTACATTATACCAAGAACTGATTGGCTTAGATCTTGGTTTTGCCTTTGCTATGTTATCTCTGGTTACATTTCAAATAATTTCTGCATTAACATTTATTATAACATTCCTCTACCAGAGACAACTCAAGGCTTAAATAATCAATACCTATAAAGCACTGAGCTTCACAGAGCACAGTAAGTAAGCATAAAACGCTGCATTATGATCCTGGTACCCAACAGGCAGAGCACTGGAGGCAGGACAGGAACCTCTGCTCTCTGTTTCGTTCCGCAGTGTAACTTCGGACAAGCCACCGCACGCTCTGGTGCCCTTCTCCTCCTCCAGCCACATCCAGGTACGGTGCAGATTCTTCAGGGCAGACAGTGGGCCTTAGCATACCTGTGCACCAGGATCAGTGCGAAGCGGGGAGGAGGGAGCTGACAGGCACACGCATGCACTGTATGGGAGTACTTCTGCGTAACTACGTAAAATGTAGCGTAGTTCAGCATCTGGTTCGAGATCCATGTGTGGTGTTTCAATCCCTGCCACACTTTGCTGCTTCTGTTCTTCCTTGCTAACGTACTTTTGCTTCTCCGCTTTCTTCCAAAGAATACAGCAAGAGTTGAAATTCTCTTTGATCCTGGCCAGGGCACCTCAAAAGCCCATGGACACGAAACCAGCTTCATGATGGGACGCACAGGTCTGGTCTCCAGCAGTCAGCCAGCTCAAGTCTCATCTGGGAAACCCAACCTATATTTGCTCTCCTTGCCAGCTATAAAAGCCACAGTACCTCTGAACACTGAGGGCAACCTTGAGTTTGTGGCCAAGCATAGACAGGGAAGTCCCCTTCATCCCTTTGCATTAGCAGTCTCTGCTCTTCAGAGCCGTGTTCAACTACAGCAACACTCTGCAAGGCGACATTATCTGCTGGCAGCATCACTGGCTCTTCTGCACATTTTTGGCCCTGAAAACATATCTCAGAGATATCACATGAGCACATCTCAAAGGCCAATAAATTCCCAAGTATGTGATTTTCAATAAAACCCACAAAAAATGAAAATCCCAGCAGCTGAGTAGATCTTGCAACTTCAGGGACATGGCTCCCAAGGGCTGTGGCATCATGACACAAGGGGCTCGGTGGGGATCCCTGCCTCGCTGTCCCCTGCGCTCATTCTCGCCCCTGTACCACCACCTGCAACCCATCTGAGGAACAGACTGGGGAGCCGATCCGCCTGACAGAAAAACTTTGCCAGTTTTGTTTTGTTTTTAATTTAAACCAAATAAACACTTCCACAATTTATGCAACTTAAGCCAAGCCAGCCGACGCACAAACTGCTCTGCTGGCAGAGCCGCGGAGAGGAAGACATCACGTTGGGTGGGATAGACACACAAAAAAATGAACAGCGAGGTGGGGGGATATTTAAGGATATTTTTGGTGGCAAAGCTAGGAAGCCAGAACTGGAGGGCAAGCTCCCAGAGGGCAGAAAAGGTGGTGGCAAGCCCCAGGCAGCCGTGGGTCAGTACAGGGCAGAGCTCCGGCCACACCGCTCTGCGCTGGAGCTTGTCAGCCTGGAAGAGAGATGCCGTGCCTTGCACGCCGGCTAGCAAAGGGCCCGCGAAATCACCACCGCCCCGCAGCGTGCGGAGAGCTGCCGCTGTGGCTGCCAGCGTTTCGTCCTTTCCACGACTACAACAGGGCTCGCCCATCGCTGCTGCTGCTGCTGCCAGTTCAGCACGGTTTAGGAATGCAAGGTCCGCATACATTGGATTTAAAGATTGAAAATGTTATGTAATGCGCATGTTGTGACACGGGCCTGGTTTAAGGCAACACTGAATATTTAAGGAGCAGCTTCACTGACTTCAAGCCACAGATGTGATGTGACAGGGGAAGCTGAGCTGCTCCAGACTGCATGGGGGTGGTGCACTCAGCAACACACAGCACACGACCGGACTGCTCCAGCCCTCTCCGCAGCGGCCAGCAAAGCAGTTTTTTTTTCACCGTGTTCGGCTTCCATAAAAGCTATTATCACTGCTCTTGCTATTTTAGTGCCCAAACTTTAAAAAAATAACATATCCATTTCCAATTTTGTAACAGAGGAGGGGGAAAAAAGAAGAAAAGCAAAAAGGAGGAAGAAAGAGGGAACGACAGAGGCCCAGTGCCCACTTCTGAGAAGCTTTCTGAGGGATCTTGTGGCCTGTCACGACAGACCTGATCTTGCCAACATGCTTTCAGAGGGATCAACTTCCACAGCCTAAAATGTCTGGCTGGGTGTGTGCTTGCGTAACCATGACCCCACGGTGAATGACGCTGGACCGATCCTTACACGGCCACTCCCTGTGGCACCTACCTCAAGTTTTTCTTGTTTCAAAGACATGTCTTAAAACCACAAGAACAACTTAACGACGGTATTTTTGCATGCTGGTAACAAGCCACACAGTTCTTTGGCCCGTGTCTTTCCTTCGAAGCCCAGGGGAGGGAGGAGGATCTGTGGTCATGGCAGCCCTCTTCACGCATGATGCCCCGTGAGGGCACCGGGCGAAGCCACAGCAGGCCATGCTTCCAGCATGACAGTACCCATCAGTTTGATAATGCCGGTCTGATCATCCCTCCAGCTGTCCAATGTGTGTAGCCTGTACTCCAGCGTGGAACCATGCCCTGCGGTGGGGCATGCTGGCAGCAGCAGCATTGCCACTTTGCTTTGCTACCTGGATGAACACCTTCTCCTGCACAAGCGGGCCACAGCCACAGGCTGGAGTCACATCTGTCCTTCAGAGCCCTAAATGTCCTCTTGTGTCCTTTCCAGACCATCAACAGGAGAAGTGCTGGCCAGGGAGCTGCACCTTCCATGGCATGGCTGGTAGTTCCCATAGTTTGCCCCCTTACAAGCACATGAGCCAGGTGCAATGCTTACTGTCTTGACCTGGATGGATCTCACACCTCAGTATAAAAGTCTTGGATCTACAGCTCTTGCTCAGGATCAGCTCTGGAGAGACTGTATTGAAAACATCAGTTATAACCCTGACAATAAACCAGACTGCTACCTGGCGGCCACGGCCACCCTGCATCCTTCCCCTGCCGTAGCCAACACTCTCTCCATTTCTCCCTCCCTGTTACATCTGGTTTCTGCACCGAAGCGATGCGTTGCTACAGCTCACCTTGCCATAAGCCTGTAAGCGCATGAATGCAGGTGAATACGAGTAGTTGAACTGTGTCTCCGGCACCACAGCACGCTGCTTCCAGCCATCCACTCAGCCAGTCGCCCGGGCCGTCCCTACGCTTCTGATTTCAGCTGCACTGTTCTTCCATGTTTGCACTGCCTCCGGTGTTGCGTCAATCTCTGTGTTTCAAAAGTCGGCTGAACAAACACTGCTCAAGGAAAAACCTTTCCTTAAACGATTTCTTGGAGGTCTTTCTATCTTTAACTCAAGACAACCCACCTATATCAGGAAAGGAGTCTGCAGAGAGCTAGGGTGGGTACACACTAGAAAGTGTTTAGTACGTATATTACTGTGCACACATTCTTAGCACAAAGTATCTTCAAACGTAAGGCTATGCTATTCTTGGCACACAGTAAGTGTATTCCAGATTCAAGAGCCAATTGCCTCGGGCTGTGGGCGTGCTTGGGGTGCCATGACCCACAGTCAGTGGTGCACCCCAAGTGCGACATTCATCATCGAGCTTACCTTACAAGAACCTCCCCGCCTCTGCCATGTCCGCTTGCCCACGTCGTGCCCCTGAGTGCATCTGCTGCTCCAGGCAACCAACCCTTTTCTTATCCTAAGAGCCATTCATCTCTCCCACAGAAGAGCAAACAAAGGAGCTGTGGTCCCAAACTCTGAATTCAGCAGCAAAAGACAGGACCAGGATAGGAGCAGCCCGTTTCCTGACAGTGGCTCCCCTGTGGCCTCCCACAGATCGTTTAACCTTGTATCTCCACTTACCCCACCATCACAAGAAGCTTCTATTTATATAACAGAATACATGTTTGTGTGTGATTTAGTGTTTGCAAAGCCTTTGAAGACTGAGAAATTAGGGATTGGATATATCCCATTAAAAAACCACAATAATAATTAAACCTTCTCAACTTCACATACCTATTATAATAACACCATTACCTTCAAAATCTCCAATCCAATGTGGCAAGCATGGTGTTTGTGTTTGATTCGCCTTAAAACACGTCAACTCCAAACAAAACAGGCTTTGACTTGGAGGAGCTATTCATCTGCCGACCTAACGTAGAGCCTTCTGGACTGCCAGTGGACTGCCACTGCCTTACAGACCATTGTCCTTGGGTTTTCTTTGGCCTAACACGGACCCACATCCTCCAGCTCTGAATTTAAGAGCACCTCCATGGCTGAGCTGGCCAGCTGAAGAGTGCTTACCCTGGCCTGGCCAACTGTCAGCACAGCAAGGCACAAGGACAACTTCAAACCTAAGGGAAGGAAAATGGTGTGTTAATCCCAAGCGTGCTGTGATGCAGCGATAGCTGCCTCTATTCAGAGCCTGTGACACAAGATAGAAACTCACTCCTCCCGGTCAGCAGGGCAGTGACAGGGAAGGTAAAGCCTTACCAGGGTGTAGACTGGTATTTTCAAATTATCTTCCCTCCAGCTTTGTTTCCACCGATAAATAAATGTGTTGCTCTATGCTTTACGATAGTGGGTATCTCAGGGTGGTGGAGGGAAGAAAAGGAGGGGTTCCTTCGGGACTATGAAGTAATCCATAGCCCTTCTTGTGCACAGATGCAAGTCACGTGCACGTGGAGGCTCAGGTCCATCACTCAGAAGGGGCTGCAAGGGGGACAGGGTAGCAGCCAGGGGAGCCAGCAACCAGCTAGCACTTCATGGAGGCAAGAAACTGCCTAACATTTAAGCACTGCATTAATCCGCCTCATGTTCTCTGCTGGGGGGCAAAGGGGAACCTCAACAACTTCTCTTTTTAGCTTTTACATGTGCAGCAGATGACATGTGGATGACAGCGAGGAAGAACCGCAAATGAGATGCCCAGAAAGACAGGACGTAGAGATCTTGTGAAATAACCCAGCGGAGGGGGCCCTCGAAAAGCACCATCATATCCAGAAAGTGTCCACACAAGCTACCAGTCTACGGCCAAACCCTCCGCTGAACTGCAGGTCTCGGCTAGTACCTCTGCTTAGCTCAGCACCGCGCTGCATGAACATAACCGTTCACTGGGAATAAGCTTTGGTCCTCCTCTACAGTGCTGCTTAGTCTCAGCAAAATACCGGACAAACAGGGCTTTTGTTCCGGCAGTAAATAAGCAGAGCACTTACAACCACCCTCCTTCAGATGCCACCCTTCCAGCAAGCACCTTTACCCTGGCATTTGCTTCTAAGCCTGGGTTTAACCTCTTCTTTACAGGACATGAATCAATTTGTACAGCTCCTGCAGTGCTCCCTCCTGTTGGTTGCCAAGGATTGAGCCTAGATAAAAAGGCAAGGGAGGGGATGCCGACTTTCATCATCTCCTCAGCTGGGGCTGCGAGAATAAATGAAAAACACATTGGTATGTGCAATCACATTCCTGCTTACACTTGAGCAGTAACCCTTCCTTTCATCCCTAAAATGTGCCAAGATCTACTGGGAGGCTGTTATTTTGGAAATACATACACCCAGCACTGCAGAGGCAAAGAGAGGATGATGGGAAGGGTGGTGTTTTTCCGACGGCAAAAAGGAAAACCTTGCTGAGACCCGAGTGGTGACGTGGAGGAAATACCAGCCTGAACATCAAATCTGGGAGCTGCTCTAAGTTAAACACCATTCGAACGCTCAAAAGCTCTAGGCTCAGCAGTGCTAAATCACAACCACATCTTCAGATTATCCTAGTTTGAAATAAAAATGCCTATTTGTTGTGGTTAACACTCAGAGTAATACCACCACCAGTCGCCGTGGTTTGCACAACACTGGGTGGCCACCTTCTCACCTAGGAAAGTCACAGCAGACTGGCCATTTCTGGAGTCAAGGCAAGGCCCAAACAGTTTTTTGCTCTAATGTGAGGACATACATGAAGACACAGTTTGGATGACATCACAAGCCCCAAGTTTATTTCTCTGTGCAGCTCGAGAGACACAGACCTTCTGCAGCTCTTCACATGCACCTCAGCAGCGGGTGGTTTTCCCTGCTCAGCTGTACACTAACAACTTACGGTCTTCACCTGAAGGCAGCAAGGGAGGAATATTTCTTAGTGCCAGGGTTGGTGCCTACTGCACCTAAGATTCTGCTCTTCCTTGTCACCACCTACGTGCAGATGCAAGAGGAAGAAGGTCCTCCTTCCTTCATCCAACAAAACACCAGAGAACCCCAGTTGTGAGCCTCATCGCTTCCACATCTGATCTCCAAGTCAGCAGCAGTATTTTTACACGGATGATGAACAGGTGCGTTGGAGTGTTTGCAGTTAAATACAATGTAAAAGTCTTTGGATTGCAAACATGCACATAAAGAAGTTACCAAAAATACTGAAAGGTCAAAATGCAGTATCGTGGGATCTCTCAACAGCCAAAGCTCTCCCTAATATTCCCCACTTTTTCTATTCAGTCTACTTATTTTTCCCTGTCTGAAGGGGGAGGAAATAAAAGAGAAGAGATAGAAATCTAGAACAATTCCCAAAACTCTATGAAAAAAAATAAAGAGATCTATTCCCCTTCTCCTCCATGTCTGGTCTGGAAACACAGGAAACTTTAGGAAAAACTGAAACAAAACCAAAAAAAACCCAACCAAAAAAAGTCTTGTGAAATATTTTCTCTAAGATTAAACTGTGAAATACTGTCAGGCTACTGTTTAAAATCCTATTATTTTTGCTGTGCTTCAGTTCTTCCCAATGTTCTCTATATAATCAGCATTTCAAATGAAATTACATTATTTTAAAACACACTGTAGAAGGCAATTACAATTCCTGAATACTAAATGCCAATATAACATAGGCCAAATTTATTGTTGTTCCTTAACTTTGTGCCATGTTCATTATATTTTAATGAATACGGTTTCACATTAATTTTTCAAGCCTTTTCCTCGGAATCACGCATTGCCGCCGTAATTGCATTGCAGAATTAGGTCTCTATTTACATTCCCCTCCTAAGTCCTGGAGACAAAACCTTCCTTTGATTTTTCCCCTAAGTCAGCACCATCGCCGCTTCTTCCCATTTTTGGGAAAGCGCTGCAGGGCCACAGACAGTACCTCGCCCCGCCGCCGCCAGCAGGCAGGGCAGGCCCGTCCTGTCCCACCCCATCCCAGCGACAACCAGCGCCCACCGCCCGCTAAGCCTAGGAGATGAGAGCAGAAGCACCACCAGGCTCAGGCAAGCAGGGTTTATGGGGAAACAGGAACGGCATCCATGGGTCTGGTTGCACCTGCCTGGCCACGGGGACCCCTCAACGGCAGCTTGGGTTGACCTTCCCTGCAGCGTACCCAGATGGTGTAACCCTTCCTTGACGGTTGTGGTCACCATCCCACCTTTCCCCAAATTCTGATCACCTCTGTCACACCCCAGGGAGACACAGCTCACCCATACGGTCTTTTCTGATAAGCTGCCAGCATACACGAACAAACGAAGGGAGGAGATGAGTGAGGGCATCGCATGTAGGGAAGGGTGAAGGTACCACAAGACACAAGACTTTTCACCTTGTGAATCTCTTTTCCACCTGGGACAGACTATGAATAAACTAAGATTTGAGCTGAAATGGAAGCGCTGGGTGGTAAACAGGCCCCGTTTGCCAGCTGCTGTCTTCCAGAGGACAGATTTGATTAGCCGGTCTCAAAGCCTCCAGCACTCAGCAGCTGGCCACGTCGCTGCATGCCAGAATTCTGGGCAGAACTGAGAGCAGAGGAAACCTTTCCTCCACATGCAGGCGATTGTTAATTCTAGTAATTCTGCGTACTTGCATTACTTTAATTATTCATGTTGATAAACTATAGGAAATCTCATTCAATTAAAATTGCTTTTTTTTTCTTTCTTTTTTTTTCCTGAGATAAAATTAAATTGCTTTATTGCAAGATCACTCTTTGCCCTTGTTTTCTGTACTCTTTTGAACAGCACAGAAATGAAGTCCTGGCTCCTGGGATACTGCAAGCCACTGGGACCCTGCGGACACACGCCCAGGGACTGCCCGCTCTGCAGGTCCAGCAAGCCAAGCTTCTGTCCTCGCCACTCACTCGGGGTTACCATCTGCCCCTCTTCTTCACGAGTGCTAAAACCTCTTAATTCCCTCCTATCCAGAGAGTCTCCCTCACCACCTTTATTCATCCCCACAAGAGCAGGGGCTTTTACGTACCTAATCCTGCCCTCATAGCCCACTTTCTCCACATCAGAGCTTGCTGTATCCTCTTTCCTCTCTGCAACACCACTTTTCTAGAGCTCTCCATCCCCCACACACCACCAGGGCAACGATAAATCCTCCTTTGCCTACTGCCTCCCCGCCAACGCACTCCGATCCCCAGGTGTTCCCCCCTGGCTTCTCCCCGCTGCTCAGCGTTTCTTCCCCCGTGCTGCGGTTCCCCAGCCTCCCTCCACGGCATAGGCTTCGCTGTAACCACCGGGTCGCAGCCTCTGCTCATGCCAGAGACAGACACACAAGCACTGAACAAAGAACAAGCCCCCTCGTATCCCCCCCAGCCCTCCATTTTCCTTCCATTTAATTATTTCCCCCCCAGAATTCACAGGTTTTTGCCCACCACCGTGCTGCGCCTCGCTCCGTGTTTCACAACGCCTTTTGGAACCCTGCACCGGCGCTGCTCCGCGGCAAAGACTCCTACCCAACTGCGCACCAAGCCTTGCAAGCTTTGCCAGTTACCACTCCTCCCACCGCTTCTTCCCCGACATGCATCCGCTTGCAGCGGCCGGGGAGGCACCCCGACGGCTGTCCGGAGGGCTTTCTGGAGGGCTACCAGCGTGCTGGAGGTGCCAACCTCCCTCTGACAGCTGCATCTGACTCCCACTGATGCGCTCTTTTCTTCCAGTCGGCCACCCTGAAGAGTGTTTTCCCCGTGTTTGCAGTCAACAGAGATAGCGAGAGCAAACCCTATCAACCCAGCATTTGAACCTGAGGTAGGACTACTTAGAGATGATACATTTCCGGAAATGAAATGAAAAAAAAGGGGGGGAGGGGAGGAGTAAGGAGCCTGGCTTTCTGGATTGTGCATAGAGGTTGAAAAAAATCCAGAATGGAAGAAAAACCCGAAATATCCACAGATTATTATTATTAAAACACAACTGCACGTACTTTAAGAAAGTGCATGCATAATTTAGTTGGCATACAGACCGCACTGTTGTGTGTTTCATACACGTGAAATAAATAAGCATAAATTATTGAATTTGAATAACACCAAACACCTGATTCCAGAGCAGGAGCAACACTTCAAGCTAAGGCATGTAAGTGCTCTTGGCTTGTTGATGTTTCACCAGAGCAGAGAAAAATTAGCAAGCTGAAAACAGAAATTCATATTGTGGCTTGCAGACAAATCTCCACGGTGCATCCACATGGCTCGCAAACAGCATGGCAACCGAGCCCTGATGATATGATGGAGCTCCAAGAGGAGACTCCCACTGCTACAGAGAAAGCCAGGAAAATGAACGAGACCCCTATACATGTTCTTTACAACCCAGAATTCAGTAATAAGAACAACAGTAAGCCGGGCTGCGTGTATCTTCATCGATTTGAGTCTGCTCAATTTCTCCCCACAGTCTGGCAACATACCTCAGGAAATAAAATAATTCACAGTGTTTCGGACAGACCTCACCAAAAAAAACCCTTTTTTGTCCGAAGGTTTCTGGTTTGCCACCCATAACTTCATATCTCTTAACTATACCATAAACATGTGATTGGAAGGCTTCTCTCTTAACAACAAAATTTAAAAAGGCACTTTGGTAGCTATATCTCCATGTCATATGAAGATTCACACGGCATTTGCCTCCTACAATTTATCTCTGCTGAAACCAAAAGCCTTCAGATTTTGACAGATACCACAGATTCTCATATTTCTCAAGAAGTGATTGGATTAATAGCAAATAATTTCTGTTCCAGGTATTCATTCCTTTGGTGCAGTTTTGAGCTGTGGTTCTTTCCTCTGCTGGAACTGGAGAAGGAAGGAAAGCCATGCTGAAGGACCCTCTCTAACACAGGGGGAGCTAGCTCTGCTTGAAATTTGTGACAATATTTCCTTCACTTATTGCAGCCTTCAGCTTTTTACTTTCCCATCTCAAAACAGGCATCCCAGTGAAATGAGACAGGACACCAATGACAGACATTTGCAAGTCTGGCCAAGCTGTGCGGTGCTCTCAAACACAATAGGGAACATGAAATAAAGCATGTTTCACCTTTAAAAACGAGAGCCCTGTATGCAAACAAGTCACAGGCACTGCTATGAGACTGCACAAGACTTCTCTCCCCCTATGGCTTCAGCTTCCAAACTGGCCGTGGAGCTTAAACATGGCTAGATCTGCCCCAACGTCTCCTTCAACTTTACACATGCCCCATCCTCTCTCCTCTGCACAACCAGGCAATGCAATTGGCTTTGCTTTACTTTACTTTGAGGAAAGAAACCCAAACATTATCGATAGCCTTGTACTTACTGAGTTCAGCAATGCTTCCCACACGCGTAGCAAGTAAAGACTGCTCGATGGTCCTCAGCTCTGACTGGCTGAACATCTGCACTTCCCCGGGCTTGTTTGACCTCTGCTGGTCTTTGTGCAGGTTCAAGCTGTCCGGCAGGCAGAGAACACCTACAGTGGATAAAAAGAAAGAAGTCCAATGTCATTTCAGCCAGTACGGATGACCCTGTTGCCACCACCACACCGTTTTGGGGACATTCCAAGACTCTGCATGCAGAGCACAAAGACAATCAATAACTACAACTCAATGTCACAGATGACTCATGCCCTCAGAACTGGCCCTCGTTAACACTTCTGAATATCCTCAAGTCACTTACGATGCCACTTAGGTATAATTCTTACAGAAAATACTAGAGAATTGCCCAAATAGGAGGTCAAGAGGGTTCCAAAGAAGCCTCCCAGAAACTACTCCAAACCCACACAAACTTATTAGAAATTGGTATCTGAGCAAAAGAATTCTTACAGATTGGCTTTAAAATGATACACGAGACAGATGATATATTTACAGGATTTTCCTGTAAGAGCAATTCCACTGACAATTGCCAAAATAATGGGCAGCTCAAGCTGCTCGCAGTGTCATTGATGGGCTTATTGAATTTCTTTTGTAAGTGCAACTCCTGGCAATTGAACTGTTTGGGCTCCAAAAGCCCATTATGCAGAAGCCCTTACAGCTGTGAATTTTTGTGGGCAGCGCATGAGTACAGCTACTGACATGAAATAATCTATGTACACATTCATTCCAAGTAAAAAAGTCACTTTCTGTCATGACATCTAAACCCTCAGGAGTAGATAGAGAGCACACATTTATTAATCAAAATCACTGTCATGCTAAAAAACTGTAACTTATTTACAAGGGCAAACGCTGCATTACCATCCTTGGGTAACAGATGCATGGAAGTTCAGCTTGGAGAGCAAGCTCTCCTCCCTTCCTGTGGTCTATAAACACCCAGCTATGGCCACACTCTGCACAGCATCACCTTCCCAATCCTGCTGGGACACACACAGGTGAAGACCCACTGGAGGCAGGGGAATTGTTCCTCTTTATGGTGATCAAATTTCTTCTTGTCTCAGATTGTGTGATATGCATCAATTACATTTGAGAAGAAGCCAGAATAGGAAATGTATTTTTTCCATTAGCTTTTACTATTCCTTCCTTTTAAGCACAGGGGAGAGGTTCTTGCCCTTATGGACCAAGCAGACTTTACACAATACATTAAGGAAGAAGTACACATTGAGTGTTTTTCTTCAGGGGGAAGAACTTACTTCGTTTCCCAGCTCAGTAAATATATGGCATCTAACTCTACCAGTCAATAATTCTGCCAATAGGTATAACATTGGAGGTCCTGGGCAGAACATCCACCATACCTCCTGTTAACTTCAGTTATGAAACAGCCCCACAGACGTCACTGCTCTGGAGCACCGCACGTCCAGGTAACACGCCTGAGAGGGAATGTTTCTCAGCCACCTTGCTAGCTCCATCAAACTGCTCTGGATCCCCTCCTCACATTCACCTCCTCCCCACCAACAGTTTAGTCTAAAAGTTGTATTTGCAGCATGGACCTAAAAACTTCCCACCTTGGGAGGAGGGAGGCGACGCAGGTTCCGTGAGTTGGACGCATTCCAAAGGAAAAGCGGGGTTATACATTGGGAATACTAGGACCAAAGGTCTTGTCCACTGTCCCCGTAAGACAGCAACCTAAACCAGGATCACCCTCTGCATGCAACAGCAACACCAGAACACATTCCCTAATAGCCCGTTGGAACGCTGGAGATAGAGGAGCAGCCATAATCCCAGCCCCGGCTCCGGCCCCGGGGCTGTAACAACCACAGTAAAACTGCACGCACGCGTGCAAGCTCCCAAGTGAGGAACACGACTCGCGAGGAAGCACCCTGGAGAGAAAGAACAGGACATCTGACACGGCAACAGGGAGGAAAGAATTAAAAGCAGAGGGGTAAGGGATAAAGAGCGACAACGGCTTATCAAACAAGCTCTCCAAATTGTCCTGCCATGGCTCAGTGGCTGACTCGCAGGAACACTTGGCGTACTGATGAGCATTTATATTCTGGGGATGTACAGAGCTCCAGAAGTATGGCACCTGGATTTAAAATGCAGGCTTGCCTGCATATTTTAATAAGTATTCTGTCTTGGAAATCCTACTCATTTATTTAGATTATTCTTTATAATTTTAATGGATAGAAATTAAAGCAAAATTGGAAGAGTCTTCCCTGCAGAAAACAGATGTGTAACTGATCTAATACACAAAGATATTTATAAAAAAAAGAAGAACACAAACAGCTTTATGGCATCTTTAAAAAAAATGAACAGTCAACAAGAAAATCTTTTTCAGTGAAAACACACCTGAAGAGCGGAAAAAAAATACTGTTTTAAGATACCTTGACAAATAAGGTTCAAAAGGTTTAAAATCATAGTATGTACAGGAGATATTTCTCTGAGTGATTAAAGCAGTGGGATACAGACATTTTCTTCTCTACTTTGTCTATGACTCCACAGCCGGGCCTTTTCCTTACAAATAGCCCTGATGATTAATTACTCTGTTCTTTAGTGAAGGAAGCATATTCTTAGGTTCTTGGATGAAAAGTGCAAATGAAATGCAAAATGCGCCATTGTTCAAAAACTTCGCAAATTATAGGATGCGTCACGCCAAAGGGTTTTAGTTTGGTTGGAGATTAGTACAGGCATGCAATAGCCAAACATCTGATACTTCTATGCCAGCTTCAAAACTATAATTGACCACAGCGGGTGACCAGTGGGGTGAGGGAAGCTTGTTTCTAACTCTCATAATTTTGCTGGATCAGATCTGGTTGTCACCAGTATGGAGAAAGGGAATTCTACGGCTTGGGCATGCAACTCTGCCAACTTTGTAGCTTCGACTGTTTTCCCCAAAAATGATTAAAGAAGAGTGAATAAAACGCTTTTTAGAAGAAAAATCCATTCTCTTTTTATCAGTGTTTGATATAAAGCTAAAACTTGCTGATGAAAGACTATGGCAAAGAATTGCTCCCCTGCAAGAAGAGAGCACGGCTGATCGAAGAGAGGGGGGGGGAAAGGTAAAAATTTTGTGATTATAAATATCTTTTTTTACAAATAGAAACATTTAAATAGCCACCACCAGCTTTCACTGGTTTGGCTACAGCTCAACTCTCTCATTTTCATTCTCTGCAGACTGGTACTATCTGCTTGCTTTTCCAGCTGTGTCTTCAGCTGTCCTGGGTTGAACCTGACAAACAAGTGAGGACCTTGCTGATGACACAAAATTGGGAGGAGTGGTGGATACACTAGCAGGCTGTGCTGCCATTCAGCCGAGACCTGGACAGGCTGGAGAGTTGGGCAGAGAGGAACCTGATGAAGCTCAACAAGGGCAAGTGCCTGGTCCTGCACCTAGGGAAGAACAATACCATGCACCAGTACAGGCTTGGGGCGGACCTGCTGGAGAGCAGCTCTGTGGAGAGGGACCTGGGTGTCCTGGTGGATGACAGGTTGACCATGAGCCAGCAGTGTGCCCTGGTTGCCAAGAAGGCAAATGGCATCCTGGGATGCATCAAGAGGAGTGTGGTCAGCAGGTCGATGGAAGTTCTCCTTCCCCTCTACTCTGCCCTAGTGAGGCCCCATCTGGAGTACTCTGTCCAGTTCTGGGCTCCTCAGTTCAAATAAGACGAGGAGCTACTGGAGAGAGTCCAGCAGAGGGCTACAAGGATGATGAGGGGACTGGAGCATCTCTCCTACGAGGAGAGGCTGAGGGAGCTGGGCTTGTTCAGCCTGCAGAAGAGAAGGCTGAGAGGGGACCTTATAAACGCCTACAAGTATCCTCAGGGTGGGTGTCAGGAGGATAGGGCCAGACTCTTTTCAGTGGTGCCCAGCGACAGGACAAGGGGCAACGGGCACAAACTGAGGCACAGGAAGTTCCATCTGAACATGAGGAAGAACTTCTTCACTCTGAGGGTGACGGAGCACTGGAACAGGCTGTCCAGGGAGGTTGTGGAGTCTCCTTCTCTGGAGATATTCAAGACCCGCCTGGACAAGGTCCTATGCAGCCTGCTCTAGATGATCCTGCTTTTGCAGGGGGGTTGGAATAGACGACCCATAGAGGTCCCTTCCAGCCCCTAACATTCTGTGATTCTGTGACCTCAAGTTGCCAGTGGCCTGAAAAACAGGACTTTTTTTCCCCTTGCTTTTCTGGCTGTCGCTGCTGATGCTGTCTGTCATTCCATACCAAAGATTTCTGTGCAGTATCTTCAGAAATGAACAGCAGTATCTGTCTTTTCTGTCAACCGGCACTGTTCAATGTCTTGCCCTTCTGCATGGCTACTCAACGCTGTGCACTTTGCCCATTATTATATCCCTCTTCTTTCCTCTGATTCACTGGAGTGGAAATTAAGCAGTCAGTTGTTGCCTGATGAATATAGGTCCAGACTCACTCGACATGCCCCTGGTTGCTCTGTGCCACCCAGCAACAAACAGCAACCATACGTTGCATCTATGAGTGCTGTGAACCACTGGAGCAAGGCGAGACAACCAAAGTGCTCACGTGTATTTGGATTTTGCCACCTCTTTTGGTGCTTCCCCTCATCTGTACCCTTCTTGGGGCAGGGATCTGTCCAGGACTTGTCTGAAAAGAGACAGATCCAGAATGGGTCATACTCAAAACTGCTTTATTCACTTTGCCCTTGGCCTCAGGGTACCCCGCAGTATGCAGGTGAAAGACTGAAGAGAAACGCAGAGAATACATTTTAAAACCAGCAGGATGACATAAAAAAAAACCCCAGTCACAGTGACAGGATCCTAATGCTTCCCCTCCCAAATATCTAGAGAAAAAACCATATCATAGGGAAAATCCGATGTATAATTAATACACTCCACATTTTTCCTGCCCTTTGGGCTCAGCTTAAACACAAGCCAGACCTCAATACCCAAGGACTTCAAAATCCAAAACCAGAGAACTATTGCACTAAATGACACAGTGAAGACTGAAGATAAAAGAAGCAGTTACTTCAAAAGTTCATGCAAACTCATGCGAAGCCAAGGGTACCCGGTAACTCTGTACCAGTTTCCCCATGGACGCTCCCCCCTCTTGCGCTTGGTTGATGCACAGCCCTCCGTTGCAAGGCAGATTTTGGCACAAATATACATACATTCCTGCACGCTCATTTCAGAGCTGGCCACAGAGCCGCCTGTGCTGTCCCTCTAGCATGACAGAAGAAGTGTGCGTGCATCACACAAACATCCCAAACTCAGTGCCTGCAGCAGCCCTGGCAGAACTTGTCCCTGCTACTCAGTGCCTCCCCAGCAAAACAGCCTGGAGGACCTCATGGCCAAGAGCGACTCCAACACTGGGTGCAGCAGCAGTTGTGTGACCTCTTCGGCTTTCAGGGCACGAGAAATATGGGGTTTGTAGCCCAAATCTCACCTAAATACAGAGGAATAAAAAAACCCCTAAGCCTCCTCCACTTTTCCTCTATTTAGACAGACAGCTGCACTTACTTATAGATCAGCTGTTGCAAAACACTGGATTGCTGAAGCGCTGGTCCTGCGGTGCCCATACTCCAGGACCAGCAGTTGGACATCACTTTCTCTCAGGCGTAGGAGGCTGCTGGCTTGCCATGGGCCATGGGCTGTTGGCACCGCACAGCTATTTGCATCATGCAAAGGCAGATCAAAGAGCAAAACAGCAAAAAAATAAGACAAGTGATCTTTTGTATACCACCACGAATGACTACACAATGTGGAAAGCAATGAAACAGAGTGTCTTTTCATCGGAATGGGCAGTACGTTTCTGCGCAAGGCTGTGCTGCATCCTCAAACATCCCGTAGTTTGGTCCAAAACCAGCTTTGCCACTTACAGCAGCATTCTCAACAGCAAGTCCACGTCAGGAAGAAAGGAGAATGAGAGAATGTAAACATGCAGTTGCAGTTACTGCAGCTCTCAAGTTACTGTTCCAGCCTTCCTCTTCTCACCTACTGTAAACATGCTTCAGTACCGTACACCTCCTTTTATTTGTATTTCAATGAGTGAAGACATGTAGTCAAGCTATTGTTTGAGCACACAGCAAGTTCACCCAGACCAAATCATACCTCAACTATCACTTAATTCAGTTTATATATATATATATCTGTATACAAAGTGACAGACCAAGGCAAGCAAGAAGTCCGCACTGCCAACATCATGCGTCTGCAATACCTAATGTCATCCATGTTTTGAATTCTTTACCTCCTCCCTCTCCTTTAGTATTCCAATCCCATGGTCTAAACCAAAACAAATTTCCAGTGACATCAAATTAATAAAAATGCCCACTGGACAATGTGATTCAAATGACCCATGCTGAGGCATCTAGCAGAAACCCAACACAAATGTATTTGTTTTGACTAAAAATGTAAGCACTGTAAAGACTGTAAAACATTTTTTGCATATTTCACCATTTGTTCCTTTGGAAAGAGTGCCAGATTTCTCTACATATATTAATTTAGACCCTGGACAGAAGCATGAAGGTTTTGCTGCTCCTTTGTTATTTTTCCATAATTAAGTGCTCCTACTTTCAAGAGAAAATAATTCAAAGCATCTTTGACCTCCCTCTTTATCTATCTATTACATCTTAAGCAAATGTACATATCTGGAAAACAGCTTAGACTCCCACTGCAAGGAATAGGTGAATTCTACTAAGAGTTTATAGAAATTAAGTGTGCAGGACAGATACTGGGCAAACTGCTGCACAAAATGAGCCTGAAAATGGTAGTTAACCCTGAACAGTCCCCAAAACGTGGTGTTGCACATTGTGTTGCTCAAGTAAATGCTGACCTTACCTAGGAGGACTACGTTTAGGAGTAGGAAATCCACTCAATCATCATAATTTTTTGACTTTTCTTTACACAGGAACATGGGACTAGAAGGTCTTGGAGTCAGTCTCCTGCTCTCATAAAGAAACATGTGAAGAACTCGCAAAACAACCAATAATAATAATAAAAAAAAAAATCCCTTTTCTTCCACAAGCTCATGCACCAAAATATTTCCCAGCACCAGAGAGCATTCTTGAGATCTACAAGATAAAGGCCTGCGGAGAAGAAGTAAAAGGAACAAAAGTATTGCCAGCTGCCTTTGCAATGGCAATACACTTCACTGGGTGCAAACCCCACACGGTTGGTATTCCAACATGCAGACAAACTCTCCTGACCCCACATTTGGCAACGGTGGCAACCCTGAGCATGTGAGGATGACGCACCATCCAGGTACGCACCAGGTTTTGAAGCACGGCGTGGGAATACGAGCACCAGGAGCTCAGCATCCCAACACCAACACGCAGGAACTGGTGAAGAACACCACGCAGAAACTCAAACTTGGCATGAAACACTATGGTCTCTGTTGTTTGAAGCAACCTGCACCGTGACTCTTCAGCTCAGCCCATCAACCTGACCGGCAAGGCAGATGGAAAACATCTTGACTTCTCCTCACAGAAACGAGACTACGGGGAAAACCTTAATGCTAATCGTATCAGCCAGTGCTTTCAGTGAACAGAAGACCTGGAAAGCATTCAAGGCAAGGAGTGCAAACTGTCTTCTTTCCACACATTCCAGCCCGGTTAAATAACAGGGAGTGGCTTCACATGGAGAAAACGCGAAGCGCTTGGGAAAGCTGGGTGGTGAGATAAAGTTTCCAGAATCTGAGCCGCCGAGTAGGCAGAGCAGCCCAAACCAGGAAGGGTGAAACAGGCACAGGAATCAGATGCGGGAGGCAAAAGGGACACTACCTTGTGTGTCTTTAACACCCACTACCCAAAGACATTAGCAAGCATTACCAGCTTTCCACTTAGCCTCGAGACACTGGCGTTAAGCTGGTAAAATAATATTCACATTGAATTCATAGAAATTAAGTAAAGAAGCGAAAGTAAAGCACCAGAGAGCTTAGTAACTAATGCAAGGTGACGTAAGAAATGTCAGAGAAAACCAGGAAAAGAGCATAAGGCCTCTAGTTATGCAGTTTAACCACAAGAGATCACCCTTTCTCTCCTGGAAAAATGAGAAGAGCAGCAAATGAATAATGCTTAAAAGTGAAAGAACTGAGAGCCTAACAAAATCTGCCAAAAAATGATCAACAGCAGCAACCACCGATAAATGACAAACAGAAGTTGTACAAACTCCGCAGATTTTGGGTTCCCATCAGTAGGAACTTCACTTCCAGAACCACTGCGAAGAACAATCCCCTGAGCTGCACGCATGGGTAACTTTTTTTATTTCTTCTGGCCAAGTTCGGAGGTTTTGTCTGAACAGTTTTGTCTCTGGCTCCTTGCAGTTGGAAATTTTAGTAACTGCGTATCCACAGAGCAGTTTTTTCCAAAGACGCGTGATCATTTTCAGGGCAGCATCCCAGCTGAGCTGGATCTGATTTCATCAAAAGCCAGAACAGATGATCATCATCCAAAGCAGAGAGTACCTCAGTGAGATATTAGAGCAGATGTTATAAGAAGACGAGATAATAGAATTACATTACAACACACGGCTGTGACATCTTTACTTGTAAAGAGTTTCTTAGCACAACATATACTACTTAATTGGGACGTCCTCTTTATTAGGATCCTTCTACGGCAATCGTTTTAGCCTAACGATAATGAGTGGCAATCACTGCTGCTTGAAATGGCATAGAAGTAGCAACAATTCAACGAAATTAGGATATATTCTCCTTGTACCAAGCAGTTAAGTGGTGCACAACCAAGTGGAACGCAGGACGGATTTGATTGTTTCGGCTATGTGTTACAAAACAAAGAAGAATCAGAAGATTAGATCCCACTAAACATAGAAACTAAGCTCCCAAATCACCAGTTACAACTTCACATTTATTTTTACTAGCACATAGAGAAAAAATCTCCATCCTGCCAAAATAAATGCAAAACTTCAAAATCCTCAAAACCACCGCCAAAAAAACCTCAGACAAAAAGAGTGACCATGAAGCAAGCCAGTCCACAAGCAAGAGAAGAAATGGAGATCCATCTCCTCACGCTTATCCCAAGGTGCCTCCCAGCTCCCTGAAGCGGTCTTTGTGGCACTGCTGACCAGCGTGTATCCAGGGACCGGACAGACAACACGTGTGCTGACAGCACGGCGAGCTGCAGCTGACGCAGTGGCTGTATCCCCCTCCCTTTCACTAGCGAGGAGACTGCCTTCACCTACCTGTGATTTTTACCACTGCTCTCCCTGTTGACCACGAAGGGGCATGTTATTGACTTCACAACAGGAAAATTGCCCAGCAGCACACTGCACTCAGCCATGCTACTCCACTGTCACAGTGACCATCAAAGTTCCAGTTCGAGTCGTGATTCTTTTGGCAGAGAGATGTTAGAGCTGACACAGCGCATTTATTTCACACCCATTGCCCATCAGCTCGAGATAACCTGATCTAAGCTACACAACCCTGTACCTAGTGATCTGGAGGAGAAAGGTTTTCTTTCACACTCTTTGACAGGAGACATCCAGATGCAGAAAATAAAAATTTTTAAATGTCAGTATCATGTTCCTTCTCTGCTACATGCAAATAAATATAATACGTGCAGCCTGCAAAGTCTCGATACAAGCAAGAAGTTGAGAGGTCATGGGGAATTTGCTGGAAAAGAGCACGATGAACATGGTGGGAGGGTGGCCTAGTGAGGAAGCTTGGAGAAATGTGGATCTGACCGTGCCCAGTGTAGTCGCGAGACGCCTCCTGCAGCTACCAGCAAGTACTCAAGATGGCAGGCGCATACTCAAGGTGGAAAGGATGCACAGTGGTATAAACATGGACTCTGGACATGCACAGGAGTACTAACTCATGTAAAGATGGATTTGACCAGAAACAGGCATAATCCCCTATTAGACCGAGAGTTCACAGAAGGTCTAAGCCTTTGAGTCACTGAAAATGACAAAGAACACGTTAACAGGTTTTATTTTACAGAAAAAGGCCTCTCAGCTTATAGCAGCAAACCAGGAGGATTCAGTGATTCATAGCTTCATATGCTTTCCCAGAGCCTGTGATTGCCTCCATTCATTACCGTCAGTCCCCCAAAATGCCCAGCCGTGACAGACGACTTCCCCTGCAGCAGCCCTGATGTGGGCATGGCCCGAAAGCCCAACGGTGCTGATGTGGCATCTCTCCGAGCCCAGTATTTCATACACAGAATACCAGCAGGTAATTAAGCACTACTGGATAGGTTTATGCTCAAATCTCTTTTTTATGAGCTGTGAGTTTCTTCTAATGGTACTGTTTTGGACTTCTTGAGAAAAGAGACTTAGTGTTTCAGCTGCAAACAAGTCACCCCAGGCAAGCACATAATCCCCCATTTTTCAAGACCTACTATCCAAACAGGCTCCCGTACCAGTGACTGCAGCTATAGTAAAGCAGTACAAAGTGCTTGATCCATAACCCTTTTCTTCCACTGCTTTCACTATATGTCACCACTCCTTTGGCATAGGCACCATGCATCGGATGCCTTCAAGGGTTGGACCCATCATTTCAAAAACACCGATGCGCTTAAATTTCTGAGGAGTTGCACTGAATACTATACAACACACTTGGCAAGAATATCTTGAATACCTTAAAAAACACCTCCTCCATTTGCATTAATACTTGTAAAGATTAGTATGCTTTTTACAGGAGAAGGAATTGTTTGCCAAAATTCCTCCTCTAGCTTTGGAACACGATCAGGCTGTACAAACCCCATGAATAGCGCGCAGCGGAGCAGACACCCAGTGCTCAGACTGAGCACGGGGCATTCCCATCACAGTTACCAACTGCACCCTTCATGTTTCACAGGCGGGCATGGCGGCAGCAGCAGGAAACGAGACCAAGGGGAGCGGGATGAGGTACCTCTGGTCTACAGAGCAATCACCACCTTGCTCTTGGGAGCCAGTTATGTATGCAAAAGCTTACACAACCATGCATACAGGAATAAGGATGGTTTGCAATTCAAACTGGTGAAACACCTGACCTTACAAGGGTGGGGTGACTGGTTGATGGGAGAATAACACCCCTTTCTGCAGAGCTGGGAGCCTGCTGCTTGCTCTGTAAGTCACTTTCCACAAATCATAGAACCATAGAATCATAGGTTGGAAAAGACCTCTAAGAGCATGAAGTCCAACCATCCACCCAACACCACCAGGCCTACTAAACCATGTCCCAAAGTGCCACATCTACACATTTTTTGAACACCTCCAGGGATGGTGACTCCACCGCTTTCCTCGGTAGCCTGTTCCAATGCCTGACCACTCCTTCAAGTAAAGAAATTTTTCCTAATACCCAACCTAACCCTCCCCTGGCGCAGCTTGAGGGCATTTCCTCTCATCCTATCGCTAGTTACTTGGGAGAAGCGACCAGCACCTGCCTCACTACAACCTCCTTTCAGGTAGCTGTAGAGAGTGATAAGGTCTCCCCTCAGCCTCCTCTTCTCCAGACTAAACAGCCCCAGCTCCCTCAGCTGCTTCTCATAAGACTTGTTCTCCAGACCCTCACCAGCCTCACTGCCCTTCTCTGGACAAGCTCCAGCAACTCAATGTCTTTCTTGTAGTGAGGGGCCCAAAACTGAACACAGTACTCAAGATGCAGCTTCACCAGTGCTGAGTACAGGGGCACGATCACCTCCCTGCTCCTGCCGGCCACACTGTTCCTGATACAAGCCAGGATGCCATTGGCCTTCTTGGCCACCTGGGCACACCACTGGCTCATATTCAGCCAGCTGTCAACCGAAACCCCAAGGTCCTTTTCCGCTGGGCAGCTTTCCAGCCACTCCTCCCCAAGCCTGTAGCACTGCATGGGGTTGTTGTGACCAAAATGGAGGACCCAGCACTTGGCCTTGTTGCATCTCATAAAATTGGCCTCGGCCCATCAATCCAGTCTGTCCAGATCCCTCTGCAGAGCCTTCCTACCCTTGAGCAGATTGACACTCCCACCCAACTTGCTGTCATCTGCAAACTTACTGAGGGAGCACTCAATCCCCTCATCCAGATCATTGATAAAGATGTTAAACAAGACTGGACCCAAAACTGAGCCCTAGGGCACATCACTCGTGACCGGCTGCCAGCTGGATTTAACTCCATTCACCACCATAAATGCCAAAGCTCTGGGCTCTGTCCCAGAGAATGCTGCCCTAATATTAAAAAGAAGCTAAAACCATCACTGTCTTTCAACTTTGAATGACTAAATCATCTGCCCCAAAGGTTTCTGGGAGAACACTAGGGTGTGTGACTGAACTAAATAAATAATAAAATAAATAAAATGAGTTAAATCTGCAGTCAGTAGGGTGTAAAGCTGAAAACACAGGACATGTCGGGGCTGCGATGAAGCCCCCAGGACTACAGCACACAGGTGAACAGAACTGCCCTGCCGCCGCACGTTGCCGTGCTTCAGCGGGGAAGCGCAGGCGGCTTTGGCAGAACTCTTACTGACTTTGTAAGGTCGGGATTTTACCCCTGAGCAATCAGTTTTAGGTAAACTGAAGCGTGCAGAGCCCACAGTAAAGGTTAAGTAATTAGAAGTTCTTTTCAACTGCTTGCACAGATGAGTATCAGATTAGCCACCCCACCCTCACCATGAAAGCCGACGCTTAACGAAGTTAAAAGAATAAGTTGTTTTAGAAACATATGCTTTTATTTACTGGCTTTAGGGCAATATCCCATCACCTCAAGCATTTACTACGCACCCTCCCACCCTGCTAAGGATGGCACTGAGCACAGCACGATAAAAACCACCTACCCTTGAAGGCATATGGTACAAGACCACATCGACCTCCTGAGTTGTCGACAACCCCAGGGCAGGACGAGTCCTACAGCCCCCTCCATCCCACTCTCCAAGCCAGGTTTGCTGCATCCTTTGGGGTATCCCTGGCTGGTGGGATGTTCTCACCTGCCAATACCTGAGCTCAGGTACCAACAGGTGACCTACGTGGGACCAAGGTACCCAACTCCCACCTTCAGCAAAGGAATAACCCTCTGCCTTCAGCATGTGCTTCAGTGCGGCTTTGCCATTTATTTAAAGCCAAATATTCACCTAAAAATCTCACAGACTGGAAACCCTGGGTGTCGGCCAGATGACAGTCCTTTCTAAAAGTAACCTTTACGTTCCTCAAAAATTCCACTTCGCTTACTAAATAGAAATGGCTCGTTAATAGCGTGTATTTCACCATCCAAACCTTTGATATAGACACCTACAGCAATAAATCAGCTCTGACCAGTAAAGGTTAACCTATATACATATATATATGGTAAAATCATTACAGACAATGAAAAAAATTTACAAGAGACATTAGACTGTGTCGCTAGCGTACATTTATGACCACTTGCCCTGCAGATTCGCTGGCTGAACCCATTTCAAATAATTCAGGTTTTACAGAGCTGATGGACACCCTCTTCCCCACCCAGTTATAATACAAACTGCGTTCAGGTGCACAAGCACATTACACGGCTAGCAGTTTAACTGAAAAAGACTTTTAAAAATTACTTTACAGAGGTTTAATACTTCTGGATTTTTACTCCTGCAGAATCTCCATTTGCACATTCTGAATTTTATGATATCAAGATACAGAGTTTTCTTCCTAAAACATCTCATTCATTTTTTGAAAATGATGCCCTCTGTTACTTTTTCCAGACAGAAAAGGCTGCACATTTATTCTCGGAGTGGTTAAAGGTCAAACCCCGCATAATCTTCAAATATGAACTTCTGCATTATTAATCTCCTCCACTTTTTCACCTAGACATTCACACACAGATCCACAAACAGCAAAAACCCTCGAGTAAAGGGATACGATCACTTCGACTGCAGACCCTTCTTCAGCGCATCGAACAGACAGGAGTTATTGAAGAAACAGATGCTCGCTCTTTTATCCTTCTAGTTCAGTGCGCTCTTTAGCACGACTTTGACACCACCACATCTTATCCATCCTCTGCTTCAAGTAAAGCATGATGCTGTTCCCCACGGGCTCACCCCTTCCCACGAGTGCCCTTGAGGGGACAGAGCCGCATTCCCAGCGGTGCCTTGGCTGCCCCATGGCACTGCTTCACCAGCCCTTCCCCAACACTCCAGCCCAAAAACTAAGGCAGGGAACAAACTGTGGAGCAGTTTTTCTCCCACAGCCTTGGTTTTGGAAATGGCCAAGACAACTTCGTGCAAATTAAAAAAAAAAAAAAAAAAAAAAAAAAAATCTGGGGGGAAGTGACTGCCCTAGAAAAAGCTGAATGCAGTTAGAACATATCAGAAGCAACTGAAATCAGTGACATATAATGATCATCAGCAGGTAGCCGTAACAGCATCTCACGTGCTGATTTTACTTAGCCTTTTCTCTTTTAAGCAGACTGAAAGAAATCGAACAGTATTTGGAAACTTCCAGACCTGGCTTCAGTGGGTCAGCATTACATAACTGATAAGCTGACTAAGCAGCAATATACGCTATGAGGGACATAGAAATAGACTATAAATCCTGAAAATTGATTCAAGTCATAATGCCAGACAGAAAAGAACCCCCAAATAACAAACCAATACAAAGTGAACTCTATATCGTACTCTCTTTTCCCAACAGTAAAATGAACTCCATTTCTATCACTCGGGTACAGTCCCCGAACAGCTGCCTGCTCATGACATCATTTCTTCCCTCGTCTTGCTTGCATACAGACCTTCACGTCGTTTTTCACCGGTTGTGCTCATGACAGCTACCTGCTCTCAGCATCCTTGGGACCCATTCCTCAGCATCCTTACAACAGAGAGATGCCCAGTCCTTTTACTGGGAACATCATCTTATACTGCAGCAAACCAACCCCACGGTTCAGCCTGAAAGTCCTCGCTGTCGGTGGTTACAGCTCCTAAACTAAATAAAGTTGCACTTATTCCAATCGCATTCTCTATGGATAAGTACAACAAAATGATCCCTGTTTTGTATTTCTTAATATTTCTTAACAATAATAGGAACCATAGGGAACTATAAGAGAATTATGAAGATCATAATATTTAGAAAAGACATGGATTCAACAAGAGCTGCTATTTTGTAGCATAAAGGCACACCGTGAAATGTTAATTGCAATGCACAACACTGCAAGACCTACAGGAATTACAAGCAAGTTTTCATCATCTCAGCGGCATATCATGAGGAAAACGAACAAAAATAGACCAAATTTCTAGTTCGAAAATGAAATAAATTTGTAATTAATTTTTTTTATTCTATTCTAGTGAAAAGGCAGAACTCTGCAATTTAAATCATTTGTAGATTCATGGCCTCCAGCCATCACTGGACAACACACTACCATTGACCCTAGCCACAGGGACTGCTACATCAGGCCAAGACTGATCTATAAGCTTCATTAAGAAATTAAATAGAGTTCATATACATCCATCTATACATAAAAATATACACACACACACAATGTGAAATTAAAGTAGGCATTTGCATGCACCAGACTTCCCAGAGAGTACACTCTTCTGGAGAACTGTCACTTACTTTGAACTCATTTGCCCAGAAATACGTAATCAAGAAAGTAATTCTTAACTTGCTGCTAAGAGTTTGAATATGTGTTGGACTTGGCTGTATGGAGAGACGCCTGCAGGGATACATCCACATATAGCCCTCTTGGTGGATGCTTGGTGGAGCCAACAGACAACATGCAAAAATGAGTTACGATGCCTGCCCCCTGTTTATCTACGCATTCGCGTCATCTCCAGAGTTAACAGGTAAGAGGCTCCGACTCTTCTCCCAGAAGCACCAGTTCTCGTGTGAGGGCTAAGCCACAGCACTTTGCTGAGGATGCGGCCGTACAGGCATCTGACAGCTCCTGAACATAACGCACCGAGCACCAACCCATCAGCAAGGAAATACCATATTAAGTAAATCAGTGCAATTTCTCTCATTGCTGTGGTCTTTTAAACTAAGTTTTAGTGCACTCAGGGACAAAAATACACTGTCTAACTACAGACTGTTCATAGGCAGAGCTAAACTGTTCATTTAAATTGGAAACTATCATTTTCTCTTGCACCATTATATATACATGTTACACAGACACAACACTTGCAAGACACGTTGCACGTGGGTCATCTTTTCTGACATGAAGTTTGCGCAATGAAGACAGTTCCTCTGGCCCATATTCCTCATGTTAATCATGTCTCTAGGTGACTAACGACAGATTCAGTGGATGCTCAAAATGGTTTGTTGAGTAAGAAAGTTGTTTCTCAACGTGGCAGAGGTGGAAGAAACCTCCCTTCTCCCCATCTCCTTCAGTGGGAGGGTATGGTACGGTAACGGCACTATTCCAAAATATGCACCTCACCACAAACACGGGTGCAGTGGGCAAAGCCTTCAGTATGAGAACTGAAAGATCACATTTAATGAAAAAGAATTTTGACAAAAGAGGTGGGATTCCTTTTTTTGCATGTGAAAATTGTTATTTAATATATCTGTAAGTTCCTTCCTCAGACAGTTTCATCTTTGTTCAGCACTCAGGTGGTATTCTTTGTCCACTAAAAATAGCTAGGGAATTCAACACATTTTTACTTAGTTTCTAAAATCAACTGTGCTTGTACACGTCACTGGTACTGATTTTTCGTATGATCATGGGTTCTTCCCCCTCCTCTGCTTCAACAGCTACTACTTGAAACTTTGCATTCACAACCAACTTCCGTGTCAATTGACAAAAAAAGTCTCCAGCTTTAGAGAGATGAGTATGTCAACCCTGACAAAAGTAATGATGATGTGACAAACTGAAAGCCTTTGAGAGTAGTTCTCAAAATTACAAACACTGGGAATTTAGGTTTTACCCTACATTCAACCCTGTAAACATTGAAACATTCTCATTTAAGGATCCCCAAGTAACCTTGCTTTGCCCTGATCATGAAATGAAGGGGACAACTGGAAATTCTGAGACATTATTTTCTTCTTCCGATAGAGCTGGAAAGCAGAACTGGAAACTCTCCTTCAGTTTTGGTTATGGGCCGATCATAAGGCTGCCACTCGCAAAGTCCACCCACTGGAGTTTTTAAGAAAAACAGTGAATCATTAAGATTCAGAAAGTGCAAGTCCAGCAGCATGGCAAAATACGTTCTGAGGTCTGCGCATCATGGTGGAGGGAAAGAAAAACAAAACTGCCAGAGACAGCGCTTGCAACTCTAAAGAGAAAAATCATAAAATATTTTTGGGATGACTTCAGAATCATGGGAAATATGCAGGATGAAGCAATGGCTTTCATGTGCGAGTGGAAGTATGATTAAAATGTCCTTAGACACATAACTCAAGAGTCAGCACAGACCAGTATGATGTAGACAAGAGAGATAAGGAGCTCGTGAACTGTGGTTTATCGGCAAGACATACAAGATTAATGCAAGCAGCTATAAAGAAGGAAAACAATAAAAAGATAAATGATGGCAAATAATCCTCACAAGAAGCCACTCTGCATGCTTTTGGGGAACGAACTGACAGCTAAGTGTGCAGTAACATTCATGTGATCTACCATCCTCTTACGAGTTAATAGTAAGTGACTGGTGTGCATGGCAGCAATATCCGAGGAGATCTCTGTAGAAGCAAACACCAGTTTGCACCTAGTTCTAACTATGCAGCAAACCTTAATTTAGATGCCTTAAAAGCATACTGACCAAGCTATGTCTCTGGAGTAAAGCAAGGAGAGACCTTCAAAATATTTAATACTAACACAGAGAAAGATTACACCTCTTGGGGGCAGGCAGAACATGCAAGTCTTCAGCAAGAGGACATCATCTTGTCCAAAGACAAGAAATACATTATTAAAGATGAACCTAGACTGGGTGGAAACAACCACATTTTTGTCACCTCTCAGCTGGATAAGGGCGGTTCATCACACTGATCGTGGAGCCTTCAGGCCCTGGCAAGCCCCGGCTCATGCAGCACACTGTGTCCGCCACGCAGGCTCCTGCAAGCGCCTAAGCCACCACGCTTCCCCCAGAACTCACAGCCCCATGGTGCCCCACCACCCTGCAGCCCAGGTGCAAGGTACTTGGCTAATAATAACTACTTATTTGGCTAATATCCTGTTTGGATATGAAATGCAAAGGCCTGTGGGACATGCTGGAAAAGCCGCCGCTAAGCTGAGCGGACCGGGGATGTTTGAGTATGGAAGGTGACTCCTGTAGGCACGCAAAATGCCTGCTGTGCCGGGGCTCGGCTGGTGGCAAACACCAACAGACTGGCCGCCCGTGGAAATCCTGTTCCAGCGACAGCTCCCCACCGGCACGTCTGTGCGTGTGCCAACACCCGCTCTTTATTCCCTCCGTTGGTTTATTTTGGCTGCTGACCAAGTCTCCACACGGCGTAGCCTACAGCCGGGAATCGGCGGGGGAACAGCGCAGGGGTTGACGGCACAGCCGCACCGCTGCCAGCCGAGAGCGGTGAAACCAGCACCGCCGTCGAGCCGGGCTGGACCCTCCTCGCTTCGGCAGCGACCGCAGCCCGTGAGAACGGAGCGACCTCCTTCGTCCCGCGGAGGGACGTACGTGACATCTGTAGGTGCTGTGGTTTGCAGGCTGCGGTGGCAGGCGCGGAAACGGGCTCGGTTCTTTGCAGCACGCAGGCGAGGGCGGCCCGGGCGCGCTTGCGTAGCCGCGCGTGCCGGTGAGCATCCTCTGGCTTTGAGGAGCCTTCAGCGCCAACCAGCCCTGCGCCGCAGCCCGGGGAGCGGGGTTTGTGCGGTGCTTTATCACCACAGGCTGACTAAATGCTACTGCCGATGACGCCAATAAAATGAGATACATTGCTGTAATAAAGGAAACAATATTTACCAAGATACTTAGAACTTTATTTTCAATATAGATCTTCAAAGCAATTAACTAATATTAGGGCATTAATTTTCTCAGCCCTCCGCGACTCGGGAGGGTATGGTGAGGCCTCTTTTAGTTTACACAATTAAGGTGTAATGCTTCAAATCTGCTGCCTTGAACAGAAGCAGAGATACCGGTACCTGCGACGAAACGAGAGCTCAGAGGTCCTAACTCCTCAGCCCAAATCTCCTTCTCTGTAAGGAGTGAAAGAGTCGGCAGCAGGGTAAAGCAGGGTGCGAGACGCTTCCTGGATGAGGCCAGCAACACAAGGCTCACTGCCACAACCACCGAGAGCACGCAGCGTGAACGATGCACCCAGTAAACCCTTTAACACATAGATCCAGTGAAGGTGCATTAAAGAAGCAACGTTCTAGCTTGACGCCACACAAAGTGGCTTCACCCCAGCGTACGTACACCGAGACTGGGGGTACTGCCCCTTATTTACACCACTGATGGTCCCAAATCAGCCCTGACTACGAGCCAAAAACACTCATCATGATGAAGAATGAGAGATATCCAGAGGAGCATACTGCACAGGGAGCAACGAGTGGGAAGAGGAGCTTTGCTCCCACGGGGAACCCATGCCTTGTCCAGGTCCAAGGATCTTCTACAGCAAGTTGAAACCCCCATAGCACACCTCCAAAATCAGCTGGGAGACAGACTCCCACCTCCAGTCACAGTCTGCCACGGATGCCTCCCTGGCCTCCAACAAGCCCGTACACCTATGCATGCCCCAGTTTATCCCTCTGTAAAACTGGTGATGCCATGGAGGCTTGTTTCAGTAACAAAGTTTCAAGGTGGAAAGCACCTTGAGAAGCACTAAGCTACGTAAGGAGCAACGCCCAGCAGGTTTATCAATAAACCAATTCTCAGAAGAAACAGTGAAAATGGAAAATGCGAGCTTCATGGTGGCTTATTTAAAGGCAGGCGGACGACTTGGCCTTGGTAGCAGAAGGGCGCGCGCTCTGCTCCTCGGGTGCGTTTCAGAGACAACTCCGCTATGCAGAGGTGAAAATTAAATGCTCTTAAAAAAACCACTCCCTTCACCCAGCACTGTGGACTTCAATAAATCCAGATGTCTAACATTTCGATTCTTAAAACCACGCCTTGTTTTAAAAAAAAAAAATAGTAAAAAGAAAATCGTGAGGAGGAAAGCATGCTTTTTCATTAAAGAGCTCCGAGAACTGCACAGTCTACCTGGGAGAGTCAAAGGAAAGGAAAAAAAAATAAAATACAACATACAGACGTTTCAAATCATACAGAGCAAATATGCAAGGGCAGTGAAATGTTATAAAGTAGCTTAGTAGAACTGTTTAACAGTCTCAAAGATATTTTTAAACATTTTATTATCGGGAAATCCAAATGTCAAAAAATCCCCAAATTGGCTTAAAAATACATACATTTTTATGAGTAAAATCGGAGTTATTTCATTTGCTGCTTTATTTCCACAGCTTTCAGCACACACTCTGCTCTAGTCATGTTAAACTTATCTCTTCAAACAAGAAAACCAGAAATTACATTTTCCTGTATGTCAGAGGAAAAGTTCTCAAGAAAACCCAGCGTCCCGAGAGCTGGGGCTTTAGGAAAACCACCAGACACACAGAGACCTTTGCTGACCACGTCAACCAAGGTTCTTAACTCAATCCTCACAGGTATCTCAGCCATCCAGAGATTTTTAGTAGCATCTTTCATAGATTTACAGGAATAAATCTATCAAAGCCTTCTGCTTTTCTTTCATCTTTTGTGGGGGGAGAAGATAAAGAAGAATGCCAAAGAAAAGCTCGTGCTGTTTGCCAGGGAAAGGGAAGACAGTGAAAATCATTCAGAGCCAGGAAAAAGAATCTATATCGATAGAGTTGATAAAAACATGAAATAATACAAATATAATTCATGCAACAGTCCCAGGACAAGTGTTCATTTTTTGTAAGCTATCCTTGCGACCTTATTATTATTATTTCTTAAATCGCTCCAACACTTTGAGCTTTGCCGGTCTTAACACAGAGCAAACCCTGCAGGTCTGGGGAGAGAGGCACAGCCACCAGGGCTGCGGGCCAAGGGCTGGAGCACGGTCCCACTGCCCCTCACCGCTGGAGCTGGCTGGTGGGACCGGGGAGCCCAAGCGCTTTGCAGGATGAAGTAACCCCTACCAAGGTCATGCTTTGAACGCAGACGTGCCACAAGGAACTCAACAGAAATTCATGACTGCATAAAACATGGCGATTTTAGATTTAACATACAGCATTGCGATTTGAAAATTTGGACTTGGGTGTCACAGCATTTCCTTGGTTTCGGTTCTTTCTAAAGACAAAAAAGCATCATCCTCTCATTCTTAAGAGAAAGTTTAACGAAAACGCCAAGGGACAGTGATAAATGACTTTAACCTGACCACTGATTTAGCAGAATATGCTTAACCAGATGAAGTCCATAGGAAACACGTTTCAGACAAGGCAAAACTCATACCAATTTTATCGTCAGCACAATAAAGATCAAAGATGGCAGGACTTTTTTTTGTATTTGCCAACTCATCTGCTTTTTGTTTTTTTAAATCCTACCATAAAAATAATGTACCAGATCAAGCTCTCTATCACTACAGTGAAAAAAAATGAGGAGTAAGGCCAACAGAGTCACTGGGACTACCACTGATCAAAACATTCAGGAAAATCTGGTCCCCTCTCTCTTCTTTTTTGGGTATAACTAGATCTCAGCAGCAGCTTGCTAACCGCTCGCTTCCAAAGCCCCAACGGGAAGCTGCAGACGCCAAGCGAGCCGTCCGGAAGGTGCGCAGCCCATCCAAACAAGACCTCTTGCTCTACGGCAGAACACGCTTATCTCTGCAGAGCCTTTGTTTAACCACCCCACCTGAAAACACATGCGGATGACAAGCGTTTACAAGTAATTCCACCTAAAATTCGTCGTGGGGTTTTTTACTCTTTGCTGGAAACAACATTTGGCAGCCATACCCAGCCTCCGCGATGGGCACTCCCAATAACACAGAACAGAGGACGGCAACGTTTTCCACAGCGAGTTTTAACGCAGTCTGCTGGTGGTTTTTTCAGAGATACTTTTCTCTGTCATTTTACGTAAACTTTACATCAAGTTCAGTAAACTTTTGTTTAGCGAACTCAAGGAACTCATTTGAGTAAAAACATGAAAGAAAAATACCCATGAAAATCGGAAAGAGAAAGGGAGTGAATAATTTGACCTGAAAGCTCATGTGTTGACCAGATTTTCACTGCAAGGCTAATCACTGAAGAAAGCACCGAATGGCAAAATTCACTCATCATAAACTTTGGAGATTTCCAGAAAGCACTTGACAGACTCCATCACTATTCACTCCGGAACATCTTAGGCTTGCCAACAAAAATAATTACATCATCAAGCCTTTATACCAAGCTGCAGCTTGAATACTTAAAGCAAATGCAGATTTAAGTACAGAGTTCAACACAAAGGCTGGTGTAAGCTCAGCAAGAATTCACTCACTTCTGTAGCTGGGCACTGCAATCAACCTCACTTGGAAAACCAACAAATTTAACAATACATGGTTTAACAACAGTCCCCTTCAAAATCCAGCCTTTGCTGATGTCCCCAAGACTTCAAAGGGTATCCTACCCAACACGCAAGATAAAGGCCAAGAGGTGGATCCAGCACTGGAGGAAGATGGGGTTAGCAGCCTGCTACAGAGGAAAAAATGTAATTAAAACACAACGTCCATTTTAGAAGTCATGCAGCTTACGCAGTAATTGGCCATAATTCACAGTCAACTGAGATAATTTTACCAACTGAAAAGAGGGTATCTGTGCTTAGCATCTTAAATAGGATTTGCCAATTAAACAAAATTATCTACAGCTCACACTCTTGAAGACTACAAGCCTTGAACTCAGAATGTTGCTCCTGCCTTGATATACAGACAAGAAGGCTGTAAATCTGTGAAGGGTGCAGACAGACAAACACTGTTAGAAACCAAGGTATCAGAAAACCCTGTGTACAGAGTAAAATGAATCGATGAGGGATGCAAGGATTTACTCCAAGGCTGTCTCTTATCCGTAGGGTTACCCAGAAAAGGGGTGGAAACATCTGGCAAGCACGGTAGGGATGCAGCTTGAGCAGAAGAAGGTAGGGGGAGAAAAATCTGGGAAAAGTGGAAATGACACTGGAAGTTTTGCAAGCGCAGGTGGCTTTTTGGAGTTGTTCCTCCTTGTCTTCAGCTACACAGGCAGACAAAAAGCTGTGTCATTAGATCCTGGCCGCAGCAATACACACACCAAAACGCAGTAATTTTGCTCGTGTAATGGCACCTAGACTCTGGGCTTTTTGCCGGCCGGGCTTGGCCAGCCGCAGGCGGTCAGTCCTCGCTGCCAGCCACGCCAGCAGGACTCGGCAGTGTCGACGCGGTGTCAGCCTGCGCTACGCCTCGGCCCCAGCAATCGGGGACTGCCGCCGCGCTCTCGCACAGGCAAAAATACAGCTCCATCTTGCCCCCTTGGAAATGACATTCACGGCAAAACTGCCCACAAGCAAGCACACGGGGGAACAGCAATAAATCTGTCCCCTCATATAACTGGTCTTCACTGAACTGAAGTTTTTATAGAGCTGCGCTACAAAATTGGGGGATGCTTAAAAGTCATTGCTTAAGAGACGAGGAGCTTACCAACTACAAATAAGACGTGACATGAAGGGATTCCTCCTTTCCGTTCTTACAATTTTAATGTTTCCATAAATGTTTTACATACACACACTATCTGTCTTTATTGTAAGGTTGTAAATTACGAAGGCTAATTTTAAGAAAAGAATGGACGTTTAAAGCAATGTGAAGCCCCATAAATGGCAAAGGCAGTCTATACCTTATAATATACTGCATCTACTAGCAATCCACCAGCGTTTAAGTGACCAGTGTGAGCATGACCTGGACTAAAATTAAACTTCACAGCCCAGGATTACATGGCTGAAAAAAATGGCACGTATTTTAACATACGCACTAAATAAAAAACAAAGAATCCTAAAAACTCAAAAAACCCCCACATACGCACGAAAATGATCGTACTCATCAATATACAGGTAACAAAATACAGATACAAATTAATACTTTTAGGTTGATAATTCACTTAAGTTACAACATATTCCACACACGACTCAGTCAGAAAACGTAATTTTTTGGAACAGCTTAGTTAACTGTATGCCCAAACCACACCAAAGGAAAGTTAAAGTCACAAAGTCAAGTATTCTAAAATTAGGAATTGCCAGATTAAATTTACTACTGCAATCACAATTTTATTCTCTTGTGCATGCAGCACACTACCACACATGGTTTTTATTCCACTGCTAGCTTTTTTCACACAACTGACAAGAGACCTGCGAAAACTACTGGAAAGTTGGAAGGAAAGCAGAAACAACAGAAGATTACAATGATTAGTCCCTGATTCTAGAGAAAAACAGTAACACAGAAGGAAAAAGAAACCCAAACACCCGCTGTGTTTCCTTGTCTCTGTGTCACTGAGATGGATGGCTTCATATCAACGTGTTTCCAACATACAATCAGCCACCTTTTCTCTGACTGAACATCTAGAGAGCGGTACCTTCTCCTGGGAGGGGCAAAAACCCCAGATTCTTCCATGTGTAACAGGTAATATTCCAGGGAATATGAAAACACAGGACAAATCTGCTTTTGTAAAATACTGCATTGCAATGCCAGAGTTTTGTTCATCTTAAGCAGGACATTCGAACTGCCAATAAAACCAAAAAAAGGAAGCATCCGAAACTACATCTCACCCTTTATTCACTCGGCTTTAAAATGATAACCCCTCATTAGAGGAACACCTCATTAAATAGCCCATCTGGATCATTGTGCAGGTTTCTCTGCTCTAACAGGCAGCACAAAACCCTGGAGAACTTGGGGACAGTTGATGGCCAAGAGCTTTTTTCTTTGCTGCACTGAGCAAAGATTTGTCTGCTGTCTCTAAGGTCCCTGACAGCAAGAAGGTTGGGAGCCTTCAGTTTGTTCTCCCCATCATTAAATCTCCAAGGGAAAGTGCTGTCTTTCATTATCACCATCATTAGCACTTCCTGGCTACTACGAATTCGATTCCTTGAATCGCCTCTCCCAACTGTACTGCTAAAATCCTCTGGAGGAGCTTGCTGACTCCTTCTAGTCCCAGGTAAAAATGTTTGCATTATTACAAGTTATTTAAGAGGACCTTTACAAAGCACAAAGAGCATACATTTCAAGGGCGAGGTTCACCAACAGCATGGGGCGATGAGAATTACAGCACTGCTGCGGTCATTTTTTAACACCTAAAGAACTGCCTGCGGGTCCATACGTCCCAAATCTCATGTTTATTTGAGGTCAGAAGCAGGGGTGACTGAATCTAGACTGGCGTTTGCATCCTCAATGGCAATTCTTCCATCGTTTAATGATCCTCGCTGACCTTCCCACACAATCAGCAGCATAAACTTCACCTTGGTGAAGCAACTGATGAACAAATCAAGAAAATCTGAGAACGCAAGACAAGAAGCTGAATGTCCTAATGGCATTTCTTTCCCTGAATGCCACTAACACAGAAAACAGGGCCCCACTTATAGTCCCAAAGGCAACAGATACTGAACCGCCCTTCTGATCATCTTCCACGTTATCTCCATGTGTAGTTGCAGGCTCAGACACTCCCAGCTAATACTGAAAACAGAGTGAAAATTTAAGGCTTCATAACCTTAAGATGGTAAATGCTTCCAGACCAACACGAGGTAGATTCAAGACTGCTTACACGACAAGAGACCCTTATAGATGTTTTTGGAGCATGCATGTAGTAAACAAAGAGCCTAAATGTCAGAAAAAAACTGTTGATTGAAGGCCTGGAGTAAAAAGAGTGTGCAGTTTCCCAGCAGAACAGCCGAAGGATGCGGCTGCAGTGCTGGCACATGTGGATCAGGACATCATAAAAGCCAAACCTCACACCAACAGCTTTGAACGCAGGAATAAAACAACACCTTGCCTAAGTAGACAAGGAAGCATAACTTAAATGCCAGCTTGAGATTCAAAGCATCTCAATAAAGCAGTACGCACAGATGAAAAAGCGAAACGTTTTAAACCTTAGAAAGCACCTCTTTGAAAACTCTCTATTTTGTTTTCTAGAAGATGCACTTTGACCCTCCTGTTTTATGCCACCTCACTTTCTTTTGCTGTTTTCTATTTCATTCAGAGAGAACGAAAAGGAACACAAGTGGCTCAGACTTGGAGAGAATTACCCACATCGCCGGTCTCTTTGTACCTTCGATGGTGTGCAAGAGTGAATACCCCAGATGTTTTCCATCCGTCCCTGCGGCTCAGACCAGCACGTTCTCTCCTGGCTCCAGCTATATCCCTAACACCCCGACTGCATCAGTCTGTCTCCATCTGCTCATGGTGGCTCCCCAGCTGGGTATGGGGACACTCCACGAGATGCCAGGTCAACCCACTGGGGCTTCCTGGCTGCGCAAACTGCTGGGCTCTGCCACCGGAGCAGGCCAGGGAACGGACAGACGAGTCAGGCTGTTGAGAGCTCTGCTGGGGGCTGCCATCTTTGGCAACGTGGCAGCTGGTCCAGGGAAAGGACCTCCGCCGGCTGCTTGGCCTGCTCAGTAGGTAGCCACCATGCTGGCCACGACTGCCTGCATTCACGGGTCCGGGGCTCGGTGCCGCTTCGTCCTGAGCGCACGCAGCATTACACCGGGGATGCAGTTGGCCGGTGGGACCTGTGCTTCATTAACATCCAGAGCAACAGCCATCCAGAAGCACAAAATGTGGCGAGTCAGGCCCAGTCCTCCAAGCTGGGCGGTGTTTTTCTCAGCTCACAGAAGACTGAGGAGGCCATTCATTACCTGCAGCCTTCCCCCGTTAGCTTTGTACTCTGCAAAGGCAAAATACTGCTGAGCACTCACATTAGCAGGAAGTCTTAATGAGGGTAAATGCTGGGAGCCTGCCACAAGAAAACCAATTTCCTCACTTAATTTGGACAAGGTGAACCTGACAAGAAGATACTGCCGTTCTGCTTCCTCCGTCACACAATCTCTCAGGGTAGATGGAGGCTGCTGGCTTCAAACCTGGGGCTCCTCTTTTTAAAAGCAGCCCGCTCCAGGAGATCTCGCCCTTTTTTCTGCAGATCAGGGCTATCTGTCCCTCAGACGCAGGTCAGGGCAAGGCGAGGTGTGCTACAAGGCACAGTCCCACGCCAGACACGCTCCTAGAGCAGGTGTGCACTGGGAGCATCTTGCTAGGACAAGTAGCTTACTGAAGCGGGCTTTTCTTAACAGACAATCTCAACTGCTTAAACTAAAGCACAATTTTAGAGTTCTATCTCTGCTTTTCCCCCCTTGTCCACCTTAAGCAAAATAATTACCCTGGCAACGGACATCATTTGCCTTTATGTCCGCACTTACACACAGGGTTTCTGCTGGCACAGCTATCCCAGGCAGAGGTAAGACAAAGTTTAAAGATCTGGCAAATTGAGCACGCACGTACAGCCAGCATAAGACAGACAAGGTGACAGCGGTGCAGGGTTTTGAGGAAGATGGTCCTGAATGTCTAAGCGCTACCTGTCACACACTTCTATCATCCCTTGTTTCTTCTTCACGTACAGAAAAGCACTTGAAGTATCAGGAAACCTGTTTTCTATGCAAACACAAGGCAGATTCACTCATCCAGCGAAGAATGGCTTTTGGAGTATTCTGGCTATCAAGAGACATGGACTCTATTCTCAACTTGAATAAACCCTAAACTTCCAAAATTAACTCAGGAGGAACACACAGGCTTCCGCCCTGCAAACATATGCATATGTACGTATATCTTTGCCTAAGTGCACTGTTACTCATAGGTATAGATGTTTGCAGAGCTGGGGCCTCCACCTCTTTGTATTCAAGTTGCTTGACAAGTAAAATGCAAATGTGGTAATGTGCTGCAAATGCAAATTATGCACTATTGATAAAAAGTTATCATTCAGCACAGAGGTTTTAAAGAGAAAATTTTGAGGCCTATGCTGAAATAAAGGAGAGGAAAAAATATGGATTTCTAAAAAAATGTTTTACATTTCCTATTTATTCTATTTATTTCCACCTATTAAACATTTCTCTATTTATTATGCCTCAACATGGAGCACCTCACCTCATTTACCAACTTCAAACTGCAGACAGATGCTGAGACACTATTCTGCCTATCAAGACGTGATTTTCACTACTTTAAATTAAAAAATTCCCACAGAAGGCACCAAAACAGGGTGATGGCGAGAAGGTGAGAGAGGCAGGAGCGACTGCTATGCTGAAAAGCTCTGTTGTGTTCAGCCACATATTTTTCTCATTTGTTTAGTCTGAAATTCCTCCTTCAGTGACTCTGGATTTGTTACCTTCTCAGAAGGCACCAGGAACATCTGGACTCCATATGGCTCGCACCTACTCTGTGTCAAATGAAGCTATATTGTGTTTTCTAAACCCTTTATTTCTTCCAGCATTGCCACCGACGAGGTTTCCAGTATCTCCACAACAAATTACAACGTAACCTCAGCATCACTCACTTTGTTGACACACATTCCGTGGCAGTGCATTAACTGTGGCTGGGTCAGCTGGCATTTTTTGCCTCACCTTCTTCATTTTTTTCTTTATTTTATTAAAGATTACAGTAATACAAAGGAACACATACTGAGAAGGCAGATAAGCAGTAATGTCACCTGCACCCAAGGAAGCTGCCCCACCAAGATAAAGGAGGGAAACAGGTCAACCTGATGGTTCTTGTGTAAAGAATAACACTTCTTGATAGAGAGTGTTAATATTTTCCTTTGGCCTCCTAATTTCTTAGCTCTTGATGGAGCTACTTGGAGTTTTCTTCCAAGTGAGCAAATACTGGGGAAAGTGGCATAACCTTGTAAAAGTGTTTCCCTCTCCCTTACCTAAAAAAGAAGAAATGTAGCTCTTATGTGCCCCCTCCCCGCTAGACATTTCTGCATCACAGCATCTCCCACAGGTCTCTCCCACATCCATCACTGCTGGAACTGCAGCTACTGGAGAGACAACAGGCTGAACCGAGGTTTCTGCCAGCCAACCCCACTGATGCAGAGGTTTCTACCGACTCGAACCTTAACAAAAGGTTGTTTTGCTATTCCTCACTCTCCAGGAGGGATGCAGAGACCCAAAAACACTCCACTAATTATTTGGATACTGTTCCAAATGCAAATGGGACTTGAAATATTGTCCCCATTCTAGAATAACTGGCAATCTGTGTATTTTTTCCTGCTGTATGCCAGGTTGATTCAGAGGTGTTAATCTCAGCAAGGAACCTGCTCGGGTTCTTTATACTCAAGGAAATATCACGCCCTGGATCCTGACAACCACTACACTGCACCTGTGTCAGCATTAGAGACATCATGCTTTTCCCTGAGTCGTTATGTTTTGCTTTGTCATGAACAAATTTCATCTCGGTATTCAGGCACTAGACTGAAATGGGGAAGACTGGGGTCCACTTCTACAAACTCCTCAAGGGGCCCTGGACAAGGCATCTGTGTGAACATCCAGTCTTCTCCTGTCCCTCATGTGCCTGCAAGGTACCAGGCTTGCAGGGAAAGGAGCTAGTCTTTACCCATGCAAAAAATATGCCTACCATAATGCACCCAGCAGCAGCAGGACCTTCTGGATAATAGTGTAGTAATATCAGCAATAGTCATGGTAGCACCTAGGTTCAGTTGGTAGGTGGGCTATTTTCAGTGTACTCCCCAGGTACAAGTCAAAACCACAGCAGTTTATCCCAGCATCCCAAACGCTGACGGTTCAAGTAAAACCCACCTGTGGTCCGGATGTGAATTTGCTACGGCAAACCTTCCTCTTCACAAATATACCTCTGTCACAACGGACGCATTTAAATTCTGCAGCAATCTTTGCACGAATTTACCAATGTACAGAACACTGCACCTTCCTCTTCTTTCAGGCCAAGCACCTTCAGAGCTACTACTCACCTCCTCGCCGATTAAGGAGAACAGTGCTCAAAGAGGTGTTTGCACACAAGACTATGCATTGACATGGAGTTGTCTGAACACACACGTGTAGCTGTTACACTGTACAGCACAAGCACTCACACCCCCTTGGGCACTGTGCAGCCCTCCTCGCAGCCAGCAGCAACATTACTTCAGCCTTCACAACGCTATGGGCTGGTCACCCCGCTGCCTCGACGCTGAACCTGGAAGGTAACGCACACCGTCACTGTCACAGCAACGCTCCCGTGTGTCACCGGAGCAAAAGCTCACCCTGGTTGGGATGGTTTCAGTGGCTTCACTCTCCCCTTCCCAGCTCTGCTGCACACCAGAGGTGGGAGCCAGGCTGCGGTGCCACAGGACCATGCTGCACACGTAAGCAGGGAGGCATGGGGGACACAGAGGCTGCGCTCCCCATCCACTGCAGGCTCCTCCTGCCTTGCTCCCATGCACCATGCAGCCTAACAGGATCCAGTGGGGCTGCTCACCGCGCTAAACATCTACAGGACGGAGCCCTTGCTAATGAGACACGCATGTCCGCTGACCCTTCGCCGCGTTTACTGCTTGCTGGAGGCGGCGCCAGAAACGCTGCTTCACATCCACTGCTTTCGGCACCTACAGATCTCCTCGCTTCTGCTCCCGGGGTTCAGACCTGGAACGTGCTGAGTAATCGGGCTGTCGTCCAGGAAGATGCTTAAGATGCCTCCTTGAACTCTCCGACACTATTGGCACCTTACGAGCTTAAAGGCCTTGCCGGGTCAACACCACAGCTCTGACACCAAGTACACCTCTTTACCACCATCCATGCAAGCACCAGCGACGTGCGCTTCTCTTTCGCTCACCTGCACACGGGCATCCCTGTCCTTCCACAGCACAAAGCAAAACAAAGAGATGCCCACGTGCAAACATCCCCGAGAGGAGGAACCACATGTGGCAGATGCTGCTGCATTGCTTAATGCATCATTTAAAGCCTTTCGGGGACTGTACCGCCGTGATGAGTAATTTGGCTAGAATATTGTCCAGAGACCGTACTGTGTGGATTAGGGCACTTTGAGGGTCACTAGCTAGGTCAAAAGCAAGAAAGCCCTGCTAAAACCAGAGCTTACCATCAGCACAGATCCTGCAATGAGAATGAGAGCAGAAATGAGCTCTGCCATTCCAAAACGTTTCTTTCTTTCACTGCAAGCCTCCTTCTGTATAGCCTATGTATAAAACATGCTGCAGATCTCTCTGAAAGCAGAGGCCGGCAGCACGCTGTCTATCTGCACCCGTGTCCGACCCCAGCTTCAACTGCTCAGCCAGCTGGACTGGGTACGCAGTCACAGGCAAGGAGGTTAGCAATCACAAACCACGTCTCCAACGCCAGCACCTTTTTGCCGCCCCACGGCAATGCAAACATCATGTCTGAAAATGAGATGAGACAATCTTCAGTCATCTTTAAGAAAAAAGAGTCTCAGGTCAGCGAGGACGGCCACTGCTCAAGTGCCGCCTTGATTTACGCAGCTGTAAACCGCGGCCACATATGAACCCAGGCAGAAAGGCAAGTTCATGAATTATGAACAAATACGGTGTGCCAAAACACATCAATCATCATCAGTCACGGACAAGCCCAGCGCCATCAATTCGTAACGTTGACATTTGCACAAAACTTCTACAGACAATCAATCGAATCGCACGGCTGACTGGAAAAGGAGATGTCGGGTTTATGTCATTTAGCACTGGACTTTTCACTGAATGCAAAACGCTGAAAGACTTTAAAATAAAAATGACAGAGAGTCAGTGCTCTAGTCAAAAGTCAGATAAACGGCCTTTGCCCACTGGAGAAAACAAATGAATTTACCCATTAATTCTTTTCTTCAGAGCTGCTGGTGAAAGCCAAGCCAGTAGCTGCCTCCCTAAACATGTGAAAACTTGAAAAATTTCTTTTACTCAGCAGCAAACCTGCACTCTTCCCCCAAGGAAGAGCACAAGAGAAAAAGCTATGAACATCAACGTTTTTAACTGGGTAATGAATGTTTTAACTCAATATGACAAGGCTGTATGGAGGAGCCACAGGTTGCAGAATGGCATTCCTAAAAGTAGCACTACAAACAATATTTTCATGAGGTTTTTTAGAGAAAAACTTGCCTACTGGTATGTCACCTTTAAATTGCTATTATCAGCCATCAGCCATTATTCAGCCTTCTAATTTCCTTCATTGCAGGACTACTGATTGTTACATTTGGACAGGTTGCAAAACTACCCAGCATCACGCTTTCTGCACCACAGCTACAAGCTGCAGAGCTTCCAGCACACTCCTTTCTAAGGCAGGAACAAATGTTTCCTGAAAGCGTGTTTTGGACAGAGCCCACTGAAAGAAGAGGAAACTTCTGTGGTTTTCTTTCTCAACTGCCACACAAAAAAGGACTTCCTTGCGTTTGACATGAAAAGGGAACAGATACCTTCCAGATAGCGGAGCAGCCTTTGCTATAAACACAAGGAGAAGGTGGCTCTTGTTTTAGAGGCTGTACGATTACTGATGACAGTTTTTCTTGAAGGCTTTTTAAAAGAAAATAAAAAATAAAAAATAAAAAATGCTGCTGTTCATTTTCCAGAACGCTTTTGCTCCGCGCCTCAGATCTGTCACAGCAGCACTTGCCAACGCGAAAGCAAACCATCCCCGCAAAGAGCCCTCTGGGAACTGGCAACCACCTCGGCGAGGTGCGCGGTCCCCACCACCCTGCAGAGCATCCCAACAACCCCCCCGACCCTCCGCGGGACGACGTGCTGCCGTCAGAGCTGCAGCAGGAGCCACCCGGCCGTGTGGGTGTAAGGCAGGTGTGACCACGTCTGTGAGCACACGAACGTAAAGGTCTCGATGAGATAAGAGAGCATCTGTAACGTCTGCTCTTCAGCCAGCACTCCTCTCCCCTTCCACTACGTACAGAGAAAATTGGGCGCCGACTCAGCCAAGCACAAAAGCACGCACTTCAATTCCAGATGGTAAATGCTGATTACAGTCACACTACAAGTATTACTGTTTATAGTCACAGTACAAGCATTACTGCTGTTGTTAAGGGGAGGCACGGGATTCAGTGCAAGCGCGTTGCTGAACCGATGTTGTGATCTCTTGTTACTCGTATCTAATCCTACTTCTGAGCCAGACCACAAGCCCTTGAGCACGGAGAGAAACAGCATCCTCCTGCAACTTGAAAACACGCTTCGCACAGAAACAAGCACTTGAGAAAACGGTTAACTATTTGTGTAACACTGGGTACAACCTCACTTTTCACCTCACACTTGCTTCGTGCAAAATTCAGAGTAACTCTCAAAAAAAAAACAAACCCACCCAAAAACTGTCCCTCTCTCTGGGAAAAACAAAAAAACCACAAAACAAAAACAAACAAAACAAAACAAAACAAAAAACAAGGTGAGAGTTGGGGGAAGGTAAGGGACATGTGTGCACTGGCTGGAGCTGCACGATGGGATGGTGCTCCAGAGGTCAGGGTGAGGCCTGGGGAGCTGCCCAGTTTTCCAGTCCCACTGCAGCAGCCACGGGACCAGCCCGGCCCCACTCGCTGCCCTCCAGCCCCGGCTCTAGGCTCCCTGGGGACTCTGCTCTCAAGGGCCGTGCCTTCCAGCATCCCCCTTCGTTTCTGGGCCGGCGGTTCTGCACGGTCAATGGAAGATGTTGACAGCATCTCCCAGACCTTCCTTTTCCCTGGGACGTGTGACCTGGCCATGGGACCTTTCATCCCTGTGAAAAGCAGAGCCTGCCCTTCCTCCACCACAGTGCTGAGTGACAAAAGAAGGGCTCCAGAGTCAGGATCTTTTAAAAAACCTTCTCTGAAGGGGCAGGAGAACTTTGCTGAGCAGTTAAACCACAGGCGTCCCCGGCCACCGCGGGGAGTGAACAAGGAGGAGAGCCGTGCGAGCCCTGTGGGACACGGAGAGCAGCTCCTGGCTGCGCCCAGCACCGTGCAGCAAGTAATTAGTGCGCTTCGAGGTCGATACGCTGCGATTGATTTTCCTCTCCCTTCACGACGTAAACTGGGAATAATTCCATCACAGTTGCTGTAAACATTGGTATAAAATTGGTTTAAGTCAGAAAAGAGCTGGATTGACTGTGTTACTGCACCAGAAAGCCGGTTTCAAAAGAACAGTCTTAATTTCCTTGTAGCTACATCTACATCAATAAAATTGCCATGATTATCTTTATTTGTTGTTCCGTTGTTCAGGCTCAGAGTGTAATAGAAAGTGTTTTCAAGCCAAAATCCACAGGCCCGTGAAAATCTGGAAGCTCCCTTCTCACACACCGCAAGGTTTTTTCTGCAGAACGCCCAGGCTGAAGGCGTTGCCAGCCGTAACGTAGAGCGATCCTCAGGCACGAACACCGCCGTCTCCACCCTTGTGCTCCTCCGTCAACAGAAGTGGAAGCGCTCCTCTTCTTTTCTGTGAGGATAGTCACAGAGACTCTCCTTTCGTGCAGGAAAGAGGATTTCTTTCTGCTTAAGGCGCAGCCTCGTCAACACTGATGTCCCACAAAGCAAGAGCTGATGTTTCTAACTAACTGTAAGGAAAGTACAGATCCTTTGCCATACTCAAAAAAAAAAAAATAAAAAAAAAATTTAAAAAAAGTAAGTAAAAAAATAACCCCAAATAAAATTGCTGTCCTCATTCTTGAAAGATTAAATCTGTGAAAGGCAACTCGCCACACCAGGACCGGACGCTTGCCTTTTGCTGTGTGCTCGGGTGGGAAAGCCCAATGCTGTGCTCAGATAAGCTCAGAGCCGTGCCAGGGTCCTGCAGTGAGGGATGCAGGGGAGCACCTGGATGTGGACTGAGGCAGCGGGTCACCCCCGCAGGATTTGATGACGCCTGGCTTCAACAGACAGCCCCCACTCCAAAGCAGGAGAGCAATTTTTTAAAATACCCTGAAATAAAAGGAGAAAAACTTCTTCCCGTACTTCAGTAGGAGATGGCAGATTTTCCTGCGTGCTGCTGAGCAGAGCCGTGGCATCTCCGCTGCGTGATGCCCAAAGCAAGGGGCTGCCTGCTCTGTGCAAACAGCATCCTGCCTCCCACGGCTCAGATTTATCCTCCCGGAAATTCACCTGCAGGTGCTGCTGTCAAAAGCTGAAGTCCACAGTCGCCATCAGAAAGAGATTTGCTCTCCAAAGGTTTCTAAAGCTAGCTGCTGTTTCCTCCAAGCTTACAGACAGTAGATGATGCTGATGCTTATCATCATCATTATTACCATCATTTTTTAAGTAAACCTGTCCAATGGCAGCCCTGAAGATGACAGAACACAAAGCTGAAGCTCTCTATTTGGGTCAAGCTTCTCTCTGTTTGAACAAAGTACGTAAAAGCATAACAATGCTATCAAACACAGATACGAAACTTGGCAAAACATTAGATTCTCCCACCAATTATTATCTCTCAGTAAGCCGACACCTGTGGGATCACTCCTGGGCCTTTTAATTTAGCATATCTTCTAATTAGGGAAAGATTAACTGTACTTCCAATAACTGCTCCTCCTTCCTCTGTCAGGCTCAGGCTTCTGTCTTCCTCCCCAGCCCCCAGGGAAGGCAAGCTAGCCGAAAACACGTCCACCACAGCCCCTCTCCCACCTGCGGGCAAACCCCAAGGCACCACAGCCCCAGCTCCCCCGGCGAGCACCCTCTCCCGAGGAAGAGACTCTCCCCGTGGCCCAAGCAGGACGATGGCTGGAAGAGCGTGCTGGTTTTTCACGTACACCCCTTGAAACCCAGGAGAAGAGATGGCTGTCTCCAGAGACAGGCTCAGACCTTGCTTCTTCTCACAGAGACAGTGGGGGAAAATTCACTTCCCCCTTCCAAAGCCGTGGTCAAGTGCCTGAACTAACGGGACAAATCTTGGCATTTGCACCGAAGATCAAGCAGGCAGTCCTGGATGTGCCCACAACTCAATCTTATCCCTCCTCCAAAGGGACCTGCCATCCAACTCTGCTTATCCCTGGTGCTTCCCTGCGACTCCCCAGAGGCTTCCCCAGCGTTACCCGACCCACAGCTCAGTTTCCACCCACATATTTCAGGCACCAGCTTCCCATTATAAACGCTGGAGGGTTACAAACCTACATCAGTTCAGGACCTGAACCTCAGATCAGAAAAGCCTGCCTAAAACCTGGTCCTAGCACCCACGAAACCAGCCATGCTGGCAGATGGTCTGCAAGCCACACACACACACACAAACACACACCCACAGCTGCTCAAGGGTAATAATAAGGTCCCCACATGCAAAAAAAAAGAGCTAGGAAAGCTACCATTCTATCTCATTTATCTTGCTGAGAGAAAGCACCTGGTGTTAAGTGAGCTTCAGGAGCAGTGAGGAAGAGTCCGGCCCTCTTATGGCCCTGGCACAAATCGCAGCCCTGTTCATTTCCCATGGCAATGGACTGCCCGTCACCTCCCCAGCACGCCGTTCCTTGAAGACAGCTCCCAGGGGGCATATGGAGCCAACAGCGACCAGCCATGAGAGGGTCTGCTGGAATTTCCACTTGCAGGAACATCACATAGAAGAGCAATCCCTTTGATACCCACCTTGGGACACCCCCCCAAACCAGCCTCTCCCACCAAGCACAAATATTCAAGACTCATTCAATCGCCAGTGAGATCTCTCATAGCTGGCATAGACTAAACGAGAACCACTACACTTGAGGGATGAGGGTTCACCGTCCGTCTGCCTGCAGCACAGAGATGGAAGACGGACAGCCTGCACAGGCACCCCCGACGCGCACCAGCCCCAGTGGCCGCAGACGATCCCTGCCCGCCCGCTCCTTCTGACAGACCAGCAGGCTTTTCCCCACACTGTCAGAGGGCCCGGAGCACATCTGCTAGGCTCAGCCTGCACCCATGCAGCTTTTTGGCAGCCCTCCATCCCGCCCGGCTCCGCTGTGGGGTTGCTCCCCGGTTCACCAAGAGATTTACTTCCTTGCCGGGAAGCACACAGAGCTGGGAAGGATCCGGGAATGGAGGGTTGGGAAGCCTCCTGACCACAAAAAAGAGTTGGAACCCGGGTGCCGGGAGCAGCTGTGTGCCCAGCCAGGCGCTCATGCTCATGCCATGCAAGTGTGTCCTTGAACACGTCTCATCTGCCAGAGGTTCCCCAGGCTCACAGCCACCCTACCTCTGCCACCGTCAAACTCTGCAGAGCTTTCGGTGTGCGCTTTTCTGATAAAAGCAGTAATAAGCCAAAACCAAAACATATTCAGAACTTTTTCTTCATATGGTTTACCACCAAAATGGTGGCTGGCCAGCCCCGGAATACCAGCTCTGCCAGCAGCAGGGACATGAACAAGTCATCCCACCCTGTGCCATATCGAGTTTGAGATCCGTTACGATCGCTAACTTCACCACCAACAACAAACCAAAGGTTTATTCTCATGAAAGCTCATCAAAATGAGTGACACATCCATTCCACTCCAGAGAATTTTATATCGGACAATTTTTAAATTTCTCCATAAAATAAATTCTTGCTTACTCTCATTCAAAATCAGAGAGCCACTTCATCAAACACCGCTTCTCTTCCACAGACAAGTTTCGCAGAAGGCAGAAAGGGTTCGTGTCAGGTCCGCAGCAGATTTTGGGTGTGACACTGGTGCCCTTGCTGGTTGTGGGTCTCACATTTGCAACCCCATGAAATACCACCTTCTCCCTGCCACCCACCAGTTTCCTTCCTTTCCCATCTGATCTGAAGCTCCGTGACAGAGCGACTTCACTTCACAGCTGCATGTGGCAAACGTGGCGTGACATACCTGCCGGGCAAGGCAAACACTCAGTCACCGCAGTAACAAAGGTGGGCTGTGAATCACTCCTGTCCCGCGTGGGACAAGACTTTACTTCTTCTCTTCTTCCTCCTCCACCCATCATCGCAAAAAAAAAAACCTCCCAGTATAAGACGTGAGGCTCAGCATAGCTCTGCCACCGACAGGGCCAGCCCTCGAGCAGAGATTACCCTCGCTCGCAGAGGATGCTCTGCAAAGAGAAGTTTCTCCATGGCAGTTTAAAACCCACCTTTCTGGGCGGTCTCCCTGCAAAGCTGAAGGACGAGCCTTTTGCACACGGGAAAACGGCGCAGCTTGCGCGCAGACAGCTCCTGACCACGGCATTTTAATGAAGGGCTGAATCGTGTTCCAGCTTGTGTAGCAGCAGCGTGTACAGTAATCCCTTTAAACGCTCGCTCTCGTTACCTACCCCAGTGCAGCAGCGGGATGGGGAGAGCGGGGCCCCGCGCTGCCACGGCTCCTCGCCACTGTCCCCCGCTCTCGCATCGCCCTGGTGAAATGGAGGGGTGTGTGGGGCAGAGCCAGGGCTAGGCGGGGGGTCAGCCCTGTCCCCAAAGCCCCCGCTGCTGCGGGCTTCACCCCAGGAGCTGAACTGCCATGGCCTCGCCGGGTGGAGGGGAGACCCCAGGAACCCACTCCCTTCCTTCACCTCCCCAGCAGCCCTCTCAACAACAGCCCCAACAGTGGCTTCGACCCAACAGCGGCTTTGGCCCTGCTACGCACAGAGGGACAGGTCGGGAGGGGGACACCCCCCCCAAAAAGCCACTGCACAGAGCGACCCCACGCTGCTCCCAGTGACTTCAATGGGAGATCTGGGCACCTGACAGCTCTGCACGCCGCTGTTGGCAACAGTCGTCTCAGCACCCCACTCTGCAGGGACCGATAAACCTCTTAAAAAAAAATTATTACCAAGGAACGGAGCTTCTTCTCTCACTTTAAAAAACAAAACAAAACAAAAACCCCAAAATACAGTGCCTTCATTGTGCGACGCCAGGTGTGAACATCGCATTTAAGAAAGTCGAGACTGTTTAAAGGGAAGAGAGTCTGTTTTACCCTCCAGGCAGAGCACTGGGAAGGGCAGGCAAGCCAGCTCCAATGCACGCCACAGTCAGCACGGCTGCGACAGCATCACCTGCGCCCAAGGCATCACCTGCAGTGGTGCTGGCAAAGCCTGAGGTCAGGACCTCATTTTTTTTAAAAGAGGCAAAAAACAAAACAAGCAAACAAACAAACCAACCACAAAAACCAAAAACCAAAGAAAAAATCCCCAAAAAACCAACAAAGACTCATCTTACCTTGCGACTACAGGCACAGAGCTTGGGGCCTTCATTGCACACACGTTAAAGTCAGTGAATTCGTATTTACAGGGCAATTCTCATTCTCTTACCCTGCTCGAAGCAGAATGACTCCTTCTCTCTACCCCTTAGCAACTCCTACTCCTCAAGACCTAAATCAACCTGATTTTTCTTTTTCTTTTCTTTGGTTTTTTTTTCCCTTTTCCCCTGTCTTGGAAGTCTGGACTAAAAGACAAAAGGAAATGGTTGACAGAAGAACTAAAAATGGAAATGTGGAACCTCATTAATCAATGCAAAGAGCTCTCTGACATGAAGAAATCCTGACAAGAGAACTTTTACAGCCCCCAGCATACTGCTTCAAGACATCCTACATATCTGGCCCTGAAGGGTCTCCAGGGGTGCACGCCCCATATGCCCAGATTTGAACTCGAAGGTGCCATCCCTGGCCATGCCCCCCGCTCCTCCCGCTGCCCGGACAGCGCATCCCGCCCAGCGCTGCGGCAACCACCAGGACAAAACGTGGCGACCCGGACCACTGCCTGTTTCTTTACACGGCCTTTTTTACCTAGTTGAACTTGCAATCCAGGGAAAAAGGACAGCCTACAAGGCTTTACAGTGGAAATCCATCCCTGAATTGTGGTCATATCCCTCTGCTCTGCCTTACTTGCTCCTACCTTTGGCCAGACTCAAACACTGCCATATAAAGATGCCAAATCCTAAAACAGGACAAGGGCAAAGGCTATTACAGAGGCTTCGGTGAAGCTGAGCTCAACACCGTCTTTTATTCTGTGTTACAACATTGCTTTGTCATGCAGCAGCAGCCAGGAATGATGCTGCTGCTTCCCTCAGAAACTTGTCCCCATCTGAAAATTGTAAAACTGCAAAATCCGTTCTGTTCTAACCCACCCGAACACAGCCAAGTTTCACTCTGAGGTTCAATCCATTAGCTGATTAAAAGCGATAGATCATGCTGCCTCGGACACATTCAGGCCATTATGAATAAGACCTGTCAGAAAAGCTTCTAGCACAACCGGTATCTTTGAAATTGCTAGGGCTACAGTTAATAAAACTTCACGTTCGATCGTTCTTCAAGCCCGCGATACCAACTGGCACAGAAATTTATGGTATTCTTTGAAGTTACATATTTAGAAGTGAGCTACAGGTACAGCAGCTTTAATTCCCAAACAGCAATAAAAAAATTATCCCAAAAGAATACCAAAGCCGCTGCTGCATGCCAACAACAGTCTGCTTAGGAGACTTGCACAAAAAAAATATCACCACCTAATTCCAGCTCCAATTTGCAGATTCACTTCCTACAGACTGAGCAAAACTTTGAAGTTTCTCTACAGAAAAATTTCTTCATATCCATCTGTTTACTCCCATCACTCCTAAAAGACATTAAAAAAACCCCCTCTCTAATCAATGCATCTATTATCGACCGCTCTCGAAAGCCATCAGTTTACCAAGAGCAGGATTCAAAATAAAAAAAATCCAAATAAATAATAGAGTTTCTTAGGGTTTCTAAATAAATGCTGACTGCTAAACCCTAGTCGCTGTTTTTCGGCACTACCACAAGAGCTCTTCCCAAGTCACCTCCTCACATGCCAGGAGTGCCAGTCCCTGGTATTCTGCACGGCACATCCCTCGTGCTTACAAGTCACCTGTGCCACCGAGGGCGGGCTGGGAACCTGAAGGCATCTGGGAGGCTCCGCTTCTCCAGGACTAGCACCGAAACATCACTAGCTGTAGCTAAATTAGGCGAGTAAATTAGGAGAACGCAACTGGGTTTTGAACATCCCTAAGCTTACTCGACCGACTGTCACCTCCGGCATCAGTTCTGTCTTGACAGGGAGAACAAGAAAACCACCGTGTCTCCTCTGAACAAGGAAATTCCCTCTCATTTCTGTCAACTGAGAACTTCGTCCTTATAAAAGCACTCTATAAATGCACCTGGATATGTCACTGTCTTTTTATTAGTGTCATGGCAAGCCCCCTATTACAGGAGATTTACAAGACTGCCTAGAGGCTCAGCAGACCTTCTCACTCTTTCAAACTTCGTACAATAAAGAAGTCAGGATTTTTCATCCACACATTACAAAGATATTTAAGCACTTGCCTTTCAGAGCAGCTAAACCTAAATCTTCTCAAATAGCTAGCTGCATGTTGTTTACCTAAATAATTTATCCTTCTATGCTTAAAATGATCTTCAACGAGGCTATAAAGGTTCCCTGTGCATTCAGCATTCATGGCCTTGAAACAACCAGTTTGTGCAAATATTTTTAGCTCAGTTTTCATTCGCCAGCAAGTTACCATGTCCCAATCCCAAGCTCACCGAAGGCAAAGAAGAGACTCTGTTATTATGACTCCTCCTTCACCTGCCATTCTGCATGAACGGTACCCTGTGAGTATTTGCAAATGTTCTGCGCCCTTATGAATTATTTTATTGTAGGATGTTAGAAAAGCAGCTTTTGAAAGTGACAGGGAGTCTGTTACAACCTGCATAGTCCGGAAAAAATTACTTAAGTGCAAGTCCACGCACATACTAGTGCTCTTCACATGGTATTATTTTAAAATGTATGCTTATTGTTAAAACATCCTCCACTTTCAGAAAAGCAATAAATACAGGAAAAAAAAAAAGATTATTTGTAATCGTGGCTACATTTGCTCTTGAAATATTCTTGGCTGTACTACACCATTTAATAAACAGCTAACAATAAAGGTTATCAGATCTTGTCCATTCTCAACATCAAAGAACTTGAATAACAGTAATTATCCCAACTGAGGGATCACAATCAAAATATCTAAAACTGTTTTATTTCTGCTGAAACTGAGGATGAAGAGACCTGCTTCTCCAGGAAAGGGGCTGCAAGCCCAGTCAGAGAATACAAACAGCATCTATTTACTTTAGAAAAGGGAGGGACTCTTTGGGCAACAGGAAGGGTGGTTTTAACCCTTTTTCACCATTCAGTTCCTAAAAACTTTCCACTGGAACTGCAGATGTACATTCACTTGAGGGACAATGAGCTTGCTTTTTTTAAACTTCTTTTTTGCAGAGACCTCCTAGTTAATCCATCATAAACTGCCAAACAGAGACTGAAAACTACTGCATGAAAGGGCTGGGAAGCAAAGCCACCATACAAGCAAAATCCTACAGGGGACAGGTCGGAAAACATCTGGCTACCACAGACATTAAAGTAGAATCTACAGTCTACTGGGTCATCTGATTTTTCACATTTAGACTTCTTCGCCTGCCCCCCCCCCCCCATACCTGTGACTGCTACATGTATATTCTGTTATGTCCTTGCTGATCACCTGCGGTCATCTGAAACTCTAAAGAAAACACAGTATTTATCTCAAAGGGAAACAAAACAAGTGATCACTGATACTCCTAGAAGCTTCAACCTTCAGAAATAAGGACTTGATTTCTTAGGGCAGCAAGACTGTGAAATGAGGACATAGAAATTAATAGAATGGCAACTTGACTGATAGTACCAAGTCTATAAAAGAAAATGCCAAGACTCGTGAGCTACTTTGTTCAACCGAACATGTTCCTTAGTTGAACTCTCCTGTATCTAATGCACTAGTGTTACCAAAAAAACCCCAAATCTATGCCATCTGCACTTGGAACAAATAATTCAGATGACTGAAGGTAATACTTCAATGTGGACAAGAATAACCAGAGGCCTGGACCTGTGAGAGAGGAGTGAAGCAATCAGATTTGCTCTGAGGTCGGCAAACATTTCAAAGGTTGCTGCAAATAGAAACCAACCCATTTGTTCTCCGCAATGACAATGCACAGAACAGGAACTCAGGGGCTCAAACTGCAGCAAGGAAGATCTAATTTAGACATTAGGGAAGGGTTTTTTCCAATGGTAAAGACAACCCTGGACAGGTTTGCTGAGGGAGCCTGTGGAATTTCCCATGTTGAAGACTTTTACAAACTGAATAGGCAAAGTCTGCCAAAAATGGCAAAGATACCCTACTGGAGGTAAGGGGGTGGACTCCTGAAATAATTTCCAGAGCTATTCTTATGAGTGTGTGATAGATTCCTGGACTGAGAAATGATAAATGCCATTACCAAGAAGCTCAGGAGTTCCTCCCGTTCGTGGGCAAGGACAGGAGGAAGGACAATGCTGGCAGCGGAAGGACACCATTTGCTTTCAAAACTCCCGTTGGCTGGTATTGCGCAGGCTGAAGATGGGAAACTAATGACTCCGTTATTACGTAAGTGGTTAGCCTCAACACGTGCACTGCTTCTTATGTGCCAAACACAGCCATACTGGAGGTGAAAGATCAGGGTGACCGTTCGGACAAATACACAGACAACCCACGTGTGGATCCTTCTCTCTCAGGACCTCAAAGCACTTCAGCCAGGCTCCCACTGCGGGAGCCGACATCCCTGCTTTGCACAGAGGGCTGAGACAGACAGAGCTTGGTTTTCTGCCTGCAGCCAGGCTGTGGTGACGGGAGATACGGACACCCCAGAGAAAGCGTTCATGATCTTCCCATCCTTCCAGCACGATTTTAACTCCCATGAGATTTCCAGTTAACGTAAATACCCTGACTTCTTGATGACTACCTGAGGTCGCAGAGCATCTTCCCTAAGTTGACGAACAGCAGAGCCTTTAGAGGATTGAGAAGTAACTCACTGGGGAAAAAAAATGGGTCATAATCATCTGACAGAAGACCCAAGGCAGCTGCCAGGAGCTCAGCAGGCTCTGGAACTGCATTAGCTTCCAGGTCCATACGTCTGTGTCTTGGGTTTTCCCACTAAAAATGAGGGTTTAGAAGACTAGAACACTACCACTGATGAACATGGGAGCCCAGGATATGAGCAATGTTTCAGCCACCTCTGTCTGCCCTCTGTTTGCACAGAATCACAGAATGTTTGGGGTTGGAAGGGACCTCTGTGGATCATCTAGTCCAACCCCCCTGCCAAAGCAGGGTCTCCTACAGCAGGCTGCACAGGACTGCATCCAGGCAGGTCTTGAATATCTCCAGAGAAGGAGACTCCACAACCTCCCTGGGCAGCCTGGTCCAGGGCTCCGTCATCCTCAGAGGGAAGAAGTTCTTCCTCATGTTCATACGGAACTTCCTATGCTTCGGTTTGTGCCCATTGCCCCTTGTCCTGTCGCTGGGCACTACTGAAAAGAGTCTGGCCCCATTCTCCTGACACCCACCCTGCAGATATTTATAAGCATTTATTAGGTTCCCTCGGAGGCTGAACAAGCCCAGCTCCCTCAGGCCTTTCCTCACAGGAGAGATGTTCCAGTCCCCTCATCATCCTCGTAGCCCTCCGCTGGACTCTCTCCAGTAGCTCCTCATCTTTCTTGAACTGGGGAGCCCAGAACTGAACACAGTACTCCAGATGGGGCCTCACTAGGGCAGAGTAGAGGGGAAGAAGAACCTCCCTCGACCTGCTGGCCACACTCCTCCTAATGCATCCCAGGATCCCATTGGCCTTCTTGGTAACCAGGGCACACTGCTGGCTCATGGTCAACCTGTCATCCACCAGGACACCCAGGTCCCTCTCCACAGAGCTGCTCTCCAGCAGGTCCGCCCCAAGCCTGTACTGATGCATGAGGTTGTTCCTCCCCAGGTGCAGGACCCTGCATTTGCCCTTGTTGAATTTCATCAGGTTCCTCTCTGCCCAACTTTCCAGCCTATCCAGGTCACGCTGAATGGCAGCACAGCCTTCTGGTGTGTCTACCACTCCTCCCAGTTCAGTGTCGTCAGCAAACTTGCTGAGGGTACACTCTAACTCTTCATCCAGGTCGTTGATGAAGAAGTTAAACAAGACTGGGCCCTGTACTGACCCCTGAGGGACACCACTTGTCACCAGCCTCCAACTAGACTCAGCGCCGCTGATGACGACCCTCTGAGTTTCGCCATTCAGCCAGTTCTCAATCCACCTCACTGACCACTCATCCAGCCCACACTTCCTGACCTTCCCTAGGAGGATACTATGGGAGACCGTGTCAAAAGCCTTGCTCCTTTTCTATTAGAGGACATGTATTTAAAAAAAAAAAAAAACAAACCAAAAAAAACAAAACAAAACAAAAAAAAACCCCAAAAAAACCCCACCACCAACCAAAAAACCCCTATTAAAAATATTTTGCTATGTGGGTGTATTTATAAACAAGCCAAGTAACATTTCCATCCAAATCTAATCCTAAAATTACAAGTACGCTTCCAGCTGGAAGGAATGACAGTGCAGTTACCTTTGCAGTAGTAGCATCTGCTCCAAGCACTTGCTGGCGTGTTTGCTGTCCCCAGTGAGAAAGACAATACTGCTCCAGAGCAAATAGAGGCTTGGGAAAAGAGATAACGCCCCAAACCATCATTTCTCAGGCAAGAGCTCGTACAGATTTGATAAAGAAGCTACTGAGCATCTCTGACAGTGGTCAAAGGGAAATTTATTCCCTGAGTTTCATTTCCAAGTTTATGAAATACATTGGACTAAAAATCACGCCTTGCACACTAGCAACATTTTAGAAAAAGACCTTTCACTGCCAGTCACTGTAAGTAGCTGCGGTTGCTCACTGCCAGCCGTGGCTTCCTGCTCATAAGGACATTTTGGATGACTCCAAGGCACAAGTCCCATCACCAGAAGCTCTATTTATATTGCGCTGAAGAAACCCAACCAATGTTATTTGGTTACTCAAAAGGACGAAGACTTCGCAGCATGCAATGCGTGCCTTGTGAAATGACGCTCAGCCCCAGGCTTTTCCTGGAAGGTATCACTTGCTCGCATTGGCTACCATTTTTCTACCTCGTTTCGAACACAGGTTTCAGCAGGACCCCAAGAACCGGGATAACGAAGGCGCCCAGTGTGCACACTGGGTGTCTTCGTTATCCCGGTTCTCAGGGTTCTGTCACCCACCAACAAACCCTCACCCAGACACTCAATCCAGATCCTTGCACGCATCCAGCTTTCAGGTCCATGATCTTCAGCACCATCTTTCAGCCACAAACTCTCCAAGGAGAACAGATTGCAGCCCTGTTTTTATCCCTGGAGGTTTAGCCTCTGATGTCTTCCCTTATAAGCATGCACATTGTGTCTTTAGACTAGCTGTCTGCAGACATCTCCGACACATTTCGATCACTGAATTGCCCACAGAGCTGTTATTTTCCTACCTATTTTAGCTGCTGGAGTAATCTGACAACATATTTTATCCAAAACCTCCAACCTAGCAAGATTGTACCTTGCGCTGCATTCGGTACAATATAGCCACGAAACATGGATTTCCCTTAGATGGGTCTTTCTACCCAAGGGATCCCTGCTACCAACGTGGTAAAAGACATTTTCCTGTCCAACTTCTGGAGACATTGATACCATCCTTCAAGGCAGGCCCCGAACTTTCTGAGCTGCCTAAGAAGAAGCAGCTGCTCACTACAGATTTTTTTTTCCCCAGAACAAAAAAATTACCAAGCTGAGAATCAGATTTAGTTTACCTTTTCGGGATCTCTTTGTGCCTGACAAGTTGGAAGCTTTATACGCACAACTAGTAGCAGGGAAACCCAACATGGGACACAATAGACTTGGCAGGTCAGCTTTTCTCTTTCTCTCCCCTTTCTCTCTCTTCCTCACCCCCACATGCCTCTTACCACCTCTTCGCAAGTGATGGGGCAGTAGATGATGAGGGGGTCCATCCTGAAGCTCAGAATCTAATAAAACTCTCCTGAAATGGGATATGATATAAACATCTCAGCAAAACGGCTCAGCTTCAGCAAAACAGCGCCATTAATTATTTAGAGGAAAAGTGCCAAAAATATTCCAATTAGACTCAGTCCTATGATCCTCTTGCAGGTGCCGTCGCTGAGGAACTTCCAGAGCTCTTTACTCTGCGTACCTGAGATCTTAATACTTTTTTAAAGGAAAATGAATAACAAAAAGCATCCGAGTGCCTGTCTGAAAGCTGCTGCTCTGGACCACCTGCAAAGATGCAGCACTTTGTGCCCTGTGGCCTAATGCTTCCTCTCAGATGCCAGTACACACTGAACCCCAGAAATTTATGTACAAGTTCACGTTTTCCATCATGCTTGCTCATCTTCTTACGGATGCTGCTGTTGTATGTGCCGATAAAAAAGCTGACAGCTAATTTAAGTTTGCATCATCCACTCTGATGGACAGATCAGGTCTCCAAGTCTGACTTCCAGTACAGGATGTGGTGCTTCCTGAACCTACTCCTGAATCCATAAAGGCCATATTATAATCATGGCCACATTAATACTGAGCCTACTGCTACCTATTGAAAACTAAAGACAATACAGCTGAAGAAAGCATCTATGAACTACGGGGTATCGTATAATCATCTTGGCATTTTTCTGAATAATAATTCAACTGCCTCCATTCTAAAGACATGTAAGCTTTGCTCAAGTCAATCAATCTGTTATCAAACACAACACAGCTATATGGAGTTCCAATTAGCAATGAAGATTAGGTGAACACCAGTTTAACTTTTTATGTATTTACATATAATTAATTTTCGTGTGAAATGTTACTGGATAAAAAGATAGTCGATAAGAGTGCCTCTTTCTGATTGCCTTGCATGGCACTGCACCTTGCTTTTTACTCCTCTAATACAGCTTTACTGACTGCTCATGCAACCATTTGCTTATTCTGAATGCAACGAAAATTCAGATTACATCTAACCATTCATGTTAAATGTCCATTGAAGATGTCTCCTACTGCACCACTAGACCTCAAGTAGGTCAACTACAGTTAGGTTAGAGTCAACATGGCACCAGTTTTTCAAGGGCTTTGCTTAGTGGTCATCTTGTCTATCTTCTCAAACCCAAAAAATACCGCCTAACATGGACAACAAGATTTCAGTTCACCTTAACTATGCAAAGGGGTGTACATTAAGTAGTTGCAAAGCCAGAAGCAGGCCAAAAGACAGTAATTTCTCTCTTATATTAAATCAACAGCATAAACTATTTGGAGAAGTTCTCTGTTTTGAATTACGGCTGCGCTGCACCTTGTGGAACTGCACCTCAACTGCAGTGCTGCACACCAAACCACCACCACCACGAGCCTGGTAACATGACGCATGGCACATTCTGCTGCTTCTGGAGTCTGCAGAATACCATCCATCCTTAAAACCTTTAACTGCAACAAGATATTGCCAGGTACTTCAACAGTAGCTAACTTCTTGAGAAGCGCAGCTAACACCACCGTTCTGTAAAGCTCTTCCCTTCAGACATCATCTATTTATACACACTTAGGCATCGATTCTAGCAAGCAAACTACAAGCTTCTGCTTGCCAGGGGGGGAAAAGGATGAGTAGAAAGCATGCTCTGATTAGAAATCCTGTATTTTCCTGTCCTAGCAAGGGAAACTGGAGGAGAAAGAGATGCTTCTCTCAACCCTCCCAGTCCCATTGGCATATCCATCCTGCCCGTGTTCCCACGTCCCACAGCTGGGGCACCCCAGCTCCCGCCCCACGGGGTGCCCAGCCAGGATGGCTCTGTTCCCTGCACCAGCCCGAGGGCAGGACTCTCCCGAGCCAAGCACCGTCATTCCTGACCAGTGCTCTCTTGTTTGGTCCCAGGTTATCAATTGCCTCTTGCAAGAAAATGCCTTTCCAAGCTCCTCCAGCTCGGGCCATGCCTTTGGGACGGGTTCTTTGGCTACGCACCACAGCAGCTCCCCTTTGTACCTCAACCCCTCCAAGTGTGCCAGGAAAGCTGTCCCCACAGACTCTTTAATAAGAACAAGCGATGACTCACTGAATTAAAGCATCCTTAGTCCTAGTGTCTACAAATTTAGCACAGAACTGCAAAGTTTTCTGCTGAGCTTCAGCCTGCCCTTGATTTCACCCAGCCTTGCAGAGAAGCATCCCAACCCGATGGAGGAAGGATGCTTCACCCCACGCCACCCTTGCAGGCGAGCGGTGGGGAGGGCAACGGAAGGAGGCTCTGCGCAACCCCCGTAGCTTGGCATGGAGGCTGGCCAGGCCCCTAGGGGAAGGAAACCAAAAAAACCCCTCCCCTTATCCACCAGCTGGGTCCCCAGGGCTGCTTCAAGCCATGAAAACCGCTGCTCTGCCCTCACAGCCTCAGCCCTGGAAGCAGTGTGGGGTCAACTGTCCTCAGAGCCCTTCACCACCGCCGATGGAGGACCCACGGATAGAGGCACTACCCTCTGGCAGGGTCTCCTGCCCCTGTGCCCTTGGGTCTCCACCACAGCACTCCGCTGCTCTTCTGCTCCAAGCAAACATTTCCATTTCCTCATCACACCCAAATCCCCTCTGCGGTCACTTCCCCAGCAAATTTGATTAGAGCTACACATTCTTTCACATCCTCTACATAAAGAGTGGGTTATTCACATCCACAGTTGCTCTCCTATATGTTTGTTTAACCAACTATTTACACTGGCAAGCAGTCACCCTTGTAACCAGCACACACTAACCATTGGCGAGACCAAACCAGTGTGTCGTCCTGCAAACAGCCACGGCCCGCCAGCCCTGCTGCAATAACCGCTTTTTGCACACAGTCATTTAAGCTGACGTTTCTCCGGAGCAGTTTCACTGCCCCGACCGTCAGCCAGCAAGTCCACCCCCCTGGGGAAAACTCGATTGCCTCGTTCCTTTGACCTGTGGCAGGTCCTGTTCTGTTTGCATTCAGCCTCCCCCAGGTCACGTAAAATTAAGCGGGGGGAGCCCTAGAGGTGCAGGCTTCATATGCTAGCGAGACCCACGTCTAGCGCGCGATGGCTGGTGGACAGGGCGGCACAGGCAGCGTCGCTGCAGGGCAGGTTCCAGGCAGGATCAGGTGCACACGGTCCAGAGACATGTGTGCACCTCGCTAACGGCCTTCAGACAGGCCATGCCAGCACCTCCGAGGTGACCCATTAACGACTTGCAGGATGCGGTAACGAATATAGAGCAAACAAGTCAGCGCGCGCCCGATGGGGCAGGCTACTGAGCCTGCGCTCCAAAGAGAAACCTCAGAAATTAGATCTTTGCTGTGTTAGAAGTATCGGCAACTGTACGTAAAGGTGTTTTTATACATTTATAGACATACCCCTCACCGCTACCGCTGACTGCATTTCCCGGACTAAACTACAGAAATGGCCACCGATGCGGTTGTTGAAGCCTATGAGGAACCAAATGCGTGGTGGGTTTTAAACAACAGCCACTGTCTGCTCTTTATTAAATTACCAGGGTGCTTCTCCAGAGACCAATCTTTCTCCCATCAATTGAGAAATCAAGAGAGTCAACTCTGTGATCAAGGAATTACTTAGGCAAATGGAAAACTGGAAGAGGATTTGAAAATCAACCAGAAAAAGGACCTGAAATTCTCCTTTAATCACTCTTCTGATACTATGATGATAAGAGGCTTATTTGTACCTCGGAAGGCTGAATTTTTCTCATTCCTTTTCAGACGCAAAGCAAAAGCAGCAAAACAAAGACTAGCAAAACCAAGTATGAAATGTCACCACGAAAACACGGCACAGTTATGCACAGATAAGCAAAAAGAAAATACCAGTGATAATAGGTGTGTTTTGCAGGGAGGGGGCTGTTTTCGCACTGCGGAGAGAAGCAATTAAAACTATCTAATATCCCAATCGCTTTCAAATGGTGAGCTTGTTTGATGTTTTGTTGAAGCGGTGGCAGGGTGAAGATAAATTTTGAAATGCTCAAAACAAGTTTTTGCAGCATCCATAACACTTTCCCACTGGAAAGGGAGGGCAGGTTGCTCTCCATCAGCACGTACCCAGCAGGTCCCTACCAGTACACACAGCATGCATGATGCATCTCTCTCTCTCACCCAGAGAACAGGAGAGAGATTTTTCTTCCCTAGATAATCTGAGGCTTCTTGGGGAAGCCCATGTATTATTCACTAAAAATTTCTACCATCCGTTAAATTACTGCTAAAGGTCAACATTTAATACTCCCCAGGAGAACAGATGTGTTGTGTTGCCCTTAGAATAAATGTTTGTGGTAACATCTCTCTAAGCACAGGTCACCCCCCCACCCCACCCTGAAGAGGGAGAGGAAGCCACTTGGGGCAGGGACCTGCCCTCCCCACTATTTTCCACCATCAGCTTTAATTTTACTGTTTTAACTCAGTCCTCTGGGGCTGCAGTCAAAGAAAGTCCTCAACACGACATAGCAATAGTGAGACTGGCTGGGGCACTCCGAGTTTACTTTTCTTCAGAGCGGAAGAAGGACGCTTCTTAAATGTCACAGAGAAAGGCTGGGGAACACCAGCTTTCAGCCTGAGTTACGAGATGGAGTGAGTCATCCCCCCAGTTTCAAATCCATCATCATAGCCTTGAGGTCAGTGACGCCATGGATTTTACGCACTACGATGTGAAAAACACCTTGGGGTTGGACTTCCCTGGAGGACAGAGCCTGCTCCTGCTATACAACCTTTAAGGGGCCACCGGCTATGACACCTCATGGAAGGGCAGCATACTCCTGGGCAGTTTCTGCTCCCCGGAGCTGCAGCTACAGAAGCGTCCAGGCAGTCCTGCACAGACGTCCCTCCACCTCTTTTTTCACTCCTCATGCTGTCAAGCTGAAGACTTTTCCAGCTGCGTGGTTCTTAGGATCTCTTTTCCTTTCTGCATTTTGCGGAGAGCACTGAGATTTAGCATCCTTGCCCTAAGCGCTCCTTCCAAAGGAGCGGCAGAAGAAACACCCGTATCTCCCAGGGGAAGGAATTAAGCTGGTATCTCACTGCAAGCATCCTTCAAGGTGATGCTGACAACAGCATCTGCTGTTGAGGTGGCTGTAATAGCTTTTATACATACCAGCGCGGGTATCCAGCTGGAAACACTCAGAAGCATCGATCCCAAGCTCCCCAACTATGGCACTCGAATTTACGGCTGGACTACCTCCCGGTCATCAGCCTGCACGCGCTGCCCATCTGGGATACGAATGCTTGCCGTTGTTCCCCACCAACTACTCTCGCCCCTGCAAAGGTAGTTCATTTAGAGTCAGTGGGATCTATGCAGCAAATTTTCAGTATCTATTTCACCCTGTTGATAATGTCTATAAATTACTTGGAGAAACCAGCTGTAAAATTGCTAAATTGCTGATGACATGAAACTGAAGGGAGTAGTAAATACAAAGCAACCACAAGAGAGATCCAGAGGGATTCGGATCACTTATGTAACTAGGCCAGTATACTGAAAATCAAATTTACTGCGGAGCAAACGTAAACTATTGCTCAGTTATTGGAACACTGCAGAAGCAAAAAACCTGCATCACTGAACTGAAGCACAAGAGAACAGGACCATGAAATAGCAGCAGACATCTATCAAAAATCTCTCTTGAAGGGAGAAAACTAACCCAACAGAGCCGCCCCTGTGATGGGATCTGCAGCAGCTGGAACCGGCACAGCCCCTGAAATCCCTGAGGAATTTGCCGATCACACTCGGCTCGGAGACTACAGGGCAGGTATGAGAAAAGGCTGCAAGAGGAGCCTACAAGCAGAAGACATCGTTTCTTAGCAGGCATCATAGCTCTTTGACTGCAAGCCATGCCAAGGGCAAAGCAAGCTGCTCAGGGACGGGACCAGAAGCTCCTGGACCCGCTGGCCGTGCCTGCGGCAGCCGGAGGAGGACCACAGGCACCTGAGCCCAAAGAAAGTTCTGAACTGAGAAATGTGCCGAGGCAAGCAATCCATTAAGAGGTTGTGGGTATCCACAGCATCTTCCCATATCTCCTAAGCAAGGACTAATTTGCCTCAAAAAGGCGTGCAAAATGCCCTGTGCGTTACTTCACGTAGCTGTTAAACCTGTGACAGCCCGGAGGTTGGAGCTCAGGGAGAAGGGGAGCTCAAGGCAGCAGCCTGGTAGTGCCATCAGGGCAGCTCGACCATCACTGTCACACCGCCGCGACACCGGGAGCCAAGGGAGCAAGGTGAGGGCACCCGCCTGCCCCGGGGACCAGGAGCCCGGCAGCAAGGGGTGACCCGGCGGGGATGGCCAGGGAGGACAGGGGGATGCTGGTGGGGGGCAGAAGACAGCAGCCAAATCTGGTCTTTTCCCAGAGTGAGGTTTTTCCAAGGCTTTGCACTCTCCCCAGTTTGTGCAGATCCTCAGAAGGACAGGGAGGAGGCGTGCCTGCCACTGGGCAGTTTCTCTGCCAGACCCCAAATCCCTGCTCCCAAAATATCTCACCTGGGCCACACAGCTTATTTCCCCTTAATCTTGCTCTTGGAAATATCTGAGCTATTTTGGTTGATGTTCCCTCCCACTCCAAAATTGAAATAAAATACATAAAAGCATCTGTTTTGCTGACCTGCTTGGGAAATTTCAGCACAGGGATTTACAATTTGGCAACACAACAGACAGCCGATAAAGTCCCAAAGTGCAAGAAGTCAGCCAAGGGACTCGATGTGCAGAGGCTGTAACCTGCACAGCACATTACACAGACATTTTAAAAGTACAGAAGCAGAGACAGGATCCCCACTGTAAACCACGTTAAGAACTGTCTAGCGGCTACAGAGAAGTCAGGGCTTCGCTTTAAGGTAACGGCTCACCGGGATGCTGCTCCTGCCTCCAGCAGCGACCAATACCCGACACTACAGCAAACGGTGAAAGTTGTCAGGCTTCAGCGCTGCCAGGTCCTGAGCAACCTCGTAAGGCGCTGGGTACCCCCCATCTCCCCCAGCCTTCCCAGGGTGCTCAACGCTTCCTCAGCTGCTTGCGGGACCAAGGTACCGCAGGTGGCTGTGCAATGCGGCAAACCACCTCTCCTCATCTCCGGAGAAGCAGTTATATCCTGAAGCATGAAATTTGTTTAGCTCTATTTTCATACACATAACAGAGTATCTGACATAAAATTATATAATCCCTTAAAAAAAAATATCTTTTTGATACTTGATTCAAAGGCACCTAACGAGCATGATGGAAGAGAGGAAATTTAAGGAAAAGATTAATCTTAAGTGGAAAACACAGAATGGCCTCAAAAAGTAAAACCATTATGATAAAGAACAATATTGAAAAGGTAATTAAAAATGTTATTACAGGAGAATAGAAAATGAAAAAATAAATCAGCATTGATAAGCCAAATCTCCCACTCTTAGATGTTCTTTCACAGGTGAAATTTTATTGTCTATAAATCTGTTCCACGTTTTGCAATACAGAACAGAAAAGCTCATTTTTTTTTCATTTTCCATTGTCTTTTCAGTAACGTAATACGGTTAGCTGACTGTGTTAGCTTAATCATTGCCTCTTGATCTAGACAAGAATATCCCAAATGTCTTTCCCCTTCCTTACCCAGGCTGTGCCCCTCCGCAGCAGCCTGCTCTCCCCAGGGGACAGAGGCTCGTGCCTCCCGGGGCCCCTGGGGTCCCTTTTGAACCCATGACCACCCTCAGCTCCATCTGAGGGAGCGAATGAGGTTTCCAGAATGTAGAGCCTTTCTGAAATCAATGAAAATTGACAAGGAGACAGAGGGTCAGGAGCCAGCAGGCGCGCTGCCTCTCGCCTGCCGGCAGCCAGGGAGGACGGGAGGGGGCTGGAAGGAGCCCAGGGACACGGGGGACTTGGCGAGGAGGGATTTGGGATTTCTGTGCTTTGGTGACACAGGCATACACAAATCCATTGAGAAAGCTGCTTTTAACAGCTAATCACAAATCACTTGGCTTTGCATCTGAGGTTCCGCCGGTTTTTCATCTTTCGCCTGATTTTAGCTCCTAAATCCACACCAAGCACCAAGGCTCCTGCTCTAGGACCCCGCTGAATCGCAGTGCTAAATTAGGAAGTCTCCCAAAAGGCATTTTGCCTTGCAGTGCCTATTGCAGGATTTCTACCAGCAGCACCCAGCAGAGGACAAACAACCCAGCAAGCAAATAAAAAAACTGACGGGGTTTTTCTTCCCCCCCTCCTCCTGATGAGATTTTGAAACAGACATCAGTTCATTAATAAAGAAAAGGTTGCGTTGGTTTTGTTTCCAAGATAATGAAGTTTTGTGTATTTTTAGTATCAAGGAAAACAGATACAGAAGAAAAGGAATGAAAGCAGCGTGGATGCTAAAATTTCAGTTTTCCTGAACTCCACCACCTCCAGGCTACGGCTGTGTCTTCACAAAGGGAAGAACTAGGTCTTCCTGGGTGTCCACATACATAATTTTAAGTCATGCTGAAGACAGTGGGATAAAGACACATGCCAAATTTGAACAGCTCAGACCCTGAAGGACGTTAACTCTGCCAAAGGCCTCCTTTTGGAGACAAAGAAAAAAATGAATTAAAAATCAAAGGATGGTTGTAGGACCATGACATCTGCCACAGTAGCTGATGGGGATTTAAAGGCTCTGCAGAGGAGGAATAAAAAGATGGTAGGAAAGGGTTAATGTCTGTAGAAAGGCTTCAAATGCAGCAATCAGAATAACTGCATTTGGATGAGAAACCCTGAAGATTGTAGGCTGGCCTTCTACAGCGGTGTTTGCATTGCGTGCGACACAGGTAATTGAGTCTTGGTTCTTTGCAGCTTACAACGAAACCAAAGAGAAAGGCAAGATGGATGGTAATTGCCACAGGTAAGAAGCCTGGGTGTAGCTGTGAATATACTGGGTCAATACTGATAAACACACCAATCTATATGGTTTCTGGCACAAGGCGTTCTACTCTTGTGTTTGCCGAAGCTGAATTACTACCATCTCTCAGCCATCCATTCTCTCCTCAGAAGGAGCAGCATGCAGGAGGACACCTTTGTCTGAGCAGGGCTGGTTTGTTCAAACACACATTCATGCTGGGGCACCTAAAGACGTGCTCCTTGTGAAAGCTCCAAATTCACCCCACGGCACAGGACAAGCTCACAACTCTTCCACGCGCAGACCTGGCTTCTAGCACGGCAGGTACCAAGAAAATAAAAAGTCTAGCCCAACAAGCAGATTTGTGTTTAGGATGTTAGCTAACACCTTTTCAAGTCTGACGTCTACTCAAAAACTGTCTTTACCAAAGGCCTAACCTCACCAGCGCTCAATGCATCCAGCTTCAAGTGAAGTCAACACCCACCTTGTTGGCAACTCTAGTTTAGCAGCATTAAAGGTGCTTGTGTTTCCTCAGCGAAGAGAGAAGAGCCCTGTGGGAAGAGCTGGTGGGGAGGTTTCTGAGGGAGCAACATTCATTTCTATAAGTAGACTGCACTTCCCCCCCAAAAAAAACCCACCAAAAAAATCTGTGCACATGTTTGCACTCCAGAGTGGAGCACGACTCCCACCTCTGGTCCCATGCAGACCATACAGACCTCTTTAGTTCTTTCAGATGATGGCACGTCTGTGGGAGCCACGCTTACAGAAGAAAAAGAAACGCTCAGAAAGTATAAATGGAACCATTAATTTCTCTCTGTCACTGGCATTTTTCTCACTGCCGACCAAGTCAATGTCTCAGTAACTATTTATTTACACCCACGGTACACAAGGATTCATTCCAGAGACATTGGAAATAACTTCCAACCTCTTGCAAACAACTCACACTCCTCCACTGACTACCAGGTCACCCAGCCTGAGGGTCTTCAAAGACACAGCTCCTAACATGGAACTGATGCCTCAAGCTCCAGGCTCCAGCTGTCACTGGAAACATGTCCTTCGGTGCTCTGGGTTCCCTTTACCATCTAAAAACTCACTCTGAAACGATCTAAACTTAGAAGAGTTGAACAGTTACATTTCTGGAGGAACGTCGCTTGGGCCATGACTCGGGGAAGCAGGTCCTGAGCTCCTGCTGCCACCACTGGGAATCCAGCACGTACCTCAAACCCAGCAATGGGTGCTGGATTCCCAGTGCTCAAGTGTTTGCTCGATGCTGGCACCTGGGCCTAAAATGATTTCTGGCCACTGAGCCACCTACGGCGGTGCCCGGCAGGGCACAATCACCCTGCAAAAGGCAGTCCCTGCTGCCAGAAGCCTGCAGCATCTACAGGGAGAGGCCCCATTGCCCTACCCGAAGCCATCGTCATCTTTTTCCCATTAATTCCATCTATTTTTTTCTCCTCCTGCTACATTCATCACTATTTATGTCCCAACTGACTGCAGATAATTGATCCCTGCCCGCTCCAAAACTGTTCTTTATGTATTTGTAGATATATATACACATGTGTCTCTCCTCAGTCATCTGTTTCTTTGCACAGAGCTCACCCTCAGCCTTTTCTATTACAAGCTTTCTGCTTCTAAGCCTTGTCCTTTTTTGGTTATTTTTTGTCGATCCCCTCTGACCATTTTCTAGTATATCCATTTAGATTAACAATGGTACCCGAAAGCAAACACAGCACAGGAATCGGTAACAGCAGCAGAGCATCATAAATCACCCTGCTCTGCATCCGACATGTCTGCTACTCGGTAGCGACCAGCGACTGTGGATGCCAACTCCAAGGGAACTGGGAGAGGCTTGGCCTTCAAAATGCACAATACATCACCTCTTTGAAGTACAGGGTGTTTTTTCCACTAGCAGTACCCAGTATCTAGGATCACTTCTGAAATAAAAAGCCATAAAAACCCCAGCTGGTTATTTTAAGCAGACTTCCCACAGCTGGAGACGGAGTTTCAAACCCCAGTTCCATCTGAGGACCACACCACAGGAACACTCAAGTGACCCATCCTGAGCCCCTGATGCTGTACTTAACATGCCTTCGTCATCCTGTATATATTTAAATATTTCTTCCTGCCTGAACCATGCTGTTTCTTCGCTTGCTCTTTTTCACCAGCTTTGAGCTATTTGTCCAAACACTCCATAACAGACTTCATTAAAAAAAAAAAAAAAATCAACAAGCACCTTTTTCATTTATAAAGCACATTTTATAGCACACGAGCCCTTTCCAGGGCTGCCCATGCAACCCAGAGATAACTCACAAATTTTGCATGGGCTTCGGTCCATCCCTATTCAATGAAGTTTTTCTCCAGTTTGAAGTCCAAGGACTCCCTTACTGTCACTGAGCAGAGTGTGGACAAACTGGCAAGTCAACGCACAGCTGAAGTATCGGAGAGGGGAAATCCATCCCTTTGCTCTTTGTTTGACTTGCAACTGGAGCACCTACCTGCCAGTAAAATTAAACCAAAAACGAAGACAAAAAATAATCTGTTGTAGGTTTTTTTTGCCCCACGTCAGCCTCTTGGAGGAAATGCAGTATTCCCAACTCCATCACCTACTTCCACTAAATTGTGCGTCCTGGCAGAAGCAGTGAGTTCCATGCTCCTGGGAAGCTCCGAGTGTGCTGTACGCCCACATCTCCGAATGGTCCACACTTGAGCTGGACATCCAACATCCACAGACACGTAGTACAACGCACACGCACTGTATATCATATGTCTCCACTGTAACTTCTCTGCATCCGCTACAGAGGTGGTCTCAGCATGCACAAGAGACATTTCCAAGCATCAGAATGTGTCCAGGAGTGTCAGGAACAAGGACAAATTTACAGTTCTCTCGTCTAGCACGAATACAGAAAAAAGGGACACATCAGGGAAAATCTGCAATTAAAGTGACTCCTCACTCGTGTTGGTAGAAGAGTGTCACAGTAGGATGGGAAGCAAAGAGCTTTCCAGAAAGAAAGACAGAAAAGCCAAAAATAGTACCTTGTTCCTGTAGCCATCAGGTGAAGAGACACACCTACTAAGAAGCAACAGCGCATCTCCAAAATCACAACAGACTCTGGATAATATGTACTTCCAGAACAGAAAGCAGCGTGCTGAGGACCATGTTCTCTTGGAGTAAATTAACGGATGCTGTACTCACGTACCACACAGACCTACTACCACAGTGAGATTCTGGAGGACCTCAACACTACGTAAAACCTTGAACCACACGTATGTGGGGAGCCCCTCCATGTGCCAACAGGAGGTAGGACCTTTTTGTCAACCCAAATGAGACCCTACCAACGGAAACTGCATGCAGCCTCAGCCAAAATGTCACATTCACATCCCTCCCCCAAACCAGTGCCAGCCCGCTTCGGCAGGAGGGTTGGACTAGATGACCCACAGAGGTCCCTTCCAACTCCTACCATTCTGTGATTCTGTGATTCTGTATCCACCTTCAATCAATAAACCCCAAGAAGCTGTGTTTCTGCTGTCTAATCCCACCAGGCTGCCAGACGAGCTCGAACGCCCCAGCACTTGGGGCCTCTGGCGTCGCAAGGCTGTTACGGCATTATGCTCAGACATAAGATGGAGAACAGTCTGATCCAGGCACGGAAGGCAATGCCAACGCCACCTCGGAACAACCTTGCGTCTCGCAAACTCAAAGTGCCAAAGTTTGCTCTGAATATTCAAGACACCTAAAGGAACTGCAATCCAGAACGGCTTATTAGGGTACATTATCCAAATTGAGGCTCATTGGTCTCCCCCTTAAATGAACACTGTGGATAAACCACAGTTTTCTACAGAACCTTCATTGCCTGAAATGCACTTTTCCCACAACTGACTTTGTATATTTTTAGCAAACATGACAGGTAGAAAATGCTCGCCTCCTTTGACAGACTCGTCTCCATCATTTGTACCGCCAACGGTCTTGTTTGTTTTGAACAAGGACAAGCCCCAGGTAAAAGCACTTAATTACAGTGCTGTATGGCATCCTGGCATCTCGTACGATTCCTGCATTTGCAGACTCAAGACATCTGTTTTTATAGCAGGTTGTTAGCCTTCAGATAATAAATATATTTCATGTCTTCAGTGACCAGCTAGTGCTGCTTCTTTCTTAATAAGGATTTGGGAGAAAAAAGGAGTCCATGAAAAATGCACCCATATACACCAAGAACATCAAACTGTGTTTCGATATTTCAAATAAGAGTTTAAATGGCACATGAATCCTTCCATCAGCTGTCTCCACAAGCATGAATTTATCACTAGAGTACGAGGGGGTAATGGGAACCCACGTCTTTGGGTGATGTGGTGAAAGCAAGCTTCTGCACAGGTCTGGTCCTGAGCCCACCCAAGCCAGCCAGGTCTCAACAGCCTCTCCAGGCTGAGACCAACCTAAAATCCACTCGGCAGTCACAGCACAAGCAGAAAAGACTTGCCATACCCCTTCACACATTTTCTCCATGACCTGGAGGATGCACTTGAATAAACTAGAGGATACTCCGGTACATCTTTGATCAGTTAATCCTCAGGCAAACCTTATATTTGAGGGGCAACTGTGGCAACAGCGTTGGGATGCTAAGGCTAATTATTTAAAAAAAGACTATTTTAACTGCATTTATAACAAAATGTGAAGTTTAATGTGTTCTTCAACACCTTTCCCAATGTGCCGTACTCGGCCAAAGCTCCTTTGACATGCACAACCAGTACCTGGGGTCAGGGGCTTAGATCAGTCAACCACGAAGGTTTAAACTTTATCTGCTGGCCACTCTCTTCCCCCCTAATGTGTGACCATCTTAGAAAGCCCTATGTATATATTTCCAAACCATAATTCATTTTATTTGCTGTCAGGTTTCTAAGCCTCTGGAGCACACATGCTTCCTATTTTTGAGCCCCTTTGCACAGCCATGGCATGTAAAAACTGACATGTGTGCGTTGGGGTGGATTTTGAGGGAACCAGGAAAACTAAACGACTGCAGCAATTCTTCTGAAATCCCACTGTAGTAGCTGGGGCTTTATTGAGAGTAAGGAAACAGTCCCTGAAACACCAACAATAAAAATCACAGCAGCTGGCAATAGCATTGCTATTTGAGATGCGCAAAAGCACCAGTATCCGGACCTCAGTAAACTGGAGGTTTACGACCATCATCACCACACAGCACTGGAAAAGGATAAGATTTGTAGGTTATATACCAACAGCGCATGCTTTCAATGCTGCTTTCCTCTGCCAAAAAGGAAAGCAGGCTTAAAATACATGGTCAAAGACAGATTTTGTGATCACATTTTCAGTCACACCGGTTCTGTCCCCAACACCATCTGAGTGGATCTGAAACAGAACAATGTCAAACCCTTCCATTTGCCTTGCTATTTCTTCTTACTATGAATTTCCAAACTCTCCCTCAAGAGGCCAGGAATAACCGGTTAATCAAAACCACCCTGTGGTTTGGGATAAAAAAATGCTAACAGGAATTTTTTATGAATCTAGCATTCCTGCTTGCAATCCACAACAACGCCGCTTTAGTTACGTGACGGTATCACCCTGCTTTGGGTGAATGAAGAACTCCTGTTTTCCTGTTTACATTCAAGTTATCGGCTGATATTCTAGAAATAAAAGAAGTATTTAAATCCTTTCTACCCCGTTCTTTTAAAACACCACTATATTAAAGGTTACATCATTAAATAAACAGTTCCCATGGCCCCAACTAACCAATGCTGCTTTATTTGCTTTGTTTTTGAAGGCAAGTATTTAACTATTGGCTCCTTGCTTCATCCTTGCTTTTGCGAAAAGTTATTCCGAGTAATCAGATTAATAATGTTGCAACTCTAATTTAAATTTTTATGGGAAAATCATTTACATGCTGCCATTGTTGAAGAGTGAGGGAAGATACGAACCTACAGCTCTTTCATAGCTGCTGAATATGCAGAACCTCACAGAACTGGTCTACTTGATTATCTATCAATTTATGTTTATGCAAAACTTAATATGAATGTGTCTTCGCCTTAAAGGCAATAATCTGTTCCCCACATATATACATCATTCTGTTACTGAATGCCTCCCCTAATGAATAATTGCAATAATTAATTTTTATAAAAATGTTCTGGAAATCTCTCAGGCCATTTTTAATCAGAGAACTTTGCCGTTACATTTGCCACATAAAAATGCTGCAAAAACAAATACCGTTCAGCTTTCCAAAGTGCTACTAAATACTTTGTAAAGCAATGCAGTGGCTAACTCCTTGCCCACTCCTTTGGGCAACGTATTTCTGTAACCTCCACAACCCCTACACAAAGAAAGCAAACTATTCCTGCAGTAGGAAAAACAGGGAATTATATACAGGCTGCTCCTTACAGAGTCTCCATCCACTCAGCATGCACGAAAACCTCATTATTCATTTCTCCTTCAAGGAAGGACCTTTCTGAAAATGTAAGGATATGCAGAAGTACTATTTTAGAGGAAAAACAACAAACAGAATATTCAAGATCAGTAAAGCAGCTTTATGCATACAACTCACATTGATTTTATTAGCTTACAACCCAAGGAAATTCCTATGCTGGGGAAGAACCCAACGATGACACAAGTGCTACTGACAAACAGATGTGCAATAGCTAATTTTTGGAAAAGAACAGATCCTCCAGAAGTAGTGGCATGGAAAAATAAAGTATGGGAAATCCTTTCTTAAGGGAAAATAAAGAATTGACAGACAGATGTAAAGATGAATCTAGCTGACCTTCATAATGTACAGTTATCAATTTTATTTTTTTAGAATGTGAACAAAATACACGTGTAGTAGAAAACTGACTGAATACCAATTAATTTTTTAAAAGGTAGCAAAAGCCGACTATTACCAATTTTTTTTTTAATTAGATGTTTAAATTAAAGTTTCCTGCGACCTACAAATGGTCTAGCCCAAAGTTTCAAGATGCCTCATTTTTTTTGGCTTTCTGACAAACTGCCATATTCTTTCTCCTCACCAAGCCACAGTTTTCCTTCAGCGCCGCTGTGCCCATGGCAAAACGAGGTATTTCACATCAGTGACTTCCTGGGGCTGCCTCAGCACACGTTCAACTCCAGCACTACCACGAGCATTCCCCTTCCCGGGGCTCCCCAAACGAGACAGAGCACCTGTCCCGGCCTCGGAGCCCGTTCCTAGCGCCTGCAACCCACCAGACGCCATCACAGCCAGAGAGCAATTCATGTCAGCACAGCTCTGCTGAGCCATCTCCCACGGGGAAGGCTATCCCACGGACTATAATTTAAAGCAAATTTTGGCCGGAGGTGGCTCAAGCTGTCCTCTTCTGCATGCCCAGAGCAAATCCCAGCTGCCACCCTGCAACACCACCACCACTCACGCGTTCTTCTTCAAAGCGCTTCCTAAACGTTCACCTATTAATCCTGCCAGCACTTCTGAGAAGCAGACACCTTTGTTATCCCCTAATTACTGACGGGGAAGCCCAGGGAGGGAGCTGGAGGCTTGAATATTCAAGCGGATCGTGAGGCACCAAGGGCAGCATTCAGCTGCCCTAAATTCCCAGGCTCCTGTACCCAGACACCGACTGTCCTGGAGGTTTTCTGGAAGGCAGCTGAGAATGGATGAGTGAAGGGCAGAGCAGCCGCCGGCACCTTGGGGAAATTAGGCATCAATACAGTCCTCAATGTCCAAATCCCACCCAGCTTTTGGCCTGCCCTTCGGCTCCTTTGAAAACCCCGGTGCTGGAGATGTCCTCATGGGACCAAACTCTGAATGAGAAGTCCCAACCTGAGCCTTGCACTCAGGACCACGCAGCCCTTCTCCCTCTGCACCGCTACACTGCAAAAAATCACACGAAACCAGGCCTCCACAGGACAGAGAAAATAAGACACCGAGATCAAACAACCAAGGGAGCAGACACCTGTATGAACTCATACCAGTAAATACAGGTTGCACACCTTCAGGATTTTAACCAAAGCAAGAATGTGAAAGTTCTTCCCATGGCCCAAACAATTCACTTATGCTGGTCAAAGCAGGTGAAATACGCATTTATTTGCTGAGCAGGAACACAGGTTCTTTTTCTTGTTCTTTCTGTTTAACACCCTCGACCGGGCAGCCCTTGAGCAAAGTGACCTAAATTCAAAGTCAGTCTTGCCTCCAGCCAGGTGTTGGACTAGATGCTCCAGCAATCTGCTCCAAGCCCAGTTCTTCTCTTCACCACTGCAGTGGGACACTTTTGGCACCAGTGATCTGCAAGGCTCAGAGCGCAATGCTACAAACAACGCACCCATCCGCAGCCCACCCCTCCGGTCTTGAGCTGCTGAGCCTGTGCTCCTCGTAAGCTGCTACAGGGAACTGCTCATTCAGGTGACTCTGCATCGAGGGATCCACACCTGGAGGCAACTCAACCCTTCTGAGGGTTTCCTTCTGGAGGCAACTCAGCCCTTCTGGAGGCAACACAACTCTTCTGAGGGTTTCCTTCTGAAGGCAACACAACCCTTCTGAGGGTTTCCTTCTGAAGGCAACACAACCCTTCTGAGGGTTTCCTTCTGGAGGCAACACAACCCTTCTGAGGGTTTCCTTCTGGAGGCAACACAACCCTTCTGAGGGTTTCCTTCTGGAGGCAACACAACCCTTCTGAGGGTCTCCTTCAATCACCATTAGGTGAAAAGCTAGTCAAATGATGAATTTTGGAGAACAAAAGCACACACTCCAAAAACCCAGGGAGCCGGAGTAGCTTCAGGCAACATGGCTCACAAGCGGGCAGCAGAGCGTACAGCCAGGAGGAAGGCAAAAGCAGCTCGTGCAGAGAAGGGGGGACAACAAGGAGACAAAAGGAGAGAGCAGAGAATGAAGGAAGCCGCAGAGAAGAGTGAGGATTTTCGTTGGTCACTAAACAGAATAAGCCTGATTGTCAACTGGGGCAAACTGGTCGGACTCGTCTCCATCTGCCCAACTGGCCACGCTAGGGATGGACGAGACACAGCCGTCAGCGATGTGGCTCCCGGAAGGAAAGCCGCTGGAGGGGCGGGTGTTTTGCCAGGACACACAGCCCCACGCTGACAACGCCGACTGTGGAACAGCCACTACCATTCTTTTCCCCGTTCTTATTTAAAGCACTTCTACAAGCATTTCAGCTCCTGTGCCCGGCGTTCAGGAGTCCCAGTGATGAGCATGATACACCAGTTTTTACAGCTTTCCCTCAGGCTGCACTCACCCCTGCCGGCACACACAAATCCGGCGCACGTGAGGCTAGGAGATCTACTGCGACAAGTTTTCTCTAGTCCCACACCAGTTTGGTATTGCCAAGCAGTCCCCGTGCCTCGCGACACACAGAGCCCTTGTCTTCTCGTACCGCACATAACACGGCAGGCAGCCGCTCCCTAGCACAGCGTACTTAAATACAGCTGATGTGGAACAACGGCTATCCTGTAAAATGTCATGATGGAAGAACTACCAGAGCCTCCCCGTACAATTCCAGAAATGATATAGCTCCTCCTGCCTTCATACACTAATTGCACTGAAATTGCATCCAATGAGCCCATGCATATTTAATCACATCTGAGGCTGCTGAATACACTGCTAGTGCACGGGGCACTATCAGCCAGAACCATAAATTATTGACTTTGCCAACTAAACTTCTGCTAAATAATTTTAGGTTAGCGGCAGATCGTTGGACTGAGGCAAAGCTTGCTTTGTGTATCCCTTTATCATTAATATTCTTCCCAGGTTTCCTACGGCACCGAAGTGCTGGGAAGGGTCACTGCTCAGTTCGAGACGAGGCCTCCAGGGAGGATGCGGTGCCTCAGCCAGACTGTATTATACGCCACCGATGAATATTTTCCTAAGCAAAGCACCTCCTCTTGGGTCACGTCTAATCTCATCACTAATTATACCTCTTTGTTAAGGCCAAAGAACATATCTGGCAGTCATCTTTATTAGGCAAAGATTAATAAATAGACATGATCCTGCTTTTCAGCCTTCCAAGTAACATGTGAAACACAGCTAAGTGGTACGAATAAACACGGGGAACAAATTTAGAAGCACTCCCACCCAGTAAACTAACACGTGCACTCACAAAGCTTCGCTCATTAAACAAAACGAGGTTCTGACAGCTCCGCTTTGCTCCGGGTACTCTCCGCCGAGCTCACGACCTGCAGCCTGCGGCAGGCGTGCGGCTGAGCACACCGGCTTCATCCCTGCGGCGGCCGCCGCCGCCTTCCCCAGCTGCCCCCACCATCGCGCTGCTCGCGTCCGTCCCACCGAACAGCACCCGATTTCTGCAGGCGCCTGGCGGGCACCGGCAAGCAGGGTGCCAGCACCGGTCACTGGCAGGGGCACACCGGAGCAGCCACACGCTGCTGCTGCTGCTGCTGCGAGAGGGGCTGCGACCGCCTCCCGTTCACGCTTTGCTCTGTGGGGATCATAACGGATCTCCGCTGATGCTCGCAAAATTATTATGAAACATACATATAGAATAAGATACATAACAAGTGGCCACGTGTGGGTATAGGACGGGTGCTACCCAGAAGTGATGAGGAGCAGAGTTGCCAAGCTCTTCTTCCCAGCCTTCCCACACTTTTCATTCGGGACAGTGGAGTTCAAGCTGTCAACTCATTTGGTAAACTCTTTTTCTTCCCCTAACTGCATCAAGATTTATTCCAGGCTGCCAGCCCACAGCTACGTGTATTTTGAGATTCTCAAAATAAATGCGCTGTAGAGGTACAAACCACCTCTATCCAACACTAATTATTATTAATGCTAATTACTCACTAGCCCGGAACGCTCCCCACGGAAGATGTAAAACATGTATCTTTAGCTGTCCCTGCACACCAGCTGGCCGAGCCGCGCGCGGCAGGCATCTGCCTGCCCGTGGTTTTTCCGGACAGCGAGGCAGCGTTACAGCGAGGGTCTCGCACCTAGCACGACAAACCCGCGGAGCTTGCGGAGAAAAATGGAAATTGTGAACCAAGGATCAAAGCCCAGATCGTACGCAGGCCAATGTTTGCCAAGGTGCTGTTTATCGAGCATATTGAGTTTGTTTCAGCTGGTAGTTGCCGTACCTCCGTCTAAACAGGCACTCTTCACCAAAAAAAGCAATTAACTTTATCAGCACTTGTTAAGTACTGCACAAAGCAGTGCCCAACCTACTGCCTGGTGAACCAAGTTCTGTGGAAGTCCTGTGGCAATCGGCACCCTGGATCATAATCCCCCACGTGCATTCCCATCACAAGGTTTCAAGTCATTCGTGTCCAAATTCAAGGAAACCCGCAAAAGGGACCACCCTAGGTCGGCTGATGCAAATCTCCTGGCCTGGGCAGCCCTCAAGTCAGCCCAGGAACATTTACATGCAAATTCAATTGGTTTGAAGTTACACTTTTGGTTAAATGGATGTAAACTGCTCCCATCCCTGCATTCAAGCAATCCTGCTGACCTCGGTGGAAGCCCCACACAGAAGCCCACCAGCCCAACCCTGCCCCTACGGAAGTCCCACATACAGGGCTGCTTCCAGCCAAGCTACTACTACACCAACCCACCCAGTCTGCAGGTCGCAGCAGAGGCAGAGTACACAAGAAGAGAATAAAACCACATTTCTGGCACCTGGCAGCCTACAGAAAGGGATCCCATCAATTAGCACCACCATGCAGGCTCGCACCACCACTTCTTTTTCTCTCAATGGCAGCAAACACACCATTCATCAGCTCTCCCCAAAGTCAAAGAAGAAAACTCATCTTATTTGTCACCCACAAGCCATATCGGATCAAAGGGTCAAAAGATGCTGGCCGAGCAATTTTGGTGCACAGTGGTGGAGATGCCCGCCAGGGCAGCAGGCTGAGGACAACCCGGGGACAGCACCAGAGGCTGGGGCAAACAGGGCTCCTGGCTGCGCTCGGCAAGGAGGGAGGTTTCTTGGAGGCCTGGGGTGGTCCAGGGCCACGACAGCTGTCCCCCCTGCCGTGCACGGTGGCCACAGAGCCCCAGGGCTGCCCAGGGGATGGGGTGGAGGAAGGGTGATGTGGGGCATGGGAAGGCTGCCCCAGCAGCACAGCATGCACCCAGAACAGCACAGCAAGCTCCCAGGGGAAGAGGTGGCATTCCCTTCTGCTGGCCCCCTCCGCAGTAATTTGGGATGCAAACAAGGTCTGATGGGGTGCGAGAAGAAAAGGTACTGAGGGAAGAGACACCAAGCAGCACTCTGCGGCAGGGTCTCACCAACTAACCCCACCGCCATCCTGAAGCTCGCACAGCTGAAGACCACCAGTGCCAGCTAAAACGTTTCTCCAGCTGTTTCCTGCACCTGGGATGTCACCCCGCTTTCAGTAAGTTGCGACGTAGCACCTCAACAACCGCTCTGAACCAAATGGACCTCCCTACCACGGGACTGGGTAGCAGCCCCGTGCCCTCGCCGGCAGCCACTGCTCATGTTTTCCTCTGCGTGCAGCACCAAGAGCCACGTGTCCCTTAATACCCCCACGCTCATGGACTGCTGCACCAGACGTCGGATTTCGCGAGGTCATCACCGAACACAGACTGGGTAATTTGCACCACTAGCTAGCGCTGTGTTTTGCATGTAGATAAAATATGTTCACAAACTTCTAGCCAAAAATCAGCGTTTTGGGAAGAGGAAAGAGAGGAGGCTGAAAGCCAAAGGGCAGGCAGGAGCTGCTGGAGGAGGTGAGCAATGGGATGGTGTTTAACTGGAAGCACAGGGAGGACAGACGGAGGGCTCAGTGAGGAAGCCAAGATGGGCCATCACGGCAGAAAACGCTACACCAGGAGAAGACAGTAGCTGAAGACCCACGCTGTACAGGTTTGGCTCCTGATACTGGAGCACAGCAGACATTCAAGTCACTCTTGGATGGAAGAAGGGGAAGGTTTGAGACTACCACAAGTAAGGAGAAGTGTGAAAAGGGAGCTGAAGTGATCAAAGTACAACTGGTTTAATTATCAAGTACAGCTGTGCAATCAAAGTGCCTTCCATCTGGGGCACGTGGTGAGAAGCCAGCCAAGCTTGCTCATGTGGTTCATGAGGTCACCAGAAGCCCCAACACAATTACATCCTTCTTTCCGAGCTACTTATTACTGTAACACACCACATCATCTTTTCTTTTGGCTCACAAGTATTTTAAAAGCCCTACAACCACGCTGCTACTTTGACAGCTTTCAATAATACAAAGGAAAAAAAACCAACCCCAACCAAAAAACAGTAGAGAGAGAAGGACGACTGTCCACCTACGAAGGCGGTCTCCAAAACACAGGTTCACAACACAGAGCTCAATTTCTGCCCTGACATGCATCCGGGCTCTTACATGGATTTCTCTGGAGTACCATAGCATAGAAGTGGTGATGATTTACCTCACAACATTACACTTTTATATAGAGGCTGTCCTCTTTCCATTTTGGAAGAGGAGGGTCTGCTGCTTCAGTAGCCAAATGACACGACTAAAGTCCTGAATTAAAAATATTGGACATATGGATGGATGAACGCTTGGTTCAAACATCACCCTGCAAAAGCCTTATCCTGAAGTTTTTATTTAGGCAAACGCCTATTGATTTCATCTTCAGTGCAAACTTCATGATCTGGCCAAAAGACAGCTTAGGAAGAGATGACAAGGCTTGGTTTGATAGCGTATCAATGACAGCATGGGTTGAGCTTACTTAACTTAGGCGAACAGGAGCAAGTCTACTGCCACGAGACTAAAAGGCTGAAACCCAAAATTCTATACAGAAAAGTGTGCTGCAACTGGAAAGAACAGGGGGAAAAGAAGTGAAGAAATCATTTCTGGTTACTCAGGATACGTGTAACTATCTCCCACTACAGCCAAAGGGCTGTGAAACCACAGGAGGGGAAAGCCAGCTGGGATAAGGGGGGCAAAACCATGCTCAGAAGAGCATGCGAGTACGTGGTACAAGCTGCAGCAGGACAACACGTCTCCTAAGCTGCTGCTTCCTTTTCCAAAAGGTATTTACCTCTTCTAAGCACACAACAATGATATTTAGGTTCCCCAGAAAGACCAAGGGGGAGCAGAGAGGCAGATTTCTTTATTACGGCTGAGAAAGTTGACAGAGGGAAGCTAGATTGGCAGTGACAACATAAAACGCTGCACAAACATACACAAATAGCTCCTTTTTTTAAAAAAACATTTTATGTGCTTTGCTCATGGCCACAAAAAACACTGCACTCAGCATATTTATGGTCTGTATTAGTTTTCCACATTAAGATGACTGCCAGTGCCTTCCAGGGCTCTGAAAACTTAAACTCTCACTGGAACCCAGCTTCTGCAGATTTATGTTTGCATCATCTAACCTCTGTGAACCGACACTGCCATCAACGACTAAACTGCTCTGAAATAGGATTATATCATTTCTAACACAAGCAATGTGTATAAATACTGGACTTAAGTTTCCAGAGCAGTCCAGCCAGAAAAACCGACCCTGCATTCGAACAGTTGGAACTGGAAATAACGTACCAATTTTTTTTAATAATGCATAGAATTTATTGTCACAATTTGCTAAATTCACACAAACATATGTGTTTCTATATACATTTGTATGCATGCATGTGTATTTACTGTATTTTTACGTAAGAATGTTCAGGATGCTTACGTCTACCCATACCTCCATTTTCAGAACGCTTGCAATGCCCTCAGTCATCTCATACAAAAGCCAACTTGTGCCAAATTGAAAAAAAAGAAAAATAGGAAATCAAATCACAGTAGCCTCAGTTTTCAGGGCACAAAAATGTTGTTTGTAATCAGATTTCAAGCACGTCAACCTGTTGAATGTAAACCTGTATAAAATTATATTTTTTGAAAATAAAAGTATAATCTAGCTCCTGCAGTACTTCTTGATCTAACAGTTGGCCTTGGTTCTACAAGGAGGAAGAGTCTGGCCATAGCCGCAGCACTCTCCTGGGAGATTCGACCTCAGCGGTTCATCTGATTCACTGCCTGACTTCTGCCAAGCCATGTCCTCTCTGAGGTGGTCCAAACCACCTCACCGACCCAGAGGACTTGCCTGCAGAGCTGCAGTATGGTATACGCTCTCGACTCTTCATACCTGGGTCCTTCTCTGTTGACCTCTAACTGACTTTTCCAACGGGGCACGGCTGCGCTCTTCTCTGGAGCCATCACATTTCACGTCAGCATGGAGAGAGCAGCTGGCTGCGTACCTTCCGCTCCTGCGCTATTTCGGTAACCCTGCTGGGACACTTATCTATCAAGCAGAGAGGGCACTATATATGGGAGCATCTACCAATGCATTCAAGTCTTCCAGCCCATAAGAAGCAATCTGATCCCCACACCACAGCATCAGCAGCCAGTAAATGTAACTCCTGTTACAACAGCTGACAGACCAAAGGAGAAGTAACAGCACACCAGGCAACGGGATCCCCAGCAGGTGCTTTCCTCCACCAGTTGTTGCACGAAGGGCAGGAATGTTTCCCCAGCCCCAGTCCACTGCTGGTGAGAAAATACTTCCCGCCACCGCCAAGAATGAAGCGTGCAGCACGGCTTTGGATATCAAGCTGAAATAGTTCATTGTCCACATCCAAGCGACCCTGCTGCATCTTGAAGCATGGGGTCCAAACCATCTCCAAATGAAGTCAACGAGCTTTTCCAGTGACACACCCAGGAGCTGGCTTGGACCACAAGAGACCATGAACGCTGTCCTGAGAGGCTGGAGGTGTAGGTGGACATTCGGGGGTCAGTCATGACTACCCAGGACCAAACACTCACTCAATATTGAGACACCCCTCTATGCGTATGCAAAATGTGCTTTGCCTGTTTGGACAACCGCAGTTCAGTTTCAGTTACTGATAACAAGCACGCAAATGTAATATAGCATATTAAGTAAAAATAAAACAATCTTTTCTTCAGATCCCCTCGGTCAATTTTTCGCTGCAAAGCAGAAGGAGGCTAATTTTCGCTTCATGTGGGAATTATAAAGGCATGCAGATTAGCACTTTTACTCTATTTTCTTGCAAAAGCTGCCATTTCTCATAAGCTGTGCTAAACCCTAAGCTCCGAGTTTGAGAATATGGTGCTGTTCAACGCCGCGAAAACAATAAGACTGCATGTATGGCTGCGCAGCATCCCCTGCCCTGCTGGAGCTAAGCAAATTACAGTCTTCACTTCTTTCAGAGGAACGGTCCCAGCTGCAGAGAAATGATTCTTTAAAACGACAATATAAAATGATACAGTCAAGCTGCCCAACTTCATTCCTGGAGAGATTTTCTCTCGGGATGCAATCTGGTTCGAGTGGAGGAAGTTATCTGAAGACAGCATCAGAATACAGAAGATAGAGCTGTTAGCAGCGGTTTCAACCTCTTGCCGAGAGCATTCCTCAGTATGCGTCGAAACACTCACGCACAATTATTGAAAAGGAAGAGTCACCCTAAATGTTCTTCTATGTCCCTGAAGGGCTCCCTGAAGGAATAAATATTCATTCGTTATGTTTCAGCTGTCACCACTGCAGCAGGCTCCGAGGGCAGGATCTAAACTCAGGGCTGGGGGAGGGAGGAAGGGAGCCCCCCAGCACAAGGAAAACAAAATGTCATTTCCAGTGGACAGTGTCTGGGCCCTGAGGAACTCAAGGTGGTTGGTCCATCCATCACTGCAGTGTCCTGCAAGATGTGGTCACCAAGCCTGATCTCTACAGCTCAAGTTACCAAGAGTGCTCCGCGACTGAGTCAGGCCTTGGTATCATAGAAAAGTCCCTCGTGTTTGAGTGCTACAAAAACCTTCAGTCTAGCTGGGATGCCACATCCTGGGCTTGGCACGAAGAGAAGTTCCAAGAGATCAGAAACGTAACTTAGAAATACTCATTGCACTTGGAGAAAACGCATGGGAAGCAGCATGATGTGGAGACTGTGGCTGGTGGAGCACAGACCCCAGCACCAGGCTAACCGGAAAGAGTTTCAAGGTGCCGGACAAAAGCTGCCCAGCAAGAAAGGCCATCCTGCAGTGAAAAAAAACCCACACGTGGTTTGAAGAAATAAGTTCTGCTACTGCTGCTGAGGGGGTCTCATTTGTTTTGTTCTGGGTTGGGGGGTTTGGGGAGGTTTTGTGGTTGGGGGGTGTTTAAAGGAGGCAACGTAAAAAGACATTCTCAGTAGCTGGTTGAGGGAGAGAAAAGACGGGGGGGAGGGGATCACATCTCAGGATTTCTACACCCACGCAGAAATCCAAAATATTTTATCCTCCGTGTAGACCACCTCTGACCAGCAAGATGATGTTCCCTCTATCTACAAACACACACCACTCTCCCCCATACACAGGTTTGCCCTGACTCTTCCACACCACCACAAATACTGTGTCCATCCACCTCCACCGGTGAGCAACCACCCATGCCACCAGCAGCAGCCACACTTCACCGGGCAGCACAGCACACGGGTGGTATTTTGGCCATCTTGAGGACACGAGGACTGGGTGTACACACTGCATAGGCTGCTTTGAGCACATCCCAGCTGGGTTGTTCAGTTTAGGAGGCACAAGGAAAGGGAACCAGCACTAGTTGCCTCACACATTTGGAGGTGATGCAAGCAACGGTCCTCCCTGCCCCTACACACCAGTAAATTCCCCGGTGTCACAGCCCACAAGGCTGGCCGATGCTCACGGAGAGCTACGCTGGCAAGACAGGCTGATCACAGAGAAGAATACAAGTCAAATAGCTGTCCTGTCTTCCTCCTCACTACTCATCTATACACACTCAGCAAACAGCTTTCCGAGTCAAGAACCTCCTTCCAGCCAGTGAGTTTGCAATTGCAAAAGCACAAGGGTAACTGCAAAGCAGAAAAGCAACAGAATCACAGGTATATTTACTAATACCTTCACTGACACTCACATAAAGCATTCTGCAATATCACAGAGGAATGGGGTGGAAAAAAACCCCCACACAATCAGCCGGTATTTATGTGAGCCTCTTAGAAGCGCGGCTGGCTTCTAGTTTCCAGTGTAAGACATGAACCAGCACGCCTGGGACTGGGCTGGTGTGTCGTGTGAATAAAACCAGGGCAAACCTACCTGTATGGCATGTGTGAGAAGGTAGATGCTACCAGGTCCAAATCAGAAGCCTAAAAACTCTGCTAATCCACGCTTCTCTTGAGTTACCCTGCTGGAAACGACTAACTGGGCTAACTCTTGTCCAAGAAGACCTCGCTCATAACTTCACCTTCACCAGCCAGGGATGCGACATTTACAGGGTGCAAGCCCCCAGGAACAACTGAAGGGGCCACAGAGCACACATCCTCAGCAAATGCACCTGCAATGTAAAGTAGTTCAAGAAGGGAATAGCAAGTCTTTGCTGGTACCCTGGCCACAGCCCTCAAAATCCCTGCCTTCTGTGCTTAGCACGCGCCTCTCAGTGCTGTGGATGAGCAGACAGAGGACCTTTTAGGCTTTTTGAGAGTGTAACGGGGGGGGGGGGGAAGGCAGTAAAGCCTCCCTTGTCAGGCCATTTGTGCAACGCAGGCAGCAAGAATTAACCCATGACGGCAGTGCGAACGGGATGAGAAGGGTCTGTTAAGGCTGGGAGCACACCCAAGCGACAGGACGGATCAGCGGGGTGCCCCCTCAGCCAAGACATCATTTCCTTTTCCGTTTTCCCAGAACTTTTGAAAAATGGCATAAAATGAAGAAAAACAACATTGCCAAAGTGATTGCAGCTTCAAGCTGCTTGCATGACAGAAGACATACAAGAAGCTTAAGTGTGACTTCCAGCCAGAGCTAGTTCCCACTGGCATAACCAACATCAAGAAAGAAATCCAGGTCCTTTCTCATGCTGCCTCAAGTACAAACCAGCTTATTTTACCCCAGCGCACAGGAATGCTAAGCAGGTCCACTTAAGAATGCATTATTTGCTCTTGGACATATTCTCTTGTAGTCCTGGAAGGCAAATAGCATTTGCTTTCTGCAACACATCAAACTGAATACCCGCATTTGATTAGCTAGTTATGTGAGGCATCCTCAGGCTTTCTCTGCTCCTCTGCATTTTAATAATCTCTTTTCTAATTTCTGGCTGATAGTCTTTTCACCCCAAGTGTATTAGTATTTCCACACACCTATGCTAATTCCAACACCGCAAGCAGCTGCCCGTTCTTCTTCACTCTCTTGGTCTTCCTACACTTCGCCTAGCAGCCGCTGCTGCTATGTGAAAAGCATACCCAATTCGCCATCTTCAGATAACTGAACACCTTACTCCTACTTCGTCCAGGCCACTTCTCAATGCATAGAAAACTTCAGAGACGGCATCAATATTCTTTCACGCTATACAGCCACGTCTCAAGATCCTTCACGGCATGAGCGTAGATCTGCTCAAACTACATAACAAATCCATTAGTGCCACATGAAAACCAATTTTTTAATCTTATTTTTCTGCAGAATGAAAAATATCATAATGCTAAACTTGAAATAAAATTATGATTTGTACTTTAATTTTGTAAGTATGTGAGTATTTTTCCAGATTTTGCTTTAAGCCCCCGCTGGTGCCTGCAATTCCTTGAAGCATTCTTACACTACACCATATGAAAATAAACTGCATTTATCCCCTGCAGAGACAATCTGCACACCAACAATAAACACCCTAAGCCTGCCTCTTTTCATATGCGAAACTCTGACCTCAGATGTATACGCAAGGTTACCACTGACTTTAATGAAGACAGGAAAGTATATTTAAGGGCAAAAATGGGAATACAGTCTGGTTTTCCTCAGTATTTCATATAACCACTCCATCAGATTCCTAAGGGCCTTTTTACCCAGCCCTCTGTAATGAGTTTTTGTGAGCTACACCTCCCAGTAAACCCCTTCCCCCTTGCCTCCAGATTTCAGAAACCTTAATTTAACTCAGAGTATAAACAGCAACCCCGGAGACCATTTCTAATCCCACGTATTCTCGCGATGCCGCTTCGTAGCGCGTTGTTCTCTCATAGCCTCTGCTCCATCCGTTTGCTGCAGCACGCTGAAAACCACCCCAGCCGGGCATTCAGCTCCCTCGGGGTCGGCCACATTGGGAAGCTTCAGGGCACGTGCCAAAACCACAGGTAAGGCAGGGATTTAGGGCAGCAGGACACGACGCTGCTCTCGGAAGAGGACTAAAAGCCTCGGCTCAGGCGACGTACCCACCTCGCAAGCCCAGCTCACCAGATGGGGCTCACCTAGATGGGTAACGTCACTCCAGGACCTTGCTACCAGCCAGCAGACGTTTGCTAGTAGAGTTCCTGATAGATGGAAACAAAACTTCACAGATGCTGGATTTTGAGTCCAATGCTACCCTGGCACTGAATAAGCCATTTAAACAACAAGGCCCATCACAAACCAAGGATAATTAACACGATATGGAGTTTCCTCTCAACAGCATTCAGTCCAGGGCCAATGAGGGCAGAGACGACTGCTGTGGGACAGCAGCCCCCTCGGTGGGGTCCCAGCTCCCTGCTAGCACCCACGGCAGGACAACACTATGGGTCACTCGGGGGAAACGGCGGTGCATCCCCACCTCTCCTCACTTCAGAGACCTGGTCTGTGGCACAAACCCTGAAAGGTCACCAGCTACCTGCTTTCTGCCTCCTCCCCTGCCGCCCGGGGAGCTGGGCAGGGCTCAGGGCAATTCCCTAGACAGCAGCTTCACCCAAGCTCCTGGGGAGCACCGTCCCCCAGGGCATCCACCTATGTCCTTACTCCTCTCCTGCCCTCCCCAAGCATTCCCCTCCTTCCATAACACAGGAATAACAAAGCTTCACCGGCTCACAGGGCGATGGCAAGAGGCAAGATGGGTTCCCCCGAGCAGCAGGGACCCGGGGAAGCCCTTGGACATGTCCCAGGCACGGGCGGCCACACACAGGTTCAGTTCCCCGGCACAGGGGCAGCGCTCGCTTTCAGAGGGATTTCAGGTTTTGCAGAAGCCTGCTGCTGAGAAAGCACTTCCATTGTGCAGAGGGGTGGGACGGTGAGTAAGAGCTCTTCACCACCCAGCATGGCTTTGCACTGCTTCCCTGTTTCCTGGGTGGAAAGCCAACTGCAGATAAAGTGGGCTTCATCACATTTTAAGTTATGACAGTGACATCGCGGAAAAAGAAATGGTTTTTGTTTCCTCCAGCTCCCTGCTGCAGTTTCCATGAGGCACAGAAAAATTCAGATAGCGCAACCATTTTCAATCCAAATGCTCCTGCTGTGCCCTCACCAGGGCAACTCCCCACGGAGTTCTGCTGTTGCTGGTGACTGATAACAAAAGAGTAAGCACCATACAACCCCACTTTCAGGTGTTCAGCCAGGTGGTTACCTGAAAATAAAAAGCAAACAACATACAAAACCCCACCATCTTTATCCAAAATGCTTGCAACCTCGGCAGCTGATTTTGCACGTGCTCTGAGATGAAGGTGGTTTGAAAGACTTGCATTCCAGGAATGGTTGCAAAGTGCACAGGTCACCTACAGTGCTGCTTGCATGCGTTAAAAATAGCAGCTGATAACACGACACAACACTTCTGCCCGGTTCTCAAAAAAGCAGAAGTGACAGGTAAGGTGAGAAAAGATTAGGAAAGTGCAACTGCATTTCACATTTTATTTCATTAGGAAGACCAAATCCAAATCTCACATTCAAATCCTAGGAACCATCATCCCAGCCTGAGGGCACTGCCCACTTGAATCCCACACGGACATCACCTCAAACTCCCCTTGCACAAAGGGGCTGCCACAAAAGCCGCGAGACCCCGAGGGTTACTAATCTGCTGCCCTGCTAAGCTGTGGATCAGCTAAGGCACAGACCGGGCTGGTAGCTGGGAGGTGTTAAATTGAGTTGAGCCCCTTGTTGGTGCCTCTGAAGAGCGAGGACGCTGCTGCTGCGCTGCTTCGACGCAGCGGTGAGAGCAGGGGAGCAGGGTACGGCCCCTGCACTGCTATGGGGCGAGCATGGTGCCCACCGAACCACCATTTCCATTCACAGACTGGGACACACGGACACACGCAATCCCCGCAGTGGGTGAAGAGGATGAGATGACAAGAAATAACAATTTACTACTCACCTACTTCTGCCTTTTTTTCAGCAGGTCAGGCTCCGACAAGAGCCTCAGTGACTGTATCTCAACTCCAACTGCAGCCACGTGCAGAAAATGGTGCTGGAGCTCCCTGCACTGAAACTAGGTGGATGTCCTCGGTGGAGCTACAACACAAACCTGCTTGTTTTCATCACCAAAAACGGGATAGAAAATAAACTTCCAGTGCCAAGCACCTCTCCTGGCTTCAGGGTAGCGACAAACGCAAGCCATACAAAGAAAGGTGAGCTCTGAAAATAACAACTCCATCTTAAAGGAATGAGCACACCAGGGACAATTCAAAACCACACAAGCGGTGTAAACGAGCGAGATTTCAGGAAAGACCTCGCCTGTCATTCGGCAGCTTGCTGGACTGCACAGCAGCTGTGCTGGGATGGCTCTCGATCCTCAAATCTCATCCCACCCCTCAACAATGGCAACTTTTGCTGGCCTCCAGCATGTCATTTAATTTGCTTTCCTGAGCTTTTCCATCTATAAAATGGGAATAATCACATTCAATTTCCTTGCAGAGCTGTTATTAGGGTTAATTAGCTAATGTTTGTACACTGCTTTGAAAACTGTAGGAGTGCCATCTCTCCTTCTCTCTCACTTTCTCTATATATAAATATATGATGTCCTATTATCATAACCATCTGTGCCAGTGGGAAATTTTAATTGCTGAGCTAGCTCTTGGGAAAGACCTGCCATTCTGTAATATATAGGTCAGAGGACTTTGTGAACTGTGAAGGTAACGATAACACGTTTCAACTGGCAATGCAATGAGACATGAGGTAATGCTAAATTGGGTGCTAGCATGGAGGTGTTTACTAAAAACCTAGAAGAAAAATCCTGGTGGCCCTTCTGCATGAACCAAATACTAAGGAAGTGACTTTCAGTCTCTCTTCAGGAAAACACATTCATCTTCAATTAAAAAATCTGAGAAAACAGTGACCTGCATTTCCAAATGCAAAGGATGGGACATCCTCAAGGCTAACCTGGAAGCAATACATGTGAAAGCAATTCCATTACTAGAAAGAAACAAGTGGGTCAAAATAAATGGCTCCGCTGGCTCTCGGCATGAAGCAAGCTCATTTCTTAAATGAGAAAAGAAATGAGAGAGGAAACAGAAAAGAAGTTATGAAGTCTGAATATACGCTGGAGGTAAAATATTATAAGGCATAAAGTTACGGGGACAAATAGTAAGGTTTTTGTTTTGCTTTCAGCTTGAAAGAGTAATGGGAAACAAGTATATGTTTTTATAAATACAACCAAGGAAAATACAGAGGAGAGAATGGGTCTATTGTTGAACAAGGCAGGGGATCACATAACAAGAATCCAGACAGATGAAGCACTCAATAGTTATTTCCCTAGGTGTTCTGTACAAAGGACACGGAAGTATTAAGCAGAAGATAAAATTCATGATCCAGATAAGCCTGGGAAAAAAAAATTAAGAAGAAATGTGAAAGTATATCCATTTAATCAACGTGCCAATTTCTTTCTATAGCAAACATCTACTGAAGTCAATGGAGTTAAACAAGGGATAAATTTAGCCTACGTTTTATAACCCAGTAAGACCAAACGACAGGCACAGAAGGGATCCAAACAAACCACATATACACTAAGGCCATAAAACTGCTGTTGAGGAGCCTAGAAGCTCATATGGAACTCACAAGATTCGAGCAGTCTGGAGACAAACAGCTTCTAGAAAAGAGGTACGACGTGGGGATGGGGTAAGACATAGAGCTAGGAAATTCCAATCAACTGCTTTATTAGAAGAAATAAAACACACAACATAAAACAGCATGAGGAGTACAAGAAAGGTTCAATAAAGAATGATTCTGCCCAGAGAAACCTGAACGTCTTCCAAACGTGCAAGTGTCTTGGAGGGAACGAATCCTAAATTAATTAAGCAGTCTTTACTACTTCGTCCTATGGGATCATAAGCATACACAAAAAAGTATGCTTTCAGCATTAACCCCACAAAACCAGAGAGAATGGGAAAGTCCAAGGTCACACTCTACACTCACCTACGCTGGCATAGATCTGGACAACATTCACCACCTGCCAAGAATTTAGCTCAGCTGAGCTGGAAGCCAAGAGCGGACCAGCCTTGGACCCAAGCCCTTCCCAGTGTGAACTAATGCTCGTAGGAAAGGTGTTAACTCAGCACACAGGGACAACGACATTCTCGACTTGTCCTGGAAAGCAAACTGCCGCTCCTGCCAGAGCAACCATAAATCACTGAGCGTGGTCAGACCTCAAGCTGCCAGATGGAGGAGCTGGTTACAAAGACTGATTCAGACGAACTCCGTAACGAATTCAGATCGTGGACTCACTCCACTGGAGACCAGCATCACCGCTGGGAACAGGCCTGGAGATTTTCAGCCACCTACATGAACCACAGATCCACAGCTTCTGTTAGTGTGCTTACTGTGAGCTTGAACAACCCAGATGTATCAGAAATGTGGGTAAAGTAGCCAGCTGGCAGTTTAGAACAAAAGTGTGTGTGTGTATACACACACACTTATATTTTCACAACATTTTAATGCAAAATTTTGCCTGTTTACAATATTGGTAGGAGAGGAAGAAGTTCCCATAGCACCCACAACCTTTATGCAGAACCACTAAATCTCCAAACGCTGTCCTGTGAAGAACACTGACACAGGGTATTTTTATAAAACATGACTTAAAGACCAGAAACATCCAGCAAATTTCATGATCAAATCACATTTACGAAAGGTAGCGAACAGCACCTGATGACGGGAAGAGGGTCGATACGCATCTGCTCCAGCCCGGTAAGAAAACCCACTCTACTGTAATGAGCACCAAGGAGGTCATCAGGTGATGGAGAACCACCAGCACGGGGGAAGACTGAGTCAAACCATGCCATGAGCCCGCAGGCCGGGGAGACGCACGCACTCGGGAGGAATAAACCATCGTGCAGCCAAAAGGCACCATTTTGTGCCAGAGGCCACAGGTTTGTGGGGAGGAGACAGACACAACTGGGGTGATGCTACGAAGAGGATCAGCAGGTTTAGGAGGCACAGGGGGCTTCAAGGCAATTCGTTTATAGTTCAGGGAGAGAAACGGAAGCGGAGCCAATTTATGTGTAATTGAAAACTAGCGATATATGGCAGCGAGGGGGCGGATAATGTACAATAGATGAAAAATCATAAACGGCTCAAAAAAGAGACTTCTGTAGGTTATAGTAAACCAGTCTCAGATCAAGCTGCCAGAATGCAGGCTTCCTGGTGCTTACCCAAACAGCTCCTCTGCTGGCACCGTACCTCAAAATCGCTTTTTATTTGACATAATCTGCCCTGCCTGAGCAGGTACTTTGTCAATAAACCATCCCTCACAACACACAAGCAAGCGACAGCTCCCTGCCACATTGCAAGTTGTCTGCTTCAGGGAACTCCCCACCACGCTCAGCTCGTCCCTCTGCCCCCCAGCCGGCGCCTACGGCACACGGGAGGGGACCGGACCTCCACACCATCGTGCCCTTGGCTTTGAAGGGACGCGCTGACCGTTGGTCACAGAATCACAGAATGTTAGGGGTTGGAAGGGACCTCTGTGGGACATCTAGTACAACCCCCCTGCCAAAGCAGGGTCACCTACAGCAGGATGCACAGGACCTTGTCCAGGCAGGTCTTGAATACCTCCAGAGAAGGAAACTCCACAGCCTACCTGGGCAGTCTGTTCCAGTGCTCCGTCATCCTCAGAGGGAAGAAGTTCTTCCTCATGTTCAGACAGAACTTCCTCCGCTTCAGTTTGTGCCCGCTGTCCCTTGTCCTGTTGCTGGGCACCACTGAAAAGAGTTTGGCCCCATCCTCCTGACACTCACCCTTGAGATATTTATAAGCATTTATAAGGTCCCCTTCTCAGCTTTCTCTTCTCCAGGCTGAACAAGCCCAGCTCCCTCAGCCTTTCCTCATAGGAGAGATGCTCCAGTCACGGCTGCTGTGTGATCCGCTCAACAACTCCGGCAAGCTATCAGCCACTTTAACACCAGGCATGGGCTGCCACAGCAGCTGTCGATCAAAAGGCCCTCAACACCGCCATTTCTGTCTCCTGGAGGAGTAACTACAAGCGCCTGTTGTACGCTTTGTGTTTTTTAAAGGCAGCTTACCTTGTTGAGACAGGAACGAGAAAACAAGTTTATTCAGGCTCACCCATTTCTTACGGAGTTCATGGCCCTTTCTCCCCCCTCCTCGCAGCTCGCAGATGACGGACATCTCCCGAGCGATGGCTGCAGGGGTGGATTTGCAGAACATCTACCCTTAACCTGACTTCTCGGGAAGCCCTGGGCCTCGCAGACCGGCTATTTCCAACTGTTGTATCAGCAACTCAGGGGATAAGCCTGGTGCCAGGTGGCTTAGTCAGGGATTATCAAAAGCTCGGCTGCTCCCCACGTCTCTTTTTAGCTCCCTTACTCCGCTCTCGGTGAAGTTCCTGAGATTCCTTCTGCTCCTCCAAGAGCAAACATCAAGCGTCCTTCCCAGCAAGCCAGGTGATGCAGGCTTAGGAATGACGCCAGGTGATGCATCAGGAGACCCTGGCCACATGCTCTTAAGAAATCACTGCACAGCGGTGCCAAAAGCCCAGACCTTCGGCGGCAATGAGCCTCAGCACTGGCGGTCCTATGGCAGCACCGCCCAATGAGCCGCAGGAGGAGGGCACTCCCTCCCCATCAGCCCTGACAACCTTCATCTTTGCAATTTTCCAGGGCTCTGGCCAACATCAGGGGCTCTTGCAGGCCACAGGGCTGGGAAAGCAGAGCGCTAAGAGGAAAGGAAAGTCTTTGGAAATACGATTTTAGTAACTTTGGGCCTGCAGCAGCACGTATCTTCCAGTGACAGCATGGACTGGTATGAGAGTACATGGACTCATTCAAGATGGTCACCATGCACTTCCCTTTTAACCAGCCACATGGTGCAATGATGTTTTGAAGTAACTTGGTGCGTGATACGTATCTGGCAACCCTTTATGAAGCACAGAAGCAAGTAGAAGAGGAGGCAGAAACACTCATCCTAGACCATTCACACCTCCTCCACTGGTGCTGTGGTGGTGATCTGCTTCATCCCTTAACCTCCCAAGCTAGTCAGATGTTATACACATTAAAAGTTTACATCTAACATATGAGACCATCCTCAGTAGGATCCAATTTACCAGAATCTTTTTTGTGGCCCCAGTTAGGAAAGAACTTTTGTGGCTCCTCCGCTGTCCCTGCACACCAAAAGTTTCAGCCCAGCTGAAGGATGAGATAGAAGAGATACAGAGACAAAACTGAGGCAACTCGACCATCAGAAGCCAAACTGCAACAGCCAAAATCTGCAGAATGCTATGGACACATTTCACATCATCCCAAAGCAGGAGAACCAAGAGCATCTAAAGAACAAACTGTTTTCAGCAACACCGACAGGAACTCAGAAATTAAAATACCAGTCTATGGAGTGCATGCGTTGTGCATTGTGCATTGCCGGCCCATATGGCCAAGGCAATTACCTCCCCTCATCTCACCTCTCCACTCACTGGAAAAAGGACAGATTTGGAAAGAAGGATGGAAAAATACTGCTTAAAAAGAGCAACAGTTTCTCACAATCCTGAAAAAACATTTCTGTATCTATTATCTCAAAAGGATATCAAATAGTATGATCATAGGCCATGCTACACTGTGCCATCTCATAATACGCAATCACCACCGCACAGAACCTGTATGGGGTAGATCAGTCGCCCAGCGGGGCACTGGGACATCAGAGCATTCTGGGGCACCGCAGCACAGCGGGGACAGCCTGCTGCAGCGATTTCGGAGAACTTCTGAGGTTTAAAAAAAAAATTAAAAAAATAAATAAAAAGTACGTGACTAAATTCTCCCTTTCCTGTTGCTGTTTGCATATCGTTAAAGGGACAACTCCATTTTTAAAGCACTGCACTTTACAGGTCACCTTCAAGAATTCACCATGTCTACCCACGCTTACTTTCTATTTCCTAACCATCCCTTAATTCTTGATAGGATTGTACTGCATAGCCTGGTGTTCCCAACTTCCCTTTGCATCAGGTTCTGGTTCACAACACAACTGGCTACCTGTAATTCTCCACAGCTACGCTTGTATGTATTTCACATTTTTAAAGCCAGTTAAACTTTGGGGGAATAGCAGGAAGGGGGAAGCGGCTGCTTAGCTCTAATTCGAAGAAACCACCACCTTCTGGCAGATGCCCACCCTAGGGATGATGTGTGAGGAGCACCAGAGACCACCAGCAGCACAATGACGCCTAATTAGTAACAAAGGAAAATGAGGATGTATGGGATGGGGCTGCCTGCACCCATGTGCAATAATTAGTATGCTGGCCACGCCAGCAGCCTCCCGTTCGGTGAAAGAGGAACAAGGGTCAGACCTCCCAACCCAACAGGCGGTTTCAGCTGTAGCAATTTATTCGAAGGACGCATCCCAGTGACAGTCGAGGAACACCCACGCTGGGTGTGACGTCTTGGGCGAGACCCCCAGATCAGCCCCACTACTTCCTGCAGCCAGCGGATTTTCAGTGAAACCTCACGATCCAAATTTAGAAGTAAAGCAGCAACCCTGTGAAATAGCTGCTCCCTGGGAGAACCTGGGAGTGCTGCCCTGGACGTCGACAGGAAGGTGTCCAGCACCAAAGGCCATGTCGCAGCGTGCCTCGGAGGAACGACAGCAGATGGGACACTGCTACGGGTGAGCGAGGAGAGACAGCTGCTGCTACCGCTTCCAGTCAAATGCACGGCAGCTCCCGTTGCCGTCAGGTAGCGGAGAGCGCTTTGACATGTCATCTTCACCCACCGCTAGCTTTGACACTGCTTTCGCCTCTTTACACATTGCATAGTCTTTTGACTAGTTATATGTTGAAGAAAGAGAGGGATGCTAGGAAGACAACTCACTCAGAAATGCCTGCTTTTTAAGAACCCACCCGTCTTATTTTCCTGCAGTGTACGCATGGGTAAAAACAGGCACCCAGCCTCGATAGCTGGTGAAACTCTCAAACACCGAACAGATTTGCTGCAACCTCCCCGGGCCCCGTGCAACGCCCATCCTTCCCTCCAGACACCCCTGGAAGGAGGGGGAGGAGAGTGCAGTGGACATGCTGTGGTTTCTGACTACGCTGCTCTACAGATATTGCATTAGATAGGGGTGGAAGGGTTTTCCTCCCTGCTCTGTTCTGTGTTTCAGTCTCAAAACCAACCCAGCCATGAGCTTACTGATGAGGACGAGGGAGGAGTGAAGGTGGCAGAGGGTCGCACCTCATATCACATCACCCGCTGTAACTGCAGCTGCAGAGACTCACAGTTGGCCCAGCACCATCCTAACAAGAAACATGGGACCACCAGACTCGAGACATAGCTGCTGCTTGTGGAGGAGCGAGACAGAGGAGGAAACTCTAATTCCCATGGAGCTCAGTCACTGCAGGGTCACAGAAGAGGAGGACTGGAAGGAGCCTCCAGAGCTCGCTCCGGACGTGAATTCAGCAAGTGCTTTTGCACAGGAACAGTACTCACTCCTCCCCCCTTCCCTTTCTTTTACTTTCTTACAGATCAGAAACCCAACAGACACCTACGATGGCTAAAGAAGCAATGACAGGCACGCCACTGAAACAGCACAAGGACAGAACCGCTTTGGATTCCCAGCACAGCCCCACCGCTTGCTGACGGCCGTATCTGCTACAGGCCTGACTCAGCTCCTCTTGAAGCCACATCAGCCCACACCTCCCGAGGCGGTGGGGCAGCACCGCACCCCGGGTACCACCAACACCTTGCGGACCACAGAGCCAGGTTTGCAAACGTGGGCAACACGGTATCATCAGCGAAACCCCTGCAACTAACAACTGCCTGCTTGTCTTCCAGGCATATCAACAGCTGGCCCCATCGAAGACGTGTCCTCAGACAGCTGCTACCCGCAATTTGAGGGGGTCTCCTGAGCGGAACGGGCATGGAAGCTACTCACCACGGCGTTCCTGAGCAACGAAAACTGAAATTCAGTTTGCTTGGTCAATCAGATCTCTTAGTTTCCACCATGCTCTTGGCTAGATGCATTTTCTCTTCCACATGCTCGCACAACGCCAGCTGCTTTGCCTCGCAGCAGAAAGCAATCAATCAAATACAAATGCGGACATTTAAATCTCAGGCAAATGCAACGCAAACATACGCATCCTCATACAGGCACACACGTTTTCCAGCTACGTCAGTGCCTGATTGTAAGGGAAGAGTCTTTTTGTTTGCTTGGGGTTTTTTCCTTCAGGAACAGGTATTGATCCTGACACCCAAATGGTATCTTCTCAGGAGAGCAAAGTTATCCGCCCTTTTTCTACGTCTTCTCTTCTGCATAGATATCTTGGTCAGAAACGTTATACTGATCCCAGGTATCTTTAGAGATTCAGTGCACGCATGCAAGAACAGAAGGGGCAACTTCCCATGTTCCCACAGCATGGCAACTGCTGCTCCTGCAGGGATCTCTCCTTCTTCGCTACCTTCCATAACCCTGACTGCCTCTCAAGGAATTACTCCAGTACGTGCCAGACAACAGACGACGCATAAATCTCCCCTCAGTTTCCACCAAGTTTAGACATTCACTTCACACGAGTCAGAAAACATATTTGGCTTTTTATTATCTTTATTTAAAGGCCTACAGAACAACATAAATCCCTCCTTCCTTTTCCAGAGGAGCCAACAGGACTCGTTAAGCCTTCTGGGTCCCTCTGCTGCCATAAAAAGGTGCCGAGTTTCTGAACGCCATCAGCTGCCGTGCAAAGGCCCTGCTGCGGTCTCGGAAAACATTCAGAGTTCGCGTACCTGCCGCCGGAGCCTCCCCCGGGACCGCGCCAGGCTCCCAGCACTGCCGAGCCGAGCCGGGAGCCGGCACTGGCAGTGAAGGTCACGTCTGAGCAGAAGGGCTTCCAGAGACCCTCCTCTTTAGCTCCGAGTCTTTGGAAACAACTCAGCTTCAGGAGTGACTGTCTACACAACGCACGGGGCTGAAAGGCGCCGTCTGTCTCTGCAAGGGAGACAGAGAAGTCAAAGCACTTCAGCTTTTGCTTTCTGTGAGGCTTCCAAGTTATTGTCCTTGAAGACGTTAAAGCCAGGTGTCCTGCTAACAGAGACAGAAAGCTAGACACCAACCACAGCATCTCCTCGCAGGCCCATCAGCCTCCCAGACTCACAGCTAAGAAAAAGGGGAGCTCAGAGACCCCAGCTACCCAGAAGTTCTGTGTGGTTTCCACCTGGCAGAGCCCAGGGCTGGCGCAGGGCGCTGAGCCAGGCCGGGCATGCCAGGAGACGTGCCATTTCCATATGCAAAGGCAGCACCCACCCCTGCTTTACATCCCTCCCAGCTTCCCAAGAGTCGGGGAAAAGAGCTCCCGCAGTCCGGCAGCTGATGCTACGCTGCGATGAGAGGCACCAAACCGCCTGCCGCCATACCCAGCCGCAGCTGCGCCAACCGCGGGCGCTCTCCTGCGCGAGCGGCGAGGCGACGGCAAACCTCAGCACCCCCGGACTCACACACAGGCGCGAGAACAAGGCTGGCTTGTGCACGCTCAGGGGCAGTGGTGCTTCCCAACGCTACATCTACACATGTAAAACAGAGGCAGACTGCCGACCAGCTGACAGCTTATCCAGCAAGACTGCCCAGAACGACTCCTTGTCGGAGAATGGCTGGCCTTCACCAGGAGAAGGCATCGGGCAACCTGATGGCAACCAGCGACGGCACAGTGGTTATACCAGGATAGCACCCCTTAAGCTGCCCTCGCAAACAGGCGGTATGGCGAAGCCGTGACATACTACTCACTAATGTCTCTGTCAGTCACTCGTTTTGAGGTGTTTCAGGCGTGTGTGTTGTAAGGACAGCTTCCATCAACAGCGGCGCTTGAAACACAAAGGCTGGTAGCGCTGCAAATTGCCTAAGGAGGGAAGCGCTATATAAGTTCAAATATAAGAGATGTATTTCTCCGACAAGCACACTCCAGGAATAGAAACCACAGTAAAACACGGTGATTAACAGAAGGATGAATGTATCTTTTCTAGGTCAACTCTCAGTAACTTGAGAAGATACCAGGTCACAGACTCTTTTGGTGGGTTGGTTGGTTTTTTTCGTTTTGTTTAAAGCACAGCTATACTGACTTGAATGGAACTTTTCCATTCTTCAACCACTAGATCTGCCTGGTAATATATTTGGCCTAAATGGAACTGAAGTCACTTTCCCACACAATAATGATAAGCCTAAGGAAGATCATTGCAGCGTGTCCTCATCAGATATTAACAAATTTAGGAAAGGTTTACAGCCAGACTTGAGGCCATGAAACTAAATTCTGCTTTCATTACCAGCTGCTGAGTTTTAAGCTTGAACCTGCAGAGTCTATGGACTGGGTAAGAGAAAAAATCAGCCAGTATTTTCATGCTTCTCTGTAATTTGAAACCACTGAGACATATCTCAGGGTATAAATCACAGAGCTCTATAAATAAAATAAATTATGATTCTGTACTCTTTGGAAGAAAGCTGACAGCAAATTCATGTAGCAAATGTAAGAAAATATAAGCCTGGCTTGTGGTCCAAGCACGTAAGAAGCTCCCCCTTGTTCCCAGGGAGGAAACTCCTCCACCACCATTAGTGGCTCTGCCCTTGGGGGCTTATGGCTACAGGCAGTCTGCAACACACTAAATGTCTGTCTGTACCTAGCACCTGCAGGTAACATGGTAAACGTTTATTTAACGGAAAGGGCCACCAGCAAAATTCCAGCAAACTCCGGTGAACGGGCGAGCTCCTATTCTCATGTCATTAAATGGTGACTCTTCCCAGTAAGTCTCAGCCCCAAGTTCACATCACAAGGGTACCTACGACCGCTTCTCCACGCTGCATAAAGTGTCCCACTTTTTAACTGTCACTTCTGTGAACTGAAGTACAACCTCTCCCTGGCACAGGCTTTTTAAAACAAAGCTGCTACATACATGTGAAAAAGCAAGTAACCCGCTACCAGAAAATACTTCAGTTTTTTACAAAACATTTATCCTCTGCGGCAAAAAGATCAGATAAATACAGTTTTGAAAGTGTGTGGTTATGAAATGACTGAGTGCATCATTTTGGCTCTTTCATAACAAATTAAAACTGAAGAATTCTTTCATTTCATAACAGGAAAGAAATCTTCTAACAGACAACTGTGACTTCAAACCCCTTCAGAAACATCCTGTTCAGTTTCACAGCAAGGACAAAGGTGCACTAAGAAGCACTTTCAGAAAAGTATTCCCTCCTATTCTGGACCCCCCCGGCTCAACAACACATAGCAAAGAAAGCAGGACACATCTTGGTACCCACTGACAGAAAAACAGCGAGAGCTTTGCCTGCCAGTGACACCAGGATCCTTGGAGAAGCCTATAAACCACTGTGTGTGGAGCCCGAGCTGCAGTTCCTCTGAGCCTCTGCCTTCTATACACGACACGAGCGTGACTGTCAAGTGAGTTTACACAAAATATGAGTGAGCACATGAAGCCCATTTCTCAAAATCCTTGCAAAATGAGAAGTTGCATTTCTTACCTAGTTTCTTAGAAAATGAGATTTACATGGTTGCACGTGCCTGCCAGTCCCTCCACCGCCCCCAGCAACCTTCCAGCTCACGGGTAGATTTCCATTAACTCTGGCCAAGGACTACACCCCAAGGGACGGCCACTGACAACTGTGTTTCTGCAAGCATTATGGAAGCAAAAGATCTAGGAGAGACTATATCATTTTCCACCACGGAGGGGAAGGCTGGCGGAAAACTGAACCTTTGTCGGGCATTGGGGAAGTGACACAGGAGTGTGCTGAATGATGCAAAGATGGAAAAAGCACAGAGCCACCCCTCACCCCTCCACCCCTGGGTTTTGGCCACAATAACATAACAACTGAACAATGCATGGAGTCTACTCGCCGTCTCAGCAGCCCATCCTGCCTCACAGCTTGCTCTGCCCTCCCCAGGGCCTCCTCCCCTTGCCGTGCTTGGGTACCACACAAGGGGTCACCATGCAGGCTGGCTTCCTCAGTGAGATCAAACCCTTTGCAGAGGATGCAGAGCTCAGGCAAGCACTGCCAGCCTCTCGGACAAATTCAGTGCCATGAGAAAGATGGCAGACCTCGGTCCTGTTATTTCACAGCCCCACGGGAAGAGACATGGGGGCAAAGCCTTGAGGTCCATAGCCCCTCCACAGCGCTCCTCCCCCTGGTCAGTCCCTGCGGTTATTGGCGAGGCACAAAACACAGGCCTGAGAAAGCAGAGCACCAGTCTCTCGCACGCCGCTAGACAATGAATGGAGAAACCCACTCCCATCATTTTCAATTAATGAGTCCCATTTTTATTTTGCTGCGGATCACCCCAAGGGAACGGGGTAAGGCTACCGGCCTCCTTGCAGGGAGGAGGTTAAGCTCAACTGCCCTGCATCCACTTCTAACAGAAACTGTTTGCAGCATTTAATTCCAAGAAAGCCGCAATTAATTGTGCCATGGTATCAGTAAGCACACTGGTTACACCATTAGAGCCCATTATTTTCCCTCCAAGACATCACGTTACTACATTATTGATGCAGCTGACCAGTGTAACGCAGCGGTGCTTTGCATCCTTCTTCCCACTGAACACCAAGTTCGCAGTGCTATAGCACCGACGCCAGATTTAGTCAGGGGGTTTTCTTCTCCACTGGGTCAAAAATTCCAGTCAACAACCTAAAAAACCAGCTGTGCACAAAGTTAAACACCTGCCCTTAATCAAATGCAAAGGCTTGGGGTTTTATTTGATACAACTCAAAATTACAGCTATTTCTAAATACTCCGCTTCGGCAGTGAATATTTTTACCTCATCTGGACAATTTTCAGAAAGGCATTCAAGAGAGATTAAGCCAAAATGCAGCAAACTAGCGAGCCACTTGCGTAAATACTGAACTTCTTTGAAGTTAAGGGGGGGAAAAAAAGCAGCTCTATCTAGAGGGTCCCCACTCCTAACGCAGAGAGCACATACGAAAGCCGGGGAAGGAAGATTCACCCATGTCAGAACTGCAGAAGAAAACCTACGGACCTTATTACTTAAGGATCTCAGAGCAGTAGATCGTGGAGTCCTGCGGCTCTTACTCATTCGCGAGGCTATCGAAACAAATAAAGTTTATTCGTGTGAACACCACTGCAGGAAGGAGCCTCTGTCTGCAGAGCACCCAGTCAGCAGCGAATGGTTCCGCAGTGCAGAGGAAGGCCAAGAACGCTCGCCACCTCTTGTGCAATGCCTGGGAAGGTTGTCCAAGCAAAGCCTGGGCTAAAACATGAAACAGTATTTCCTCTGCAATACGAGCTAGTATTAATATAATCTTTAGAAACATTCTCCTCCGTGAGCATAACTCCAGCAAATTGTTTCCCAGTCGGTCCCTGCAGTATTCAGCTCCACAAACGCCCGGTACGTTGCGAAAAGGAGAGGGCTCTTTAGAGTCATTTTAAATTTACTCTCTTTCAGTTTCATTTAATCTTCTCGCATCCTGGTTCTCTGCAAAAAAATTAGGTTGTTGATCAGTTCCTGCTCTGCCACTCACTCTCTTGCACGATGCAATCACAGCTTCTCCTGGGTGTCTTCTTTCTGGACCAAATAACGCCACTCCAGTTGACTATCGCCATACCAGAGTATTCCCCTTGGACTCTCCGACTTTCATTATCTTTTCTGCCTTTTGCCCTATTCTTTCTCTTTCTGGAAATGAGGCTACTGAAATTGAACTAATTACTCCAGGCTCAGAGGATGTTTTATGGGGGTGCTGAATTGTTATCATTTTTCCTTATGCCATGGCCAACACCCATGTGTTTGTTTAAATATCAACAACTATTTCAGTCTATCAGTGCAATGCCAGCAGCACTGCAAACCTTCATGGGAAACAAGATCAGAACTTATCCTCGTGATGCTCCTTAAGGAGAGGTCAGGGGAGTCAATGGGAGAAGTAAACCAACAAGACATCATTTTCTCAATCCCTCTTCCCCTAGATGCTGTCCTTACCCCCAAAATGGATGTTTTCCCAGGGGCTCATTGAACTCAGACCCTACCAGACCACAAAAAGGTGCGAAGCCCAACCCTGCAGACCCCAGTGTGCCCCCAGCACCTTCTCACTCCAGCCAGGGATCTCTCAGCAGCACTGTCGGGAGAATGCGACATGGATTGCACAATCCGCCCGTGGGCTTTGCGGCTCCTTTTGACGATACAGGTCTAACTCTGCTCAGCAAGTAGCTTTGTAGCCAGTTTTGCAGTTTGGGCGTGTTTGCAGACAGCAGCATTCCAGGTGCACTCCCAGGGAGTCTCAAAGCTTAGCCCTAGGTTGGGCAAACCAGAGCTGTCTAATCACAAGGTGACAAAGGCAGGGTAAGGGTGGCAGGGTCCTTCCAAAGGGAAACCCTGCCATGGCTGTGCCTCCTCGCTAGGAATGCAAGAGAAGTCACCTGCAACAGCAGCCAACGCCTGAGCACCCAGGGCCAGCCCAAAACCTTAGAAAATACTTCGTGACTCACCAGCTCCCGCCTCACACCGACACAGTCTGTAATTAAGGTGTCTTGATAGGGCCTCACCAGCCCTGATAAGCTGGTGTTTTCCCACCCATCTGTTAACTGCCAAGTCTCTCCACAACCTCAAGCTGTGTCTCAAGCCCTTCTCTCCCCATGACATCCCTGGTCAGTGGAGAGGAGGCAGAGCCAGCAGACATCAGCATCCCCATCTGTTCTGGCAGCTGATGGCTCTCATCACCACAGGTCTCCCTATAAAACCCACCAATTATCCCACGCATACATAGTTTCTATGTGCCAAAGAGAGGTGACAGCCCACATCCTTCCTGAAAATCAACTAGACTGGCTGTATGCTTAAGGGGTAATAAGCTTTGGCTAGGGTATTTTTCTCTTGTTGTATTTAATCTTGCTTTAGAAGCATTCAGCCACCACAGTTCAACTGCTGATGTACGTCAGACAGACAGCGTCACCAACTTATCTACCTTGGCTCCAAGCTTTTGGCTGCAAGAACACTGCTACACAAGTTCAGCATCCTTTGCATTAGACAGCTGTTTATCTCATTCCTACGTTTAAACCTGTAAAACAGTTGAAATTACTCCTGCTTGTCTTCCCTGTGGTTCACCAAACGTGCTCTTTCACATGGAAGGCAAGGCACCACATGCATCCGCACAGGTGGGAATTTTTCATTACTAACTAGCTAACAGGTAAAGCACAACAGCAGACCCTAACTACTGAGAGGCAGCTTGTTTGAGGTTGGGGTTTTTTTCCCACGTTAAAGGAATTGCGTATTTTGAAAACCCTCCTCCTTACTGAGAGCATGCCAAATAATTAAACTGAAGATCTTATTTTAAAAATCTAATTTACTTTTGAAAACATAGGCTGCTGGACTATTTTTAGGATTTTTCTTATGTGGGCCAGTGGAAATAGGCTAGCCAGTTAGCGTGAGGGCTTACGGCTGCGCCGAGCGGAGTTCGCTTTGCAGTCTTTAAGCTGAACACCGTGAATCAGTACAACTACGGGAAAAAAAAAAGTTTCCTTTTGAATGATAAATAAATATCTGCAGTGAGGTACCAATACTGCTCTTCAGTTTTGAAAAAGCTTATTTTTAGAAAAACTACATCCGGACCTACAGCTCTGACTTGGGAGTTTCTTTAATTTGTTACCAAATGTGAGAGCTCGTGCCGGTATTCGGCAGGCTGCCCTCACCACCAAAATCACTCAAGGACTACGGGACTGGGTTTAGCAATACCTTTGGAATATCTTCTATCATCACACATCACTCCACACAAAATGTATGCTAGAGAAATGAAAGAACACCAGTAGCATGGGGATAATTTTTCTGAACTACTGAGCTTTGTGACCCTTTCTTTTATAAACAACACAGGAAGCAACAGCATTGGAGGTACCTGCATCGAGCCCCTACCAATTTTGTTCGCTATACTGCAAAATACTTTGCCTATCCAGGCTTAAAGTGAACAAGTCAGTGAAACTAATTTCTGTGATACGCTCACATGCAAAAATATGCCTCTGTATTAAAAAAAAATTAAAAAATCTCCTTAGCATCCTCCACAGAAAGCGTCTTAGTGGGTACCCAAAATGACTCCGACCTCTGCAACCTCTCTCCTCTCTGTTGGCAGCACCTCCCATCCAAGGGCTGGGAGTCCAGCATCAGTCCCCGGGGCATCTGGCCCGCCTCACTGGTGGCAGCTTGCCTTGCTACCGGCCACATCCTCTGCTTTGAGGTGATGGAGAAGCAAAGATGCTCCACCTGTGGCGAGGGACCTGCAGCCGGGAGACTGGATTATGGCCCACAGCCCCACAGCCTCTATTTTTCCAACTCCATGCCAGATAACATCCCAGAGAGGGGTCTGCAAGGCTTGCTCAGCCCTCTGCAAGGAAGAGCCAACCTTCCCCAGCTTCAGCTCCTCGTCCACAGCCAAACACAACATATTAGCAAAGGCACTACAGCCCAGCAGTGTTTATCCAAGACTACCACAGGGCCAGAGAAACTGCAAAACACCGCGGGATGCAAAGTTTCCTCCAATTATTTGACCGCCTTGAAAATGCAAATGCATTCACCATACCTCTGCTGCAGCCCCAGCTCTGTTCACTTCCCCCACCTGGGAGCAATATTTCATAGCAGTGCAATTTAAAAGCAGAGTGTTTTTTATTACTTTTAAAGCCTCAGACTCTCACAGGTCCAGGTGCTACTCCACAGCGCTCGAGGACAGAAATCCGGTCCTTGAAGAGGCCTCTTCTCTAATCTTCTCGGGGGTTCCCGTTCGCCTCCTCGCTCGTGAGCCTGTCCTGAGACCTCCATGGCCACCTGAAGCCCATGAGCTGTTCATACAAACAAGACCTATCCGCATGAGGGCTCTGGGAGCAGGCTGCGAATCTGCTGACCGAAAGGTATTGCTTGTTCCCTCCTGGCTGGGCTGCGATGCCTCTGTGTGCTCCTGTCTCCCAGCGAGCACCCATCCCGCCCCACGCACCCGCTTTCAGCTGCCTTACAACACCCGGAGAAAGGAGCTTATACCCGGCCTCCCGCACTCCCATGTACTGTATCAACAGCATATACGGTATCAGCAGTTCCATACACAGCATCAACGCCTGCTACTGCCTTAAGCACCACTACTGTTGAAGAGTCCAATGCCCAAGTCACACTGGCAAAGCTTCCACCAAGCAGATCTGTTATGCTCACCAACAACAGCCAGATTTACACCAGATCCTCCCCCTCTACTCTGCCCTAGTGAGGCCCCATCTGGAGTACTGTGTCCAGTTCTGGGCTCCCCACTTCAAGAAAGATGAGGAGCTACTGGAGAGAGTCCAGCGGAGGGCTACGAGGATGGTGAGGGGACTGGAACATCTCTGCTATGAGGACAGGCTGAGGGAGCTGGGCTTGTTCAGCCTGAAGAAGAGAAGGCTGAGAGGGGACCTTATAAATGCCTACAAGTATCTTCAGGGTGGGTGTCAGGAGGATGGGGCCAAACTCTTTTCAGTGGTGCCCAGAGACAGGACAAGGGGCAACGGGCACAAACTGAAGCAGAGGAAGTTCCATCTGAACATGAGGAAGAACTTCTTCCCTCTGAGGGTGACGGAGCCCTGGAACAGGCTGCCCAGGGAGGCTGTGGAGTCTCCTTCTCTGGAGATATTCAAGACCCCCCTGGACAAGGTCCTGTGCAGCCTGCTGTAGGTGACCCTGCTTCGGCGGGGGGGTTGGACTAGATGCCCCACAGAGGTCCCTTCCAGCCCCTGCCATTCTGTGAGTCTGTGACAGCCACCAGGACCAGAATCTGGCCCAAAGTTTTTGAATAAGCAGGACAGCTTTTAACGCAGTGCTTTTAAACAGCCTGGAACCGACTGGGGTGAACAAGGCCTTCCTCCCTCACCCGCCTCTGCCAGCTCGGTTCAGCAGAGATCACCTGTCCTGAGGCCTGTTGGTACAAGTGGCCTCATTTTCTTCCTGTTCCTCATTACCAATCTGGTATTGTTTAACTCTAAATCAAGTCAAAGCCAATTTCTTTTCCTTCTCAGTGACAAGCCAAGAGAATCCCCATGGGAAACTGCAAGGGTCCCAAGCACCTTCTCAGCCCCCAAGCTGGTCCATGTATTTACCGCAGGATGCCAACAGCCCTCCTGCAGTACCATACTACAAATGGCCTGTTTCTAGGAACAATTACACCAGAGAAGGCTACTGCTTACCATGAACTGAGTGTAGGAATCAAGGAAGAGAATAAAACACCATCAAGATGACAGACAGTGCTTGAAGGGAGCCCAGGAAAATGGTCATGTCCCATAAGCCATCCTATGCAACTTCCTCCTCACCCACAAACCGCCTGGTAAGGGAGTGTGACAATTCAAAAGCATCAGTTTAGTATAACAGCTTAAATTAATCCAAATAACCAAGACAAGCCTCTGCAGCCTCAGCAAGGTATCAGCGTAAGCGCCTGTGCTCCATCCATGCTCCTAAACTGATCCACATGGATGATGGCTCCTTGTTTTTCAGCTGCCCCCAGAAACACATCTCTCACTCCTGCTACCAAAACAAGCCCACTGCTGCCTTCTCACTCACTCATTTCACCTCATCAGTGGCCGCCTCTTCTGTTTTCACAGGAGAGAGATGCATCTTTGTGGAAAGCAAAAGGAGTGACTGACCACCAGATTGTATCTCCTCACAGCCTACAACAGCAAAATGGAGGTATCGCCTTCTGGGAAAATGGGAGGCTTACGCACTGACAGACAAACATGGCCACGCTGAGCCCACTGACAGAAACTCTTTGTTGGAGGAAATCCCTGAAAGCAAGGACAGATTGAGAGCCGCACTTCAGGCTTCTGGGCTGGCATAGTCCTCTATAATACCTGTGGGTTTTTTCAGGCTGCCCAACTGAACACCTCTGGCAAAGCAACCAGAGGTTAAGCTGGCCACACAATATCTGGAATAATTTTGACTCCATCTGTACATCTTCTGAAATCTTTCAAATACTTACCAGATGTGTAACAATTGTAATTATAGATTTATATGGAGATGGTGTAGTAAGTTGCTTTTGGTCAGGAAGAAAACAAGGACAAGAGCAAGGAAGAAAAAAAGTCCCTACTTTTTCCTTACTCCTTGCTGAAGCCTCCTACACCCGGGGCAAAGGAAAACCCCCTGCAGACAGAGTCACGGGCAGGAGCGCTGGGATGGAGGGACTGGCAGGACGCGCTGCTGCCGGGGCTGGGCACAACGACCCAGCCTGGGAGAAGGAGAGAGGCAGCAGCAAAGCCCTGACACTGAGAGGAGGACTGGGAAAGTGAGCAGGCACTGATGCACAGCATGAAGAGATTTGCGAGGTGAGAGCACTGGAAAAAATCAGCCCACAACACCGAGCAGCTGCTCGTTTCTCTGCCCAGCAGCTAATTCTGATACTCGGTGTTAAAGGAGGTAACGGGAGCAGTCCGCTGGGCTCCAAGCACCCACCTCGGGCCCTGCAAGCGTGAAGAAAGCCAGCCCGCCTGGGGACACAAAGAGCAGCAGCGCTGCTGCTCGTCATCCCCGCAGCAAGAGAGCACGTCCTGGTGATGAACTCCCTCATCCATCCCCCCTCGCTTTTTCTGTACAGCCTCTACTGGGCCAGCAACAGAGCTATTCTGGGTAGAAGTTGCTAGTTTCGACGAGCTGTCTGAAAGGAGCCCCCGCTCTTTTTGCACAACACATTGGCCAGAGGAAATGTCTCCAGGCAGAAGACTTCATTTCTGTGCACACACAGCTCTCTTCTCCTCTGGCGTCGTCTAATCGAGTGCGGCTTCCTCCTTTCACACCTTCACTGGAGGTAAGGTGGGGGGAAGACTCTGAAGCTTTCCTCGAGCTTCGGAGAGGAGAACTTGGTCCCTGCCCAGAACAAGGGAGGAGAGGCTGAGGCTTTACGAGTCCCCAGCTGGCGCACCACTCCGGACAACGCAGCAGACCTCTGACTGACAGCCGACAGCTTGGTTCGATACGCACCGCGCAAAGGCCGACACACTAAACGTGGTGTCTTTTTCACTCCAAGTCACTTCGAGCAGCTACGGAACAGAGAGCATTTGCAGTAGCATCAGGGCAAGGTGCGAAGCTGCCCGTACGCTCACCCACACCTCGTGTCACCAGCTCACGGCAGGGCTGAGACACTCGGCAAAGCCTGTTGCCATGCAGCAAAAAAGGCCAGGAACCCAGTTTACTGCTAAATTACGCTGCTCTTCTCCTAACATGCAATATACAACCATATTTCCCAGTCGTAAGCCCAAAGCCTTGTTTGCCTCAGGAACTAAGCTGTATAGCTGGAGCCCTGAAACTCCCTAGCGTGGCCAGCGCTATAACCGCTATTAAGGTACTTTCCAACACGATAAAGGGAATTATCATATTGGCATACATCATCTTTATGATTATTATGTGTGTTTCTGGTATAACCGTCTCTGGGATTTTTTTTTTTCTTTAATGTTACACTCATAACCGAAACACAATATATGAATAAAAACGTCCAGAGGGAAACAAAACCTTCATCAGCCCGTCAGTCAAACAGCAACCTCCCACTGGGTCTCGCCTTCCCAGTCCCACCGTTGCTCTTTCTCAGCCCTCACAAGGCAACGGAGGTCTGCAAGGAGCGCACACACAGAGCATCCGTCTGCCCTGCTCCTGCCAACACCAAGCGTTCAAGCGATGCTCCCCCTCCCCAGGGAAGGAACACGGTTTCCTCACAGCCATCCCAGCTCCCACCAGTGTCGGTGGCCACAAGCCATGACTGGGCACAACCTTCTGCCCCGTGGGCAGGTGACTCTCCCTCCTATCCAGGGAGGGCACAAACGCACAACTTGTTTAAAGTTTGCTTGGAAAGCTGTCAGGTAAGAGAATTGAGCAAAAATACACAACATTTGTTGCACCGCTGCTGATGTCAGCCTCTGGGCAAGGGACTCCAGCGCCAAGGAGCAGATGGGGAGAACAGAACAGCAAAGACCCCCGCCATATGACATACAGGTGCATGTAAGAAACTTCTAATTGGATTCCAATTTTCTTCCCCTAGCAAAAAATACGAATGAAATATAATGGGGAGAAGAAAGGATGTTCTTGAAAGTGCAGTTAAAAAAGCCCAGGAAAAAGGCATGAAATTCCATTTTGTGCCCAAGTATTCCTCTATCATCCTAGCTGAAATAAGTTTTAGATTGATTTTTACATTGCCGCTAAAGCCGTAATAGCATCTCGAATGGTTCAATTACAATCAAAAGCAGAGAAGTAACAAACAGATAACAGTACACTCGCCAGTAAAGGAAGGGTATGGTCTCTCTATACACAGACGTATGCATACATACGTATCAGAACCTAAAAGCATTAACTGATTTGGTTAAGCTGTGCTAATACATCGGTATTGCTCATTTGCTTCGAGTCCCTCTAGCTTGCCTGGATTAGGGGAAGCAGCTGAGGTTAAACTGAGGTTAGCTGACACGTGTCAGCCAAGCCTGACCTAATCCTGGGTTTCTTCCTAGATGTTGTGTCTTCCTCTCTAAATAATATTAAGAATAGGAAGAAACCACAGGGATGCAGTTGGGTTCCAAATAACTATTTTTAGTAGCTGTACACAAACAGACGAGGCCAAGCCGTGCGCGCTGGCTGCTCCGCAGAAACCTCCTCCCCACGATCCCCAGCTCCCTGGCCATCTCCCTCACAGCCTCTGCCCTTCCCGCCATGAGTCCTGCAACACATGATAAGGAGACCCCCAAGACTGAAATGAAAGCAATCTGTTTTCTAAACTCTGTATTAATCTAAGTGTTGTCTAACACCACTCCTCCAGCTGGTAAAAGAGGCCCTTTATAATACAGTGTAGGTGACTTTGAGCTACTTGGACCCGCCATCCAAGCATCCCCTGTGAAAATGAAGTACGTGGACTTACTCCCGTGATTTGCTCCAAGACCTGGAGAAACTTCCAAGTCATCTCAAAGCAGCTCTCGGATCCAGCCTAAAAGTAGGGGTTTGATGAACAGTAACAAAATGAAAATAATATAGCTTAAACCACAGAGGTGTCAGCTTTTACTGCCTTTCAATGAGAACACGATATTTTGCTCCCACTGTTTCAAGGGAAATAATACTCTGTGTGACTGTTACAGGATGTAAAATGTGTACTGTGCTGTGCAGACGGAGCTCCTAATTGAAACATTTGAGCACCAGTGAAATCCCAAACGTAAAGTTTTTAATTTTCATTCAACCATGCCATTAAAATTCGGGGGGGGGAAATACTACCTCAGAGTGCTTTTAAGGTCTATTCCTTCAGATATAGTAACTGTGCTAAGCTCAGCCAAGATGCCAGCAGCTGCTGGCATACTCCAGAAGCTTGCTCCCCACACCGCTGTCTCCTTCTCAGCGCTGCCGTCCCTGCTCCCGCACCACACAAGAGGCTGTCAGGAGGGTTATCAGGGAGATGCGGCCTGCAACGCACAAAGCTGTGCCACCACCTTCAACCCCGCACGAGGAGTGAGCGGGCGGCTGTCGGAGAGCCGGGCTCCTGTCGAGGCAGCTGTCCAAGCTCGGGCCAGACGTACCCGAGACAAACCCAGCAGGCTGAAGCACCCACCGAAAGCACCAGCTCAGACATCTTCTTTGTCTGAAGGCGCATGACCATCATTTATAGGAAGGAGAAGGTTATCTTGCAATACTGATCTTATTCAGCAGCTTCTAAGATGACTGGGTATGACAGCAGGCTAAAAAACCTCAGCTGAAACCACTAAACGCTCTGCACAGCTGACGGGGAAGCCCTGAAAGGCTGGTTTGTGTCTCTCAGATCCCCAGACCATGTTCCCCAACACTCGTGTTCACATACTGTGAAAGAGCAATCTTGGACTACATCACACACAAACCCATGCTCCTCACATACTTGCATCCTGTGATTGTCACGGGTTGCCTGTTTTGCTGTCTGGATGGAATTCAAGGTATTAAATTCAGCCTGGAAAATTTGTAACGGTTTGACATTTGCCTGCCAGAGAGATGCTGCCTCTCCCCCCAAAAAACTGCCTGCAGAAAAGGTGCTGCTAGGGGCTCAGCTTTTGCACCATTTCCCCCTTCACTCAAATCCTATCGGCCATGGTACCTCCAGAAAGGACCCAGCCACCACTTCTCATCCACGTCCGATGGACCAAATCCACCGATTTCAGTCCCTGTGTGTCCACACGCCACCCAGCTGGAGAATGGCACCCTGATTTATCGCATCTCTGGAGTACAAGCCCTGTCTCTTCTCCCGGAGCAGCGCAGAGAGATGTGAGAAGCCTGCTACCTGTTAAGTTGCTTCATCATGGCATTTCAAGTACTGAGTACAGAGGAAGCATGAACTTGTGGCTATGCCACTATATAGAGATGTAGGTTCCAGCAGCCCTGGCCTCCTGCCACAGATTGCCCAAGCAGTTTCGAGCAGGTCAAATAATCCTGCACATCAGATTTCCCCACCTTTTAAGTGCCTGAGAAGGCAACATTTGCAACCGACCATGGAGCACTCAGACATCAAAATGGTGAGGGCTATATAAACAGATACATATCTCACTGGTGAAGAAACAGGCTGATGCGTTTAATGGTTTATAATGGCTGTTTTAGTTGCCATGAAAGTACTTAAGAGCGTGCAACGCGTCCTTGGATTAAATCTAAGCAAATGTAAACAGCAATAAAAAATGGCTTTCATTATAAGAAGGCCTGACTCTTGTTCGCACCTGTAACCCTAAACATCTACAGCAGGATGCCAAACTATGTATTATAAGACACTAAAGAGCAAAACAACATCACAGTCATTTGCACAGAAAGCACAACGACACAGGGAGAGAGGTAAAACAAAATGGACAACTTGCTAGGGTCTGATTTGAACATCTCAGAAAAACGCCATTTGCTCGAGACAGGACCGAGCAACCAAGAAAATTTGTGCCACGTCAAGCTACGACAAAATGGAGATGAGAACTCCGAATTGTGCCCCCGGCAGGGAGATAAATGAGGGTCAGAATGAAGTTCATTTAAATCCACCGAGCTGATACAGAGGGAGTTGGGGAGAGCCGCAAAACAAAATGAAAGGCTCGGCAGGAGCCTGCACAGCCAGTGCTGCGATGCCCAAAAGGCAACCCGGTGCCACCCGAAACCCGCGGGCACAGAACTGGGACCAGAGGCAGAAACCCACGGCGGCACCCCCGTGGCGGTGACACCCCCGGTGGTGATTCTGACTATTGGGTCTTCAGCTCCAGCTTTTCATGGCATCAGTGGCCGTGCGAGAGCCAAGGGCCCTGGTCCCGGAACCGCGGCCCTGATGGTGGGCGCCTTCCGAGGGGACGTCCAGCGGAGCCTCTGGGGACGACATCCACGCCCGGAGTGCAAGAGCCGGAGGAATATAACGGAGCAGCATCTGTCTACACCGAGGAGGAGCAGGAAGAGGAGGAGGATTTGCCCCTTTCTTTCGCTGCTGCTTGGCACTCTCCTTTGGGTCTCTTCTGGGAGAGAAGGTGCCTTAACACAATAGCTGTAACGCACCCTCTGCGGCTGTAACAGCTGAGCAGGGCTTATCTGGAGACCTGATCTGGGCTTCCAGTTATCCTTGTTCTCCCAGTTCCTCCCCCCCCCCCCCCCGGTATTTGCATGTCAGCTTGACAGGTACTTTGTTTCTAAGCTGAATAAAAGCGTCTGCATGTGCCACTGCAGGCTCTGAGGCAGGAGAAAACCACCCGATTCTAACTCGGGTTCCCCGAGACGCGGCTCGTCCCGCTCCCCCTTCCCCGACAGACGGAGGGAGCCGAAACGAGAAACGCGGGCTCCGGGACCCCGCTCTACCGAAAAGTAACTTCTTAAAAATACCGGACTCTTGGTTTTATAAAAGACAAACGGGGAAAAAACACCCCCAAACCCCCAGGAAGCTGACGCATCACCGGTGCCGGGCTCCGGGAGAGCAAGCCGCAACCCGCCCGCAGCCCGCCCAGCCAGACCGCACCTCGGCGCCAGCCACGCAGCCCCCGGCCAAGCCGCCGCGCACCCGGCAAACTTCGGCCTCGCTCGCCCGCCCCCCGCCGCGCTTTCCCCGCGTCCCGGGGAAAAAAACCGATCGCCCAGCCCCCGCCGACAGCCCCGACACGGCCAGGCTCGACGCGGGGGGCAGCAACAGGCGGTGGTCGCCGGCCGGCCCGGCCCCGCGGCCGCACTCACCGCTGGCGTTCTTGCCGCAGATGAGGTGCTGGTAGGGCTGCAGCAAGCCCCAGAGCTCGGGGTCGTTGCTGACCGTCTGCTCCAGCGCTTCCAGGGTGAACCGGGGCCCCTCGCCGCCCTCCTTCTCCTTCTCGGCCGGGGCGGCGGCGGCGGGGGGGGGCGGGCGGCCGGGCGGCGGGAGCGGGGCGGCGGCGGGGGGTCCGGCCATCACCCGGGCGTGGATGTCGCGGAAGAGGCTCTCGGTGCCGGCGGTGAGGTAGATGGCGGCGTGCTCGTGGATGCGCAGGGCGACGCGGCTGTCCACCATCCACCGGTAGAACTTGCCGACGGAGAAGGCCAGCCCGCACCGCGCCGACTTCCCGCGGCTGAAGCGGTCGCCGCCGCTGCCGCTCATGTTGTAGAGGGAGAGGGCTCCGAGGGCGGCCGCCGTGCAGCGGGCCGACAGCGTCCAGCCCAGGACGATCTCCATGGCGCTCCGCACCTCGTGCTTCGTGCACTTGGCGAAGCGCAGGCTCAGCCGCTGAGCCTCCCGGGCGATCCGCACCAGCGCCCGGCTCACCAGCGTCGAGAGCCGCGCCGCCGCATCCCGGCTCCCGGGGCCGGAGGACGCGGAGGGAGGGGGGGGGGCCCGGCGCCCGCGGCTCCCGGCGCGGCGGCGGCAGCAGCAGGGCCTCCACCTCCTCCAGGCTCCAGGGGACCTCCTCAAGGTCGGGCAGGAGCCGGGAGCACTGCTGCCCGGCGCAGTCCAGCACCTCGGAGTCTTCCGCTAGGACGGTGTTGACGGTGTCGAAGCTGTTGTGCCGACTGTGCATGGAGTCAGTTAGGTGCGGCCAGCAGCTTCCTCCATAGGGGTACGCGGGGTGCGAATCCGAGCAGCACAGCGACAAGTTGGAGGAGCGCACCGAGTCCGCCGCGCCACCATACCCAGAGTCCAGCGTCAGGTCTTCCAGCGTCCTCACCGCCGTCTTACCGCGCCGGGCCATCGCCGCACTTCATGCTGCACCCGCGGGACCCGGGCGGGGAGCGGCTCGCAGGGAAGGGGGTGAGGGGCGGGGGGGCGCAGAGACCCGCCAGCCGCTTCGCTTCGCCTCGCCCCGCCAGACACCAGCGAGGCGGCGGTGCTGCCCGCGGCCCCGCTCCCGGCCCGGCTCCGGCTCCTGCACTGCGCCGCGCTGCCGGCCCGACACCGCACCGCACCGCAGCGCCGGCCAGGCGGCGCGGGGAGGGGGGGGTGGGCGGGGACATGCAAAGCTCCTGCAGCCCACTGCCAATGGGGCGGCGCGGGGGGGCGGAGACATGCAAAGCACCGCACCCGCGGCCAATGGGGCGGCGCCCGACGCCGGGCAGCACCTCCCCTCCCCTCCGCGGGGCGCAGGAGCGCGCAGCGAGGGGCAGGCGGGGCCGGCGCTGTCCCGGCGCGTCCCCGCGGTGCGGTCCGGGGGAGCTGCGGGGTGAACGCCCGGTAAGCGGGCGCTGGCCCAGCGGCACCGCTGCCAGCCCGGTGCGGGGCGAGGCTCGGGGAGGAGCGCGGCCTGACGCGTCCCTCCCGGCTGGGAAGGGCCCGGCGCGAAGCCCGTCTCCGTTAACGCCCGCCACCACCCTCCCACCCCAGCCCTCGCCGGTTGTTCGCGCCGCGACGGTTTCCCGACGGTGCTCTGAAGAGACGAAAGGCACCCCAGGGACCCTCAAGAGCCGGCGTGAGACAGCCAAGACGTTCTGAAACCGAGCAGAAGCTGCCACGTAAGAATGCCAGGCAGCACCCGAGTCAGGAAGAGCGATTGCCACATCGTGACAGCGCGTACAGTGAAGCCCTCAGATATTCTCGAAATTAACTCCCGAAGCATCGCGAAGGGTCTGACCACGTCTGTCTTGTATTACGGTGCATTTCCTATGAACGTTAAGGTTTCTTGTGAAGTACATGGACAATTTTTCCCCAATTGATGTGTTTCGGTCTTAAATCTAGCCTTTAGCATTGTTAGGAGTTGCCTGGCTATTACCCCAGGCAACAGACTGAGAACGTATATGCTTGTGCGCTTCGGTTTTGAAGAAACGTTATATCCTTTTAAGTGTAAAATACCAGCGAAATTCTATCCCTTTAAGGATAAAAGCCCAGCACACACATTTCTCTATCACGCCAACAGAGGCGGCCAAAATTCCTGAGCAGACAAGGCGAGTCACGTAAGAGATTTCCCCGTCCAGGCGAGCGAAGCCTGGCCACACTTCAACACAAACTTCCTACAGGAAAGACACGGACGCGACTACAGGTTGGCTCGTTTGCCAAACAGGTTGGGGAAAACTATGGCACCACCGAAAAACAGCGAGCGGAGGGATGCCTGCCAAATTAAGTCAGCTGCTGTCAGAAACTGGTTTCTCAGCATCGCCTCGGGCCTTCCACAGGACGCACTCTGCGCGGTAGGTTTCCGCAGAAATCCTAATCCATAACCTGATAAAAAAGAGCAGAGCTGGGGACGGGAGTGACCTCAGCTGGAATCTTTGTCGTGCTGCAAGGGAGAAGCTGAGGCCCACGCTGGCGGCTGCAGCTGGTCTTTGGAAGGGGGATCGCCATTGGAAAGGAGAGCGTGCCTTGAGAGCGAAATCCTGCGGACTTTGTGGCGATCCAGCTGCGCGTCTCGCAGTAGAGCCCTCTGGTGTCTTCAGCACTTCAGTGCAGTGGCTGTTCAAAATCCACGTTCCCATCTGGCAGAAGGAAAGTACCACCAGGACCGAACCCTGTGTTATTTATTTTCCTAACAAGCTCCATTCGCTTGGCTCTGTGGAGTGCCAAGGTGCCACAACTGCTCGCGCTGAGCACATGTGACAGCTGGCCAAACTCGGGGAAAGCCCAAGTTCGGGAAGTTTCGTAGCAGATGGTCTGTCCGGCTTCACCAAGGCACAAGGGGGATGTCCAGGGAGGGTGGAACAAATGAGCCGGGCAGATTGTTCACGAGCCTGTGTAAAAAACGGTGCTTCAGGGCTGGGGCTGACCTCTGAAGCATCATTTTTAGGCTACAGCATTAGTCACACATTGAGACAACCAGGAGAAATGAGAGGTGGACGGTCATCTCGGGCTGCATGCAGACTCAGGCGTTCGTATTGCTGACTCAGAGCTAGTTTGTAGTTCAAAAGAAGTGAGGTGTGGGGGGGGTGTTTTAATTTGGAAAGCAAAATACTGTGTTTTGCTAGAGATTTTGTAGTCGCAGCAAGATGTGCATCACCTCGCACGTGGTGGTTTGATTTCCAACCACGGTACCAGTTCGGAAGATGTTGCGACATCCAGACGCAGCAAAGGCATGTCAGCAGCACCGGGCTGGCTTAAACTTTCAAAAGGAGCAGGGAGAGCTTCTGACTCATTGCTTCAGCAGACTAATTACCTGCTCATTGAAAGGGCACATGGGTGCAGAGCGGCCATTCTGGATCTCTGGTGATCTTCAGCACCTGAAGAATCTCGCCTGCCTGGGTGCGGATACCCCGGCTGCTGCATCCCGGGAGCGAGCTTCACCCTGATTTGGAAGGACATCTGAAAGCGCTCCTGAGACGGGGTGACTTTGTTCTTAAAACTGCCCTGGGAAAACATGGGATCAAACAGTTTGGAGGGAAACACAGCCCTGCACCAAGTCCACTGCCCGCATGGGGTGAGCTCCGGAGACAGTCCTCAGCTTTAATCCAGCAAGGGCACCACGCCTCTCCTGCCTGGGCTGAAAGGCAGGTGTCTGCGGCTGCGCCCACCCCGCAGCCTCACAGCGGGGATCATTTGCTTATTAAGGCAAAAACATCTACTTCAGAAAAGAGAGTCCCTGTATGTGTCAAAGGCTGAGTGGGGGGGAACAATTTTCAGCTTGTTGGAGACTTGGAGATCAATTATCCTCACAGAGAATTCAGGCGGGGACTGATTAAGTACCATTCCAGTGTGATAAGTGCCAGCAAAAACTCTGAAAGAGGGAAATTGAACCACATCTTGTAAAGGTGCTCAGGGCAAGCTTAAGTGAATGGGAAGCTGGAGTTTGTGTGGGGAGAGCAGTAAGAGCACAATTCTTTCCTTCCCCACCCAGTCAACTGCCGGCAAATGGCATCTTCTTCAGAACTGTAAGGGAAAGCAGGACAGCAAACAGGCTGCTGGGCAGAACAGGAATGTACCTAGGATCAGGCCACTCCCTGCAATTTTTGTATTCAAAATTCAATGCGCTGCGCTGCAGTAACAGCTCAGATCAAAAGCAGCATTCGCAGGATCTCCCAGTGCCACCTCCGACTGCTAGGAACAAGCAGCCAGCCTTGGGAAGGCCTTGCTTACGATGCTGGGCAAGTTGGAGTGCTAATGTTTCTAATCACAGGGGGTTAATTTACAAAGCAAGGCTGTAATCCTGTACCTGTAAAGCAGGCGTGAAATGCACATCCCTGGCAGAGGAGCCTGTGGGGCTGCAGCATGTGAACAGTCTGCTGTGAAGAAGACGCCCGTCAAAGACAGAACCCGGCGCTGGCATCAGGTAGCACTGTCCCTGCAGGGCCCCTGGGCGACGGCTGCCAACTGTTCAGACAAGCAGGCTCAGGGAGACGACTCTGGTGCTGCTCCTCAAACGCATACAACACCGAAAGGAGTGGGGATGAGTGACGCAATGAGGCCACCGGCTCGCCGGCTGGGAGGCAGGCACTGGTGGTGCCTCCAGGCTGAGCGCGAGGGAAGGACACACGGCAGCCGGATCCCACACCACCACCCGCTCTTTCCCCAGCCAGCTCCATCCTGCTGATTTCAGCAGCTAGCTGACCGCCGGCGAGGCCTCAGCAGGAGCTATCGCCCCATGGAGAGGCAAGGTTCAGCTGATCAGTTGCTCCTCTTGCGGATGCTAGGGAAAAGGGCTGCCCCCGAATTTCGGCCGACTGCTGCTTAGGCAGGGGCAGCTGCCCGGCTGTGCTCCTCTGCTCTGCAAATGCAACAGCTCCTGCTTCCCACTGAGCTCAAAGCCCTTCCCGCGGGCTGAGGGTGGAGGTCAGTTAGAGATGTGTGGACTCGTGCCTGGTGTGGGGGGGAGGGATTACCTGGTGTGCTGGTTTTGGCTGGGGTCGAGTTAATTTTCTTCACAGTAGCTGGTACGGGGCTACGAGATTGATTTGTGCTGGAATCAGTGTTGATAATACAGAGAAGTTTTTCTTATTGCTGAGCAGTGCTCATAGTCAAGGCCTTTCCTGCTCCTCATCCCACCCCAGCAGCGAGGGGGCTGGGGGTGCACAGAAAGCTGGGAGGGGGCACAGCTGGGACAGCTGACCCCGACTGACCACAGGGACATCCCACACCGCATGGCATCATGCTCGGCAGAGAAAGCAGGGGGGAGAAGAAGAAAGGGGGGAACATTGGGACTGGCGGCATTTATCTTCCCAAGTAACTGTTACGCACGATGGAGCCCTGCTGTCCTGGGGATGGCTGAACACCTGCCCGCTGGTGGGACGCAGTGAACGAATTCCGTGTTTTGCTTTGCTTGCACACGCAGCTTTTGCTTTGTCTATTAAACTGTCTTTGTCTCAACCCACCAGTTTTCTCTTTTACTCTTGTGACTCTCCCCCATCCCGCTGAGGGAGAGGAGTAAGCGAGCGGCTGGGTGGTGCTCAGTTGCCAGCTGGGGTTAAACCATGATACTTGGGATTTCTCAGGAGCCACTAACCGGGGATACTCAGAGAAAGTGCCAGCCAAAACCAAATCTTACTGCATACAATGAAGCTGTGGAGCCTATGGCCAGGGTACAAGTTGGAAGCCAAGAGCATAAATCATTTCAGAAAGAGATCTGACAAGTTCCTGGAGGCTAAAGCCACTGGTAACTATTAAACACGATGATGCACATGCAGTCTTCATCTCAGAAAGTTTCTCAACAGCTGTTTGCCAGAAACAGGGAGGTTATGCCAGGGGAAGGAGGACTTCGTAATCACTTGGTTCCTCGTGTGCCTGCTGTTGGCAGCTGTGTGAGACAAGATACTGCGCTGCAGAGAGGGGACCAGAGCCCCCAAGGCGGTCCTTCGGTTTAAGCCCTTACTCCCACACCAGCTGAGGGCATTGCCACCAGTTTGCAAGTGCAGCTTGGTTCAGAGGCCTGCACAGCCAACGCAGCAGTACTTGGCATCTTTACAAGATACTGGATCTTGTTCTAAGGAAGGATCGACCACAACCTCTACATGAATCCTGACAGGTTTTCATCTCTTGTTTTTATAAAACTATCCATGACAAAGGCTCTGCATCTTCCTTGGGTGGTCTGCTTCCGAGTCCAAATAATCTTAGTGCTTGAAACAGCCTTCCTAAAATCTAACCTAACCTTTTCTTTGCTAGAAACGTAAAGAATAAAAAGATGGTCCCAGACTTTTGTAGTGGACTGGACTGGCATCTCTGTCTCATTTTAGCTTAGGCTGTACTAAAAGCATCTATAGAGCCAAGCAGAATCCATATGCAGTTAGCCCCCAGCCAGCAGATGAAGGTGCTTCTCACAATTTGCTGTACCGCTCCAAAAGGCATAATAGCGTTTGCATGCTTAATGTGCAGTGAGATTATACATACATACCACATTTTGACCAGAACTGAGAGAAACAGGAATAGCAGCTTCCCGGAGGACAGAGACAAGGAAAGACTCTGTTCAGCCAGCAGTAATTTCCATTCCCACCCAAGACACAACAAACCTGCTCCAGGGGTATATGCATGGGTATGTGAGAAAACAATTTAAAGGTGAAATCTAAAGCGACAAACATGCTTGAGCTCAGCAGTGGCTGTCAAGTTAGCCAGCCCTTTACTCTTCACTTGGGAGAATGTCCAGCGTAAAAATGATTTAAGTTACTCTACTGTTTTAAGTAATTGCTTCTCTCTGTGTATCTGTCACCACTGAAATCCTCTTTCCACCTGGCAGCTCAGGAACAACAGCTTTGTCTCCTCAAGGAGCGGAGTGCTCAAAGGCTTGTTGGCTGCTTGCAGGGGCTCGGCCCCGCAGTTCGGCAGCCACACTCGCTGCGTCCCGGGGCTGCGAGGAGGTGACCAGCTGGGTCTGGTGCTCACCCGCACCCGGTGTGCCACGCAGTGCGTCTGCTCTCTCCTGCGGGGTTCTATTCGCTAGTCCTTGTTTGCAACTTAAAAGTCAGTCCTGATTTTAAAAGAAGTACCTGGGGGGTTTTAAATATGATTTTTCACGGTACTGTAGTCTGCACATAGTTTTAAATGCAATTTTAGGAGGTACAGGTTCTACAATATGACCTTTCCCTCTGACAAACACGCAGAGGGAAGGGTGGGAGAAGGATGTGAGCCGTGCTCTCCACTTTCCCCACTCATGGGGATTTCTGTTAAGAACAAAGGGGGGGGGGGGGGGGGAAAAGGACCGGCGACAGAAGGTTGTCTTAAAATCCATTCACACCTCTGCCTCTCGGCAGTACTTAGGGCTTACTTACATTCTGCTACTAAAAAATCATGATGTCAGTCAAGCCTGTTCCCAGAGAGTGCTATTTGATGAAGGAAAGTCCCAAGTAAAGACTTTCTCAGTTTCCCCACCTAGTGCCTTTTTTTTTTTTAAGAGGGCATTTGCAGATAGACAAACCACCTTGCCATCAGTGTAGGAGATCTCTTCTACACCGCAGGCTCCTATCCCCACCACGCACGCCGCCACGGCTGAGGTCCCGCGCCCTGCATCTCCTGCCGCCTTCCCGTGCTTTGCAGAGCTCGCTGGGTCCCACACTGACTCGTGGGCGGGCGGGCAGCAAAACGGGGAGCCCCAGGCTACGGGTCAGCTGGTGGCGTCTCAGTGGGGAGCAGCTCTTCCACCACCGCCTTCCGGCCCAGTTCCAGAAGAAGGGGCTTTGCACACAGGTTCCCAACCTCACTCCTTTCTCATTTAAGCAGGCAAGGGTTTTTATCCCCTCCCCCCCCAATAACTGGGGAAGGCATTAGTGAGCTGTCAGCCTACACAATTACAAAGCATAATTAAGATAAGCGACTAATACAATTCCCTGATATTAAGTAAGAGCTTTCTATTTCTAGGCAAACCACTAGAAAAGCACACAAAAGAAGTCATTTTAATATGAAGGCGTCTTTTCCTGCCAATAATTCATCCCTTAAAAATAAGGAAACAAAAACTAGACACTCTGGCATAAGATAACATTTCAGGAACCGAGCAGTATTGTGCCATTCCCTTTCCTTTGTCCTAGCACTTGCAACTTCTTTCACATGTTTTCCTCATAGTTCCCTTCAAAAACTGATCAAAGAACCATTTTTTTTTAACATTACAGTGTTCTGTTCTTTCCTTGACTGACCAAAAGTATTGCTGAAATGCCCATAAATAAATTAGAAAAAAAAACAAAAACAAAAAACCCCTCAAACCTAATAAGAACTAACTCCAGAAAAGCTCATATTGCTGTCAGCGCTTTTCCTTGCAGAGCGATATTACATCACTGCAGTCTACCAGGTTCAACAACAAACTATGTCTTGATACACGGAAGAGACAAGGGAGCACTCTTGCAAGAAGTTTGCATTAAAAAAAAAAATTTAAAAAGTAAATTGTAAATATAGCAATATATTATGAAAAGCTCTTTTTTTTTTTTGGAAGATGAATAGTAATTTTTTTAAGAGTAACAGCAGAGAGCACCAGGGGATGAGAACTGACATTTCCCAACCCCGTCACAGGGTGTGTTTCACCACCTGTTTCATCATCCCATGGGGCCCCGACGTGGCAGAGCGCGGTCCAGCATAGGTACCCTGGTGACTCGGAAATGGAGGGTACAGGGAAAGGCCAGCTGTCCGCTTTGGGGAATGCAGCTGCACAAGGTTATGACCTGTTTAATAAAATTGAGGACTCACCTAGCAAGGGCAGTGGGCTCCATGCAGGAGCAGACATCTCCCACGAACCTGCTGCAGCTTCTGAACCCAGTAACTGTGTTTTCAGGAATTGGAAAGTTATTGTAGAGCCCTGATTTCACACATGGTGAAGGTGTGAGTAAATCATAAAAGATTTGTGGGAAATCTCTCCCCCTAATTGATCCGTAATCCCCACTTTCTCCACTCTCTCCCCCTCCCATTGCTGGGAGTAGACAAACTATTTATGGTCTGCACAGGGATTATGCTTTATCCACTTTATCCACCCAGCAACCTACTGGAGTCTCATGTACTTTAAGAAATATGAGCTACCAAACAGCCTCTTCCAATTTTTGTAATTTTAAGTATTTCTTGCCTTTGCAGATGCCTAAAGGCTGGGGAAGCAAGCACCGCAAAAGCAGGGCGGAAGGGCTGCAAGCCGTTCCTGCTTCACGTCACAAGCTCTCAAATGACCTGTAGCTCATTTAGAAACCTGCCAAAACACCTTTCCAAAAAAGCAACTTTTTCTCCTTCCAGAGTCCCCTGTTGGATATCACGATATACCTTGATGCCGGGTATACGCTGACGTCAGCTGCAAAGGGAAAAGAACGTTTGCAGTACCCGAATCGGGTGCTGGGAATGGCTCGCGCTCGAGAGCTGCTGGGTGCTGAAGGAGAGGGTAAACACAGGACCGCAGTCCACCCCGGCCCGGGAGGACGTGTGGGTTAAGCACACACACACTGAGTGTTTTATCCTGTAGCTACAAGGCCTGCAGAAGGGCAAAGCTAATGAGACTCATAGCCCCTGCTCCTGTCCCCGGTGCGCAGGGAAGTGCCCATAAGCAGCTGTTGTGCGTACACTGCAAACAGGGCAAAAGCTAGGTGGGCCCAGTTTGTAAGGACAGATGGTTTAGGCCCTATTAAAGACTAATTTTCTGATTTTTATTGCTCTTTTTAGCTGAGTTTAAAGCAATAAAATAAGCTCCTCACAGACTCGGAATGTGCGAAGTCTGTTACCCCAAGCACAGAAGCTCTGCAGTGACTGTGACTTCGTCTGGGTTCAGATCTTAATTCCAGCTTAACGTTAGGAAGCACCTGTATTCCTGCACCTCATCAGGGAGCTACAGATCGGCTGGGAGGGATGGAGTTGTCACAGGTGTCCACGCTAGGCTCCCAAACCCCCTCAGACCTGATGAGAGAGGGGGTGAGGAAGGATGAGACCCATTTCCTCGGGCTACTGGAGGAAGCATCTGCAGGAGACATGAAGATGCAGTGAGTCAGTGGAGAAAGCAGCTGCCAGGGCAGATATCTCAGACACCAGTAAGGCTCCAGTCAGATCTCAGTGACGGGATTTCCCAACAAGAAAAGACAACTGAGCGAGGGAAGACACAGACGGTTCCCTTTGGTGCCCACCTCCGCGTAGTCATTGCAGGGACCAAAGGAAAGACCAGCTGGTTTTTCTGGAAAACCATGTGGGCTGTATCCTTCAGCAGCCACACGCTCTTGGTGACATACCCCTTCCCAGGGCATGGATCTCCAGGGTGGGCATTGATCCCGGAGCCGCGGGGGGCTGACCCTGCACTGTCCTACCTGGGTGGAAAAGAGAGGGCTCAGTTTAGCGGCATGGCCAGGACATGCCAGCCAGAGCCCTGCTCCAGGCCTGCAGGGACCCGGATCCTCTCCCTAGTCCCATCGCTGCCATCGCGCTCACGGACCTGGACAAATCACTTCGTGTCTCTGTGCCTTTATTTTCCAGCTGTGAAATGGAGATAATTATATTGACCTTCTTCATAAAATGCCTTGCAAATGCTAGACAACAGCTAAGTACTATCATGATTATTGTATAAAATAATCCATTATAGCCTCTGGATGCTGGAGAAGAAATGAATGATGGCTGGAGTCCACATAAACACTGCGTTAGATCAATGCAGGCACTATTACAATGTTGATCTGGTCTCCTAGTGCGCGTTCCCACAAATCCACATGGAGATGAAAAATCCAAACATATCTCTTGGCTGACAACTGACTGAAGCTATGATACAGGGAGGAACTAAAATCTAACACCATTGCACAAACCAAACTACATGGTTCCTGCTTTGATCACAGAAGGAAGAAAGTTTTTTTGGCTGAGTTTTCTGCATATGAAGAGAATTGTTTTCAGTTTATTTTGGGGGTTATTTCTGCAGATGAGCCATATGAGTTTGATATGAAGAAGGCACCCCACCGGCGCATTTAAATGTTTAACACTCTGTCAAAGTGAGACACTCATCAGCTTTAAAAATTAAAAACTGCCTGGGAACAAAAGCACTGTCCCGTTTGCTGACAAGGGGAAAGAAACCAAACTAACCTCTGTGCAAGCTCAAACAAACATCTCCTGTACTCCTTCTAGCCAAGAGACAAACTGGAGAATGCATTCAAGGTTTTTCTAGGAAAGCTTCAGAAGAAACCAGCTTAACTCTGTGCTGTGCTAAAAGCCACGCCAAAGCCACTTGCTACTTTGTGGTTGAGAAATCGTCTGCTTCCGGCTCTCCTTCTACACTCCAGTCATCACCAGTCATGCCAATTCAACCTTAGAGGAGCTACCACAAAAGCAAAAGACACTTACCGTACTCGGACGGAAATGCGCTGATTTCTTGCTTACAATGCCATAACCCGTGCATTTTTAACAAAGGTGCGTGACGGAGGTGGGTTTTTTACTCACAGATGAGCAGAGAGCAGTTGCAAGCCACAGGCTTGCCCCAGGTGGTGGCCCCACACCACCCAGCTCCCACCCCAGCAGGCACGGAGCTGCAGGGTGGCAGGTGCTGCTCTGCCTTTTCCAAAGTCCTGCGGCGAGGAAGGAGAGCATTAGGTTTATACGGATGTTTTCTTCTAAAAAGAGACCAGGGGAGAAGCTGGCTCCACAGCCTCGGTGACCGCAGGACGCTGCGTTCACTGCACAGTGCTGCTGGCTCAGGCATCTGGATGAGCGTTTAGGAGACGGCCTCCCTGGGGTCACCATCTGTACAGTACATCTGTGGCGGTCTCACTGAGCACAGCAAGGCTGGCATGGGAGCTGGCCTCAAGGACAAGCTCAGCAGGGTCCACGCGACATTTCACTTCAGAGAACACACGTAGCTTGCCACAGGCTGGTTCCTGAGCATCGCGGTGGCTATTACAGTCCTTCCCAGGGCATTGCAGCTGCTGCCCACGGCTTTTCCAGAGCTGCAGAGCCCAGCAACTAACTAATCTCCTAATTAGAAACAGAAGGCTTCATTTCAACAGGATACCTTCCTTCATTGTACACTATGTTTTAGGCCTCCTGATGCATTTCTTGGAGACCTGTTGTTCCTGGTACATTCTCATCCTGTGAGGGAAAAATAGCCCAATGACATACCAGCAGATAGAAAGACTATGTATCTCCATGAGGCTTTTGATTGCAATAAGGCATCACCTTATACAGAAGAGCATATAGCTCAATCATCCTCCAGAACAACCGGGTAGGGTAGGGAGGATTAAAGTCAAGGATTCACATTTTCAGTAATAGTGCCCGAAAGCAGAGGCTTAGCCTGAGATTTTGTAAAGATTTCTTTTTCCCCTCAGGCCTCATATATTCCCCTTGGTCTCAGCTGCTGCTTTAAAAAGCCAATTCCCCCAAAGGGGGAAAATACCCATGTGCAATACTGGACAGTTAAAAATTACATTCAAAATGTTGGGGTGCTTTGTCTGCATATATCCGAGAATCTCCGCCCAGCAAAGGCACCGAGTTCCTGCTCAGGATGGGTAGAACTCATTTATACAGTGAACTGCTGCTCCTGCCATAGTCCAAGTTTCTTATTTGAAAAAGAGATGACATTTATTCAGTTGGTAAAATAATCCAGCAGCACACACTGTGCCCCTCTCACAGCTTCTAGAAGAAAGCCAAATATACACATTCTTACTGATATAAAGGCTTTTCTGCAGTCACTGGTGAAAGTATTTGGAAAGGGTTTCAAAATACCCGTATCAGCGAGATGCATATGCTTGATTTCTGTTTGCATGGCTCAGGCTGCAGAAAGCGGCCATCATGTAAAGGAGAGGTAAAAAGGCCTTTAGTTACATGTCAGAAAACAAAGTGATTGCAACAAGATTTTAAAGTGGCTTTGCTAACGGGACCCGGGCGGCTAATGTCAGCCCCTTCAGTTGTTTGACAATATCTAAACCAAGAAAGTTAGATCCAAAGGCAAATAAAATAGCCCGTGCTTCACACATCCACCCACAGGCACAGAAAATATTCTGTTCCCTTGGGAGAATCCCTGCCCCAGCCTGGTAATCCCCAGCCGCACTGGGGCACTGACTGTGCCACAAATGGCACCAGGGAGCTGAGCTGGTGGGAGAAATAATGGGGGCAAAAGCAAAGGGAGAAGGAAGAGGGCATGAGCTCCGCTCAGTTCGCTGCATGGTCCCACAAGTGGTGGTGCCAGCCCAGCTGGGACAGCCCTACGCATGGCCATGGCCAGCCTAGGAGAAGGGTGGAGAAGCAGCAAAGGCACAAACCTGTGTTGTTGTAAAAAAAGATGTTCAAAGCCACAGCCTAAGTATAGCTGCTTCTTGTAAAGCCATAGCCAGAGTGCAACTGCTGCTTGAAAAGCCACCGCCACAGTACAGCCACTTTTAGTCTCTCCTGTGATTTTCCAGGGCCAGGCTACATCACAGTAGGGGAAAGAAGGGAAAGAAAGAAGGGAAGAGAGAGCTCAAGGGAAGAGAGAGCTCAAGGGAAGAGAGAGCTCAAGGGAAACATCAGACGTGCACCAAGGTTTGTGGCCATCCTCTTCAGATCCTACCCTTCCATACACATCAAGTGACCACGCTGCTGATGTAAAAATTCTCTCCGTAATCACATAATCCCAGTTGTTCCCACAGTAGTAATTTTTTCATGAAGAGGTACCCTTGCCATACTGGCTTGAAGCATGAGAGCATTTAATTGACTATCTGATTTCTGGCAGTGGCTGATCTTGGCATCTTCCAAAGAAATCTTAAATATGCTCTGTGACACATGCTACTGGGCAGCAATATGTTGTGCCGGAAGATTTTGTTTCAAAGATGACTGGGGCTCAACATGTTTGTGAGTAGATAGGATAAACAGTGTAATTGCGCATCTGTTTTTCTATGCAAGTGCCTCAACTTGACATTTCCAAAATTTAAACACTCTAAGCACCGACCTTGGGGCATCTAGGAAGAACTAGATTTTTTACAGTTTTCTCAGCATCAAACATCTTTTGTCTGGCACCTCTAAAAATGAATGCACATGGAAGCCTAGAGGCAAATAGTTTAAAAAATTCGAAAAATCACTGAGTAACCTCCCCCCACCCTAGCAATACTGAAGAACTATTTCTATTTTTGTGAGGTGAATTGGAATATTTTTAAGCCTCATTCTTCCTTGAAGCATTGCCCCTCCTTGATTTTGTATTAAGGCAGAGTTCATTGTCCACTGTTTGATATCTTCCTGTTCTAATTCTAGATTTCACAGACTGATTTTCATCTTCTACCAAATTCTACAACACATATTGTCTGATATACAAATACATACATCTATACATATTTCCCATTTCTGCATTATGCTTCTCATGAGGAAATTAAGATAAATGCCACATTCAAAGCAGTGCTGATTTTCCAAGTAGTATAAGGTTTCTCCCCCTGTTCTGTGACCAAGGGATTTGTTTGCTTTTTGCTTTAACACGACCGCACGCTGGGTTTCCACCGCTGACATACCTGCGTTCCTCCCGGGAGGCTGCCGCTAATTCCATCACAGCCAGACGAGAGAGCAGTGAATATTGTTCCTGACAGGGTTATTACTTTGTACTTTGGATGCTGAAACATTTAGAAAAATTATTCTAATTTCAGTGTTTATTCATATGGTATGATATTACTGTTCAGCTTTACTTACTTTGCTTCCACAAGCGACACAACACTCTGCCATTAATCCTGTGTGACAGGGCTGCTTTGCTGCCCACGTTGATAGCATCTGTACGAAAGGAGGAACAGATGCTCAAACCACACATAAACCAACGCCAGGGCTGAAATTAAGAATAGTCCTTCCAATGAAATGATAAAGGTTTGGAAAGAGTTAGCATTTTTCTAATGTACTGCTGATAACATAAAAATCCAAAAAAACTTCTCAGTTCGAATATATGGAGGAATGCTGAAAGTCGTAATACACCGCTCTTTTAGAGCATCCATAAAGGATCCAGCTGCTGAGAGCTAAGTTACAAATGAAGAACTTTTTATGCTTAAATACTTTTCAGTTTAGCAAGTTCTGCCTCCAACTTACCCAGATGCCGTAGGCAACCAGAACAGGGCAAGTAATAGATTACCAGTTTGATGCCAGTTCTAAAAAACAAAAAACAAACAAACAAACAAAAATATAGTTTGTGGGTGAAGCAAACATTTTGTTCAGTCTGAACATTTTGGCTTTGAGCCTTTAAAACTTCCAAACCGAACCTGAAGGATTTTGAAATAAAGTAGTGTCAAATCAGAAGATGTTGAAAGGAACGGTTCAGTTGCTTTGAAGTTTGGGCACTAGTTTCTCCCCCCTTTTGTACATAAGAACAATTTGACTAAACTGGCATTTCAGTCTCCAAAGCGATGTTTTTTTCCAATAAAACTTTTGGCCAACAAGATATCATCTCTGTGTAGCAAGCAGATACAAAGAGAAAGCTTTCCAGTTTGTATCCCTTTGAGTGGTTCCAACACATCCTCAAAAGTGAAAATGCGAAACCCAAAACCCTTTGCTTCAGTTGAAGTATATGTAGCCAAAAGTAATGAAGACAGCTTTATGCTTACAGTAACTTCTGACTACTGGTATCCACTTGCTAAGCAGAGGTGGAAAACGACCATGCTCCAGAAGGTAAATTCAGTACAAAGTTCTTTAACGATTAATTCATATGGATCCTCCCTCCCAGGGGAGAAGCTTCCTGTTCTGAAGTCTTCAACGAAGAGAACTTATACTGAGCTGGACAGAACAACTCCTGTGGTGAACATCATCCCCATCTCACCCCATCCTCCTCCTTGCACAGCACCCTGCACCCCAGGAGAGCTGGGGGTGCAGGGACAGGGTAGTGCAACCACCCATCTCGTTGAGGAATGGGAAAATCAGGAAGGACCCTGACGGGGAGAGCCCCCTGAGACCCACATAACTGTAGGGACCATGTCCCTCCTGGCCAGGTGTGGGCAGAGGTGAGACGCAGCCCCAGGTGGGCACACCACTGCTCAGTGCACCCCAAACAACACTTCCACCACTGCTGTGCTTTACCGGTGACATCCACTGCAGCACCCGTCTCCACTGTAACAGGCCTGAAAGCAGACAAGTGGCTCTATTTAAAACTAAAGAGGAAAGTGCGGAGCTTTGAAGTCAGAAGGCATGTAACGAATTCGGCAAAACTTTGTATTTCAAAGCCGGTTCTATTTGCAGCAGCCATCTGCCCAGAGAAAAGCTCGAACATGCACCTCTGACAGGAGTCAAAAGAGTTGAGGGAAACAGATCTTGTTGAGGATGTTTCACATCCTCCCTTCCAACAATATCTGAAATGTCACTTTGTAGTGGAGCAGCTTCCATCCTTATATCAATTACAACACTTACATCCAGCTCCCCTGGGGTTGCTGGCATTTGAAGCGACTGTCCAGTCCAGTAGCTCCCAGCAATTGCTAACGAGATATGCCAATAAGACGTCACTGCTTGTCCCTCCTAATGACAACTATGAGCTCTCCGGAGCTTTCCCTTAAGCCACTGTCTTACTTAGCCCCTTATTGAGGATTATCGATTTCCCTCTCTCCTCTGGCCAGCACTCAGCTTTTAAGCCGGAAATCCAGAGATGGCTCCATCCAGGGGCAGCGCGATGTTCAGCCCTTTCACAGGAATGGATTGCAGTCTGTGAGCCAGGTTCTCGTCGCAGGCAGCAAAGGCAGCCGTTGGGCAGAACCAGCAACGCAGGCAGCTTCTCCCAGCTCCATCTCCCCAGAGCATCCATCAACCGAACTGGTTTGCAGCACACAACTAGGGCTTACGTTTCTGCAGCAAGGCAAAAAAAGACAGCGTGTAAAGCTCGGAACAAGTCTGTTTAAGAATTCCCTCTGATATCGCCAGTCTTTCATACAGCCTGTAAGAGCCATTAAAATTCTGTCTGATAACTGGCTTCCCGAGAGCATGAGCACCGGGCGAGACCACGCCAGCCACAGACTCAGTGCTGTTTCTCCCGGCTTAAAACAGACCCTAAAATAAGCCTGGAAGTCATCTATGAAACCAACCTATGTTGTAGACTTTGAAGATTAGTCTCTGCATCACAAGGAAGCGGAGAAAAGCAGAGGTCGTTCCCCTGGGAGAAGGGTGAAAACCACCACTGGAAGCTTACATCAGCCGGGGCAGCCGGAGGGAGGTTGGCCATGGCCACTGGCCCTAGCAGAGCCTGGAGCTGCGTCCGTGGGCAGTGTTTCCCCAGGTCTTTCCCCAGCTGCATCGCTGGTGTTTACAGATCTGATGGGATCATCACTGTCTTTGATAGTGGATGGTGACCCTAACGCAGGAAAAAGTTATGAAGGAGAAGAGGGAGGGTATAAGTAGGCAGAGAGGGGCAGATAGCACAACTGCATAAGCCTTGTTTTACTAGAAATCAGCTTAAAACCAGTTTCCTCTTATTCCTGAAACCTTGGCTTTCTTGTAACATTCACTGGATACAGCCCCTTGCAACCATATACGGTTCCCACTGCTACAGTATTTCACCTCATCACAATCTTTAGAGTATTTTACTTTAAGACATTCCTGCCAAGTAGTTCTTTCTTTGTCCATGCTGGTTGGGTTAAGAAGTACCAGCCTCTATCCACCTGCACTCACGCTCATGCCCGCGGCATCGGGTGGGAAACCAGCCCCAGCGCCCTGCTGCGGCACGCCACGGAGCCCTTCTAGGAAACGCTCAGTAGCACACCGAAGATGGAAAGTGCAATATTTTGGCTGGATGGCCCTGAAACAGAAGCTTTGAGCTTCTGCAGTTTTGTCAGTCCAAGAGATTGATTGTTTTCTGTGCCTGTAACTGTGGAGGAGTGGGGGGACAGAGATCCTCCTAGCTGTGACAGCAATTCAGAGGGGTGCTCCAGACCCCCTGGGCCACACAGGTACATGTAAAGGTCCAAGACCCATTTATAACCCTGCAATTGAAATTAGGTTGCAGGCACTGGCACACAGTCGCACCTCTGATCTTACTGTGACTCCAGGAGAGAAAGCAACACCACGCTTTCATGCAACTGCTCTGACTTCAGCCAGGCTCCATCTGCACGAAGCTCTGCTTGGGTAAGGTCCTCGTCAGTGTCTGCACACCCAGAGAAGTGCATCTTCCAAGTCGACTTTCTGGTAGTCTTAGAATAGGTGCTGTAAAGGAAAGAGCAAACTCACTCTGCAACAACTCTAATAATAAAAAGAAATAAAAAACAAACACCTTATTGGTATTCACAGAAGGAAATTCAAACTGGATTCTTCCATGAACACTTTGTGAATTAGCACAGCATCCTAAGAGGATGCCAGACCCTTCCTGAGCCACGTGGCACCTTCTCCAGCTGGTGTCTGCCAGGACAAACCCACACAGGTACAATCCCCTCTAAAACACAGAGGGTCGGCTGCTTCTCACTGCTGCGTGGTCTCCATGTCCATCCCGCTCGAGCAGCTCCCTGGAGCTGGTAGAAAACTTGCTCTGTTGCTACTGACGCCATTTGCTAACTGCAAACAGAAGAGGCTGCTTAACGTGGCATAATCCTGTCCCTTTTAACCTCTACTTTTTGGACAGTGCAATATCTTTGTTGTTGTTTTCAGTTTTCTAGGGGCTAATTTGTTATCTGGACACCTCTCAGCAGGTTACCTCCTTCCCACTTTCAGCCCAGATGCCGTCTTCAGAGGCGCCGGACAGCCAGACGGACTGAGGGATGCACACGTCTATTCATCGGCACAGCTTCTCGCAAAGGGTAAGCGAAGGATACAGCCAATAGCAGTAGCTGGTTTCTTCTGCCTTTGCTTTTTAAAACAGTCATATCACACACGTTATGGGGTTATTCCAACTGAACATTTTTCGCTTTTTCCTTCTCAGATACAAAGCGAGTTGGCTGGCGGAGCAAGCTGCTGCATAAGGTGTCGTTACTAGTGCGGTTAGTGCATTGCTGGGTTTTCATGCACAGAGGTAGGCACTGGACATTATCCAGACACAGACGCTTTTTGGCCCCTGAAAGGCTATGTGGCAGGAAGGGAGAGGGAACAGGAGCATCATAAGTTGAAACAATTTCCAAAGGTGGACAACAGCGGCAACCCCTGGATCGGTACTCTCAGCTGCAGGGGCACAGGACACCCTCTTCCCAGCGCAAAGCTGCCTCACTATGGAGCCCAAAACGTTGGATTTGGAATCCAGGGCACTTGCTCCCAAGGCTATTTAAGCATATAGACACCAAGGAGTCAAGCAAGTAAAACAACAACCACCAAATTATTAGCATTCCAGCAATACACAACTGGAGTGCTAATACCGACCAGCTGTAGCTACGTGTCAGCTTTCTGAAACCAAGAGCATTTCTTTGTCATACCAAGAGGAGGAGCGTCAGCAAGAACACTCCTAGTCCAGGCTCTGCACTGATAAGAGGGCTAGTGCAGGCTCTTGGTTCTTCCCTGCTGCAGGAGGTCTGAGAAGGCAGGAGCCAGGCTCTGCTTCAGCACAACCTGGCATTAAAACAGCATTCTTCAAAAAGCATCCGCAATAAAATAGCATCTTCTTACTGGGCAGATGTGCTCCCAGCAAGGATCAGGGTCATAGCTGCTGGTTTTAATGACAGAAAATGAACTTGTGACATATTACTTGTGCTATCATTGCAGAGTTAACTTGGCCAAGAGATAATTAATGGAAGATGTGTGATTGAGTCCCCCATGTTGCTCTGAAAGTCTCGGGTTGTAATTGGTACCACTGGCTCTTGTAAAATAAACTGTACTCCTGATCCAGCTCAAAAATCAAAACATGGCACTCCAAAAGAAACGTTTTACTTTATGAAGTAGCCTTCTGATAAAGTGTTTCAAACCTCAGAGTCTTCTGGGCAAGCTTCTGGCTTCCAGCGCTGTTAGTCTCCTCAGTGTTGTGCTATGCACTCTCCGATTTCCCTGCCACGGCTCTGTGCTTCATGTAGCTGGTGACTCTTGATGACGCATTTTAATGCATTCAGCACAACCACACACTAGCATGAAGCAGAGATCACCATATTTCTGGCTGTGGAGCTAGAGTAAACATGGACCTGTGCCCAGACAGTGTTGGCGGTGCCTGGAAAACCAAGACTGAGAGTCTAGCAAGAGAACAGGGAAAAAATCTGCCCCACTGAAAACGTGGTGCTGGAGCAAATCTGTCATCGTTCAGCGTACCGAAGGTTTCAGGCAGCCCGAGTTTGGTGTCGGGAGCAGGCACTGCTCTCCCCGTTTCTCTGGCTCCTTCTCACTCTTCGCAGTCACTCAGGAGATATTTCCCTACATCCTACTTACGCACCCACATCAGGCAGAGCTGATAAGGAAGGAGAGGAGGGTCTGACAGCCGAGTGTCTCTGCCACAGGCTCCCTGTGTGGCCTCATCACGCCGTGGCTCAGTTTCTCCCCATCAAATGACTAACAGCACTTCCTTACCTCCCCAGGGGAGGTTGGGAAGATAAAACCGGTGACGGCCACAAAGTGCAAAGTTATTACAACCATCCGTCCAGAGAGACTGTCAGCTCCAGCACGTAGGCTGCTATCAGAGGCGGCGTGGAGAGCATTCCCAGTGGCTGCCCTGTCAGAAGGAGCACGCGGTGCGCTCCTCTGGCGTGGCTGCTTCTGGGCTTGGAGGGCTGAACAAATCATTTTATGCCTCGGAGAGAGAAAGTAAACCTCTTCCACCTTTTTCTTTCCTTTCAGGAGGAGGCAGCAAAGAAAACCTCTGCCACCCTGGGGGAAATGGAGCAGGGCCTTGTGCCTTACTTGGCGACAGCCCTCTGATGGGAAGAAGCTCAGAAGTCATCCTGGGAGCCATCCTGGGAGCCTCCACTCCTCCCTACTCCACAAAAGCAACAACTAGGTGTGGAAAGATGCTGTCAAACCCTACACCACATTGGTTCTTGCCACTAGTGCTCCCTCGCCTCCAACCACCCTGAAAGGAAGCACAGTGTAAACAGTCTAGCAAGATCTAATCCAGACGCCTGCTGTGGTGCATCAGGAGATTAACATGCTAACTCTGAAAAGCCCACTAATTTTAAGGAGAACTCTACACTTAAACTGAAAGAAGTTTTACAGAGATCAGCAGTTCATCTGATGCCAGGGAACCAGGGAAACCTGTTAACAGCAGACTCTGGATAATTGAGAAAATTATTCAATGCTGCTTTTAAAGGGCCTTGGATTACAATATTGCATGAGTTGGTAATACTTTGCCCCTAATCTTTTCAAATATACATTTGCAATGGTTTTTTTATCACTAGCTTTTGCCCTGCAATCAGACAAACATGGGCTTTGCTGCTACTGGAGCTCCAGCTAAGCAGCGTAAGCCAAGTCATACATTGCAAGAAAGATTATGGACAAATACATCTATCTGATGCAGGAGGTTTCCTTCGTTGGAGGTTTATTTTTGGACATAATATCTTACATACAGTCATGCGTTGAAGTATTACTTGACGAAAAACAGGAGAAGAAACCAGGAGCTCAGAATTATACAAGCTAAACTACAGGACCCGCGAGGGATACGATGGCGGCCCACGGGGCAGGGAGGAGGGGAAGCAGGGACGCGAGGACACGAGGGAGCTCAGCGTGGTGGGGTGGGAGGGATAAACCTGCCAAAAGAAAGGGCACTGGCACCATGCCCGACATACACATTCCGGAGCCTGGCAGGTTTCCCCTAAGAACCAGTTTCACGAGCGAAGCTCCATCAGTCAGACCATCCTGCCATCACCGCCAATCGATGACAGCAGCCTGCCTATGGCCGGCCGTGTCTTCTAGGCAAAGGGGAGGAAGAGGCATGTGTGACGCCTCTCACACCACAGCCTACTTGTTTACGTGGCTTCAGCCATGCTACGGGCGTACGCTTACTGAGCTCTGCAGAAATCAGCGGTGACAATAAATACACTTTTCACAGCCAGCTGCTCCCATGCCTCCTTCACTTGGCCAGATAAAAAAACATATACTTCTTTTTTACTATCAAGGAGCAGTCACAAACAAGTGCCATGAAAATCTGGCCCCGAAACAGTAGGCAGAGCAAAAATTACCCCTGGAGAAATTGGATGTTTGGGCATGTTTCCCACTTTTTCATCCAGACATACTAAGCAACAAGCAAGCTGGCGAAACCAGAGAGCTGGGAACTGCTCTGGTGGAACAGAGACCCAGCTGCCAGGGGTCTGCGGTGGAGCAGCTTCTCCATGCTCCAGGGCAGGCAGCACGGCTGGAGAAAAAAAGAGACACATCTTGGGCATACTAGGCTGCCAGGGAGCTGCCACAAGGACAGCGTGACTTGGCCTGCAGACACCAGAGTCCCAGCTTGCCCCAGAAACTGCGTCCTCGACCCTGGTGTGCATCTGCCCTCTCCTCATTCCTGAGCAGCATCACATAAACTGCCCACCTGGGTCAACCACCTTGATTTAACACACACGCCCCACCCCCAACCCCCCAAAAAAACAAACCAAAAACCAGCCAACAATTCAGGAGCCCAGAGCTCCTGCCTTTCCTCAGGGTGGATTTCTTTTGAAGCCAGCTATTTTCATTTCCCCCCCCCCCCACTCTTGTCAGCAATGGTCCAGGTGGCAAACTGTGTGGTTAAGGTGGGCTGCTGCCCCAGTTTTGTCCTGTCCCTATCTTTCACCTTTACTTCACAACAGGAAGGTGCATATTCCATTGCACATAAGCCCAGGCGTATGCGAGTGATTATGTGTGACCAGCTACATACAATTATTTTAGATGTAGGCCTATAAATGATTCATTAAGATCTGTATCAGCTGGTTATTTAATGTGTCCTGCTAATTAAAACTTTGTGATAAAGACAATTACAGCTTTCTGTAATTATGCCTCTGGACAGTGCGATGCACTTCCAACTAGTACTTGCAATCCTGAGTGTATGTTGACAAAGTAGGGTAGAGAAATATAGGTTAACTGCTGCTCTTAATTGCTCTTCGTTGCTATGATTATTGTAGAATTTCATTGTACAACACCCTGGGACTCTTCTGCATAGTGCACATTACAGGCACTGTTAGGTGAAGACGTATACTGCCTTATCCTTCTGTATACCCAAGAAGCTTGTGAAAAATAAACAAAAAAAGACTATTTCACCTAGAAGGAGTGTGTCTGGTTTGGCTCATCTAGGGGGAAATAAAAGTGAACCAAAGTTCAAACACATTTGAGGAAATGCAGCACGTTTTACGCTACAGGATCAAATTTGGCATTTCTTGCTCAAGGCAGCGATCTTGCTAGGCTTACTCTAAGCTTGTCTTGAGTAAGGTCCACAGATTTGCAGTCACCATACGCTGGATCCAGCTTCCATCAGTGCCAGTAGGAAGAAACACAAGTCAGAAAGCACATTAGGCCCTTTTTTGTTGGTCAAAAAAGGAGCTACACTAAGTTTATGTCAGTGTAACTAAGTAGGTCTAACTCAGTTTGTCTCCAGTCTTGTTCTCTCAAAACATCTTCGGCATCAAAGGGAATATGCCTATGTATGAAACAGGCAGGGACTTTAAAACATTTCCTTGGGATGGCTATCAATGTAATAAAACATCAGTAACAAGGGATAAATGCTAAGTAAAATAAGCTCTTCCTAAGCAGCTTATGCTAAGAATATAAACCTTGCCCCACTACCAAGAGAATACATTAAGTGTCATTCTCCTAATCTTGTCAGCAGCCTGATATCACTGCTAGGAAAAACGTAAGATCAATAGCCTCAGTGGCTCTTCCATTGCAAGTTCTGCTTGGTTAATCACGATGGGAGACGACTGCCCTTGTGTCGACGCTTGGCGTCTCCTGGGAGGATGCTCAGCTCGCTCCTGTCGTCATCGGAGCAGGGCATGTTTCACCCAGGGGAATGACTCAGGTGCAACTTGTTGGCTCTTGTTAGCCACAGAGCATTGCCTAAGCCCTAAAGTCTGCATCCCATGGGAACAATGCACCAATCTAATCTGTGGTTAGTTTCTACAAACACTAATTGGTGAAGATAAAACGAAAACTAGAGGAGATAGAAGATATGTCTGTCAAACCCATCTGAGTCCCCAAAGGTGGTCTGGTATAGTCCGTACCACCACAGCCAGCACTCACCAGGGTAGGAGAAGCATGAAGTAAACTCCATGCCAACCCTAAATGCTTTCTTCTCCCCGCTGTTTCTTTCCAGATTCTCATATCCAGCCTCGTTCACGTGGTACCGCATCCTAGAAAGCTATTACAGGACAGAGCTACAACTGAATAGGTAAAGAAAGTCTTTAAATATGGCTTTGCTTTGGTTAAAGTTTTTACTGTCTGACTGATCTGGTGCCTATAACAGCACAAAAGTAGTATCTAAAAATCTTGGCCATATCAAACAGGCTGTCCCTCATACAAGAAAATTAATTAAGCCCAGTTTCCTACAGACCTGTGTCTCAGACCACCTTATGCCACCTTATGGTGGCTCCTCTGTTTACTTTTGAGTTATTCTCACGACATAGTGGATGTGATTAGTGCTTAGTCAGACATCTCAACTGTTCTTTGGTGTGTGTTGAGGTCTGAGTTTCAAGGTAAGCTCTCCAGTGCCCTGTGATACCAGCCATTGCCGATTACACTGCTGACAGCAGCCTCCGGCGATTACTCAGGGGAGCACTCACAGTGTAGCTTTCTCCTTTATGGGAGCATTTAACAGGGTTTCTCTATCCAGTGATCTACTTTAATTAAACTGATAGGAACTTAACTATGTTTGCGACTCCAACCAATAGTTTATCAAAAGTGATTCAGACTAGTCAGTCTCAAATAAGGAGGTACAGACCAAGTGAGTGTTTAAATCTCAAATCTCCCATGAGACAAAAAAGTTCACAAAACAGGATAGCCCTGTGTGTGTCAGCTCCAGCCTGTGATGGCTGTGACAATGCCAGCACATTGTTACTAGCTTGTAGAGAAGGGATCTGGGCTTAGAAAAGAGGGAGATGAAGCTGAAGCTGTTCAGGAGTTCCTCAGCAAGCACAACCTTTGCTCGTGTCTTTGACGGATGTGGGATGCAACATCAGAATGATCAGATGTTTAAGCTGAATTTAAGCTCTGCTCTGTCTTCCTTTAGCATAGAAGTCCCCAATGGACTTGTGGTGATGATGCACATAGTTTTTCCTTGCATGTCACCTTTATGTCTCAGTATCTTTTTTCTTCTTTAGGAGCATCTTGCAGAGAGGCCCCACTGAGCAGCACTTTCCCAACAAGGGAAATGGGGCAGCAGGCAACCCACAAAGGGCTCATCTGTACATAGTTCAACCCCATTTTTCCAAGCTGTTGGTATGGCGACCCCAATAAAGCACCCAGGACAGACAAGAAGAGGTACCATTTCTATGGGGAGATAAAATCTAGTCAAGCTCACCCTGACCTGAAACTGTACAACAAGACAGCTTATCTCTGTTGAGGTCCACGCTTGAGCAATACCATAGGGCAGTAGCTGCTGGTGAGTGGTCGGTGGGTGTGGACAAGGCTCAGGCTTAACTGTAGACAGAGATACGTGGCCACGGCAGCGCAGAGATGGAGTACAAGTGGGGTGTGATGGTAGCTGGACCCAGCAAGGTTTCTTTTGTTATGAAACTGGAGTAACAGCAGCAGGAATGTCTTGAGCCTGAAAGGACAGGGAGGAGGAGAGTCTGCCTGCTACCCGGCGAGGGCCCCGCATTAGGATGGGAGCCATGTGCATCACAGAGCGGGGAGAAGGAAGACTCTAAAGCCACTTACCGTGCCCCTGGCTCAGTGAGTGACTCCATGGCTGCAAACAGCGTTGGCGCAGCTCAAGATGTGTGTTGTTCGCCTTGCATATTTTTGGGTGCAGCAGCACTGCTGAAAAGGGCACAAATTCCCATTGCAAAACCTATTTCACTGAACATCAGAGGCACTCAAGCAGAGGAAATGCTGTTTCCCACTTGTGTTGCAGTATTTCCTTGTGGCCTTTGGGTGACATCATCCTGGCATTCTCCTCCAAAAGCAGGTGGTTCCAGGCATTGACTGATGGTAGGAAACGAATTGTCATCTCCCCTGAAAAGATATGGAAACAGAACAGAATTAGATGTCTTACCCAGGGGCCATGAGCAGAAATGGGGTCAAATCCAGAATTAGGGCGAAGGTGCTCTAACAATAGGCTACAAGCTATAGGTTTGCATGCTGTCTAGCACAACGTGGCCACAATCCTGCTGAGGCCTCCAGGCAGCGCTGCAATATGCATCATCGTAATAATGAGTTTCTAATCCCAATCAAATGCCCAACCCAGTAGGCACTGCCTGACTCACAGAAAGGATTAGCTGATAGATTGTAAACAATAGTTGCGGGAGTCGCTGGGCCCATTATGCAATCCTTTTATGCTGAATACACGGAAATAGCTGAGAAAATTGGGAGCTTTTGCTGAGGATGTAAGTAACTGAGATTTTCATATATAAATAATGGGTATTCTCATTCTTCAGCCCTAGGGATAAGCCCATCGATATCATTGCACACCATTCCTAACTCTTGAATCAAACAGATTAACAAGTATGGGGACTCTTGTTCGTACAGTGAGACAATAAAGACAAGCTACTTAAAAGCTGATCCTCTGCAGCATCTAGACCGTGCCTGCCTCTTCCCATGAATAAGTCCTACTTTCTTTCATCACAAGAGTGCCTCTGTCACAAGTTAGAACATGTGGGAGAAGCAGTGGGTGCATGGGAAAAATCAACAGAAATTAGAGAAATTAAGATTTTGTTACAAGAATGAAAAAATTGGAGATCAAATAGAAGTTTTTCTATTTAAATTCATGCTACTAGCCTAGAAATTAATTCCAGAAATAGCTGAGAGCTAGATGATCTGTAAGGTCCCTTCCATTCCAAACCATTCTGTGATCTAGGAGACAGTCAGAATTGCTTGAGTTACCGTAACTCAAGAGGAACTCATCTGAGGATAGCGTGGCTCAGCCACCAACAGCCATATTATAGACCACACTCAGTCTAACCATTGTGCAATTTCACCGAGCTTGGGCTTCATCACTCATCTCACAACAGCGCTGCTTAAACCATCCCCCAACTCACGTTAGAGGGGGGATGTATTAAACAGCAGTCAACTAGGGACAGGCTTCAGGTTACACTTTAAGTCAAGGATGAATAAAAGAAAAATTGTTGGGTTTTATTAATTTTCCTCAGTATCCAGCCTTTATAACTCATGATGTTTTCATGTAATTTGTTTCTAATTTCACCACCCTTTCCATAAGAAAAACAAGATATACAATAATAAATTAGACCTAACACTTGCCAATCCGGATTCTTTGGTAGAGGAGTCAAAACAAGCTCTCAGAAAGAAAGAGTGTTACTAACGTTGTCAGCAGGCATAAAGAAAATCAAAATTACGTGTGATGATTTTGTTATCTTTCTGAGGCTTGTGATCTCAAAAATCGTCAGGGATATTTTGAGATGCTCCTTCTCTGTCAGTTCCAAATAGGAAGCCTGCTCCATGCACATTCCCTCAGATGAAAGGCAATTAACAGTGAAAAAACAATTATGATAAATGATGAACAATAAAAAAATAACAATGAAAGAAGCAGTAGCTCCTGCCTCTCCACTTGCGTTTTATGCACCATCGCATCCGACTCCTCTTTTTTCTGGCCAGGCGGCCACACTCCAGCACGGCTGAAGGCAAAGGACTTTTGCTCTTGACTTCAGCAGCAGCAGGGCAGGGATAAAGCAGAGCTAAATGAAAGGGATTTCAGTACGAGCGGCTGGGGCCCGCCAAAGAGCCCTTTAAGCTTTGTGCACTGGGTGGCGGTGGAGCTGATGGCAGCAACAAGCACTTTGTTGGTCATGTAGTTGGGGTCACGCCTGCCAGATGTGCACAGGGGCTACTGCCTCACATGAGCATCCTCAGCAGCTTCTGATCCATGGGGCGGCCCATGAACAACAAGGAAGATATTACATCAGATGTGCACTGCCAAGGTGATAGAGGGAAGGAAGGACAGCAGTACCCTATCTGGGAAAAATTCCCCAGCACATCTCAGAACAAACCAGTTTAACTACACCTAATGGAATTAGCTATTAAACTGCAAACATTGCTTACAGGTACAATGTGCTGAACTGAATACCCCTTTGGAGGAATGGTTCAATTTACCCTTCTCTTCAAGCTCCAGTTTTCAGTCTGCTCATGTGCTCACGAGTCAACCTTCATGTAGCTGTGTCTAGTCTTGGTGGGTTTCGAATCATGGGGGTTGAACACGAAAGAGGGGTATACCAAGCCAGGGACTACTATTTGAAACAAGCTTACCTTTCGCAGAACCGAGAAAACAGCTAGAGAAACATTGGATCAGGTAGTTGTTGTTGGATCTAGATGTTGGCTCTACTTGACCCAAGTGAAAGCTCACGGTCTGTGAGTCCATGCAAAGTCTCCACTGGCTTCAAGCAAGGCTGAAGTACACATAGGTTACCAAGAACACCAAAAGAAAGCACTGGGGCTCTTCATAAAGGTCTGGAAGTAACATGCCTGAAATAACAAGTGTAATCAAGTCCGCTGTATCTACCAGACCTACAGACCATTTTCATAAACATAACAGCAAGGGAATAATAAATTAATTTTGTCATTAATTGTGGCATTTAGTAATTACTTCCTTTATTTCATACTAGGCCTGAAGACGATCTAGCCACATGTGAAAGCAGAGAAACTCCTTACATGTAGTGCTGCCCCGACACAATGTGCGCTTTGACCATACTTCTGCACACTGGAGCATCCTGCAATCCATTTGTTTTCCAGAGAGTGGAGTCGAAAGCTGTAACTGACTGAGCAGCTTAGTGTTCCCTCCGCCCTTCTCCTTTCCCTGCATCTTATTTCCAGGTAGGCAATAATCGGGATTTTTGCAATCACTAGAGTATCTTTGTAATGCAGAAAAATCAGATCCATCCTTACCTGTTTGGTAAAGCAGAGGAAATCGTTAGAAACAAAACAGGGCCCAGTGATGGGAAAAGGCAAATGTTCAGTTCTGATGACATGGCTGCAGAAAGTCAAAGAATGTGAAATGAGACTCCAAGAAATGGTCCTTGAGCAATGCATGAGAACAAGACAGACCCCAAGGCTTTGCCAGTTCACTACATGAGGAAATTCCTTCCTATCCCAAACACAGCCAGGGATTCAGCAGCGTGTCTGGGAATAAATATAATTAGGGCTGATCTAGTTTGTTTTTATCCAGGCATGACACTGGCACTCAAGAGATGATGTTGGGTTTTGATCTCGCCTTTCAATAATTACACAAGGAATATCCTACAGCAAAAAATTCCAAATAGTGATTAACCTTTTAGGGCAAAAGCCAGACTTTCCATGTGTTTGATCTAAATTCAGTTATTTTTTAATTTCCAGGGGTGTCTTTTTTTCTTCCTGTTGCTGCTTAGTTCACACAGATTCCTGTGCGGGTCCTGAAGATCTGCTGAAGACATGTCAAATCCTACATAGAGATCTGAGGTCTGGTAGGGGTTAATGCATTTAAGCTGTGAAAACATGTTTCTGTAACTGGCAGCACAGCAATGTAGAAATCATGAATATGAAGTAATTTCACATAGAAGGAATGTCTTGCGGTTCTCGATGGAGTCAGGTTGCTCTTTTAATTTCCATCCTCGGGGTGGTAGTGGCTGCTCACTGGGAGGGAGGGCAGCATGGGGCCATTACCAGACGAACCTCCTGGGAACACACCGAGCATGCCGGATTTCAAGGAGTGCAACTGGAGTTGGGGATATTCAGCACTACAAAGGATCTGGCCTTTCAAATGCTTTTCACTGTTGCAGGCCAAAATAATTAAAAATATCAGGGGATATCTTGTTTATGTACTGACGCCTCCCATCTCCAGGCACTTTATGATAACTCTTTACAACGGTCATATAAACTGCTCCTAATCTGATTCGGCAAGCTGGCCCAACGATTCCTGCTTCTGATTAGAAGTGTTTCCCTCTTCGCTTGCTGAGGGAAGGCTTAACTCCCGTTGAGCCATCGCACTGAAGTGATGAACAGCAGACCCAACGGATCATTTATAGATACCAAACTGGGTCGTTTAGTCATACATGGCACAAACTAACTTGAGTGGCAGCAGCCGTCTGCTGCCTACCTCTCTGGATCCACCTTTGCAGACAGATAGAGACTTTCTGGAAGCACTGGGTGCAGTGAGACAGGTCAGAAATTCAGCCTCCATATAGTGAAGTGAAAAACTGGGCTCAGTTCTGCTAAATTAAACAACAAAGCAGCAACGCCAGAGAAAAAACAAGCAGCAATCTTCAGTCTTCTTGCAGTTCATTACGCAGCCTGGCAGCGCTGTTCTGTGTAATGTAGCTTTTCCCAAACCAAAGCTGTGCCGAGGCACAGTTGAAGGGAGACACTCCAAAACAGCATTTTGGGCTAAAACAGTACAGACATTGCAATAATCCAGAAACTAAGCATTAGACGTTCAGAATGAAAAGTGAACTGAGAAAAAACGCAAGCCCGGCTGAGTGTGGAAATAAATAGTTACTGCAGTCAAACTATCTTGCCTCTGCTTTAAGGTGATTCAATATCATGACCATGAAACTAAACTAAAACTACAAGCATGTAAGTCTGATCAGAGTGTTATAGTCTGGTTACCTTAAAAATTAACCTTAAAAATTAAGTTAAAGGTGTGAAAATTATAAAAGCAGAGTCCTAACATTAACCAGTAGGACAAAATAACATTACCCTACAATATGTTTGCAACATGCTTTGACAAGCCTCTTTCCCCTTCCCCTGTTCTATTGCTTCAGCTAACGTATATTTTTCTGATTAAAGAATAAAATATCCTGGTTCATGGTGGGGAGAGACTGGATTCCAATTAAGTCCTTAGGAAGCAAACATACGATGGGTGAAAGAACGTCTGCTTCCCCATATCTTTTATTCTATTCTTTATCACAAATTTAAGATCAGAAACTTATCTGTATCTGATCCCTCCTCACCACATGAAACAGTATCTGATCCCTCCTCACCACATGAGCTATCTAAACAATGGGACAGGCAGAATGGAGAGAGCAAGACTCAGCCTCTGTGTCCTACTTTAGGAGCAACTCCCCTCCACGGAGTTGTCTGGAAGCTGGTAGCAAAGAGGTGCCCACTGGAAAACACATCCCCTGGCGATGGCATTAGCGCCATGGCCAGCAGAAGTGTGGGGAGAGGAAGGAGAGGGAAACATCAGTACCCGAATTGCAAGAGCTCTCTTTCTTCTCAAGTCTGCAGTGCCTCCTGCAGCAGCAGCTCCTTAAAACCAGAAGTGCTGAAAGAGCCACAGCTCCCTTGCTCTTTTTGCCAAGTGCCTTCTAGCCAAACTCCTGCTCAAACTGAGCTTCTGTCCTTCCTGATGTGTTCACTAGTCACCAGATCTGCCAGACCTGGGAGCAAGCAGAAACTCGATGGCAAAAGATGCTGATCACACACCTGTAACAACATGGCTGACATCAGTGATGCTGAATCTGTTTGCTGCGTACCCACTTAGCCTCCTGCGAGGCCTCTGTGTCACGTTTAGGACACTGTCCCACTTCAGCTTAACTTCTTTGTTGTCATTGTGCAGAGCAGTGGAATTTAAGATCTGAGAATACTGCAAACCTAGTATGCTGCAAACAGCATCCAGCGCCTTTCTGTGTCACTATAGCCCTGGAGTTCAGCCATAGGACAAATCCTTCCCAATCTATGGATTTCTCCAATCGTTTTTCCCTATTCAGACAGGGAAACACATAGAGCTGAGTGTTTAATTCAGAATTATATGCTAAGACATAAAGTGCTATAGATTATATTTACTTGATTTGTGCTCAAGGCTTCATGCATTCCTTTTTACTTCCATGCTACCCTTAGGAGTGAGCCTGCCTTGTTCCTTCCAAGACTGCAAGCATCACTCAGATCCTGTACAGAATCCTGGTCTCTCGTACACGTTTCCTGCCCGGCATCATCTGATGCAGGACTTTCAGCCTCCCCAAGGTGCAAAGTCCTTAGATGTTAGTATGCAGTCTAACAATCCAGGAAACAACCAGAGAGGATTGCAATGACTTTTAAAAACCTCTTCCTAAACAAAACCAAGTCACTCAGAGATTACAGCAAGTAATTTCACATGCAGCCATGAAAAAACAGACATCATCTTTTCTCCTGCAGGTACCCATGCTGCCAACAGATGCCCGGTATTTGCAGACAACTCAGGGACTCCAGGTCTCCTACTTCTGCCTCTTGCTCCAGAGAGTTCCTGTTCCTTGGCAGAGGGCATTTCTCTTTAAAGCAGTCAGCCTGTGGCACTTCTGACCATTTCCCTTGTGCTAGGATTTTCCATGCGCTAGTCCTCAAGCAGGAACGCTGACAGAGCTGTTTTGAGTCAATGACTACCAGTTGCTGCCGGGGCTCTGCCAGGGTGGGGCTTCTCAAGGTTGATGTGCCTTGCTTCAGTGTCTAAGACCGAACTGGTTTCCTGCTGCCGAAAACCTCACGATATTCACTAGAACAAAAATGAATTCATAGGCTGCCACTGGCACTCTGAAAACCCTCGCTGTCTTTCCAGCTTAGGAAACGGAAAATAGAGGAGTTTGCAGAATCTGCCTTCCCTACGTAGGGTAAGCAGTGTACAAATTGTACCTTACTGAGCTGGGCTTTAAAACCTTTATTCTTCTAAGTTGAAACCACAGCAGTTTTCCACACGTACTGTATGAGAGGAGCTCCTGATCAAAGATGCATTACCACCAGGCTGCCCCTGTTCTTGCTGTGGGTACCCAGGGTGGGATGCATCCACAGAGCATGCACGCTACAAGTACAAAACAGTGGAAAAATCCCTGTGAAGGAAAAGTCAGTCTCCTGTTTATATTTAGAGCTAGTATTTCATGTAAGATGTGATGTTACAAAGTCATGCATGTATAGTATTATAAAGACATTTCTCCTTGCCCCTTTGCACATAGCTTGACAGAAGCAAGAGAAAGTGTCTGACAGATGCTGATGAAATGAGCTATCTGGTTACAGTGCTGGAGTATTTGGAAAGGACACAAGCGAAAGCAGAAACTATTGCCTTTGTGAAAAGGGGATTTAATTTCTAAACTATCCACACGTGGCAACGAACAACCTTGTCTCTGTCCTCTGGTGACAGCCTGCAGGCACCGTGCAATTATGATTAAAGCCTTTTATTGTTTTTGTCCCAGATTAGATTAAGTTGGTATTTAAAGATACAATTTTCTCATTGCATTGTCATGCCAGGACAGAGACACGGTTGTCTGTGCACTTTTACTGGGGAGCAAAAAAGAAATCTGAATGCTTTGAGGTAAACATGGCTGGCAAGACTCCTAACTTCCAGGAAGAGCAGCAGAAGTAATTACAATGCTTCTAGATTATTATTATTATTGATATTAATTCTTCACTTTCAGTTTAACTGGGAAAACAATTCCAATGAGCTCACACAGCCACTAAAGACAAGGCAGGGAAGAGAAGGCCACTGTGCTGTGTTTCTAGTGCTGCCTACAGCAGAGGTCCTCTCCCTCCTTGGCCACAGCAAGGGGAGCATCCCTGCCCCAAAATGAAGGCCACCTCTGCAGGCAGCCATGCCAGGCACCTCGTCCCACTGCAGGATTGGGACTTTTCTCAAGAATAAATCTTAGCACGCAGCACCTCAACACCAGAGACTTATGGATCAATTTACACAGCAAGACCTATGGCTGGATCAGATGATGACCTACACAAGGATGATTGAATTATGCACCCTCCATCACATAAAACAATATCTCAACTATTGTTGTTCACATTATTATAAATTTATGCAAATGGTAGCTCGCCTGACAGCTACAATGACAACATGTACGGGCACCCAACACAAACCAGAGTGGCTCAGTGACACAGCAAGTGACCCATTGGTACAGAGCCCCCATGCCCACGCCAGCGCGCAGCCGCAAATCTTCCCAGAGCAACAGGGCTGCCTCACGTAATCTGCCATGCAGACTTGGGTACACAGGTCCCTGCTCACCCATATATTTTCCTCATTGCAGATGACTGAATCATGCCACACCAATTAGCTGTTCAGGAGGGACAGGGGAAGGTGACTTTACTTTTGATGTCACCAATGTCCTCACCTACGACTTATCTAAACAGCTGACTTGACTGTCTTTTAAGCTGCTATAATTATAGTAACTAAATGCAGTTGTTTATAATTCGGATACTTACAAACTAGTATTTTTCAGTGTCACCTGTGCCCAAGACTTCATTTTTATTATATGGAGAGTGTGAGACATCTATGCCAATCTGCTGCCAATAGTGCTCATACTGAAAGATTTGACACAGGTACTAACTTTCACAAAGGGACAAAGATATAACTAATTTTACACTCCAAGCTGATTAACAGATACATTCGCAAATTCTCAAAAGAAGTACTGTTTCTACTCAGTGGGTAAAAGTTACAAAGTTTGTAGAGGACAAATTGTATTTTTCATACAAAAAGATTATGAACCCCAGCCTCATGTAAAAACAAGAACTCAGTTATAACTATAGCATCATGACTATTGGCTCAAAAATGGTAGTAGGAGTGGTAAAAATAAAGAATAATGTCTTACAACACTTTGGATAAAAATTATACTGCTTGTTAGTTGTATTCCAATATTACTGGAATTATTATTATTCTCCTGCTCTGGAGATATTCAAGACCCGCCTAGATGAGGTCCTGTGCAGCCTGCTGTAGGTGACCCTGCTTCGGCAGGGGGGTTGGACTAGATGACCCACAGAGGTCCCTTCCAACCCCGACCATTTTGTGATTCTGTGATTATGAAGCAGATGGGTCCAAGTGTCCTACAGACATAAGAAATGCCATCAGAGCAAGAAAAGGATGAGAAGGAGCAGTGCATGAGTACTTGCAAATATCTAGCATTCCCATTTTTAAGAAAAAGGACCAAAGATGACAGCAAATAGTTAAATGCCCACCCATCTTCAGAGATACAGGTACGAAGGAAAGCAGAAACAAATAACTAAGGAGGCTGAGCCAGCATAACGGGAAGCACCAGCCTGGAACTGAAAGCGCAAAGGAGACATTTTCATGAGCCCTGTTTAAATCCCCCTTCCTAGTCCAAGAAGCAATAAATGGCTCGGAGGGGTTTCTCCAGCCCACCACTTACCAAGTAACGCCCAAGGGACTCTGACTGTATTCTGTCTTGCAGCACTTCTATTGTGGGAGTTTCCTACACCTCGGACAGGAGGAAGATTCCTGATTTGTTTCAGTAGTTGTAGACAATCATCGCTCAGACTTTTTTCTTCCTGTCTGGATACAGAAAGATGCCTAAGAACTTAAAATCGCACCCTTTTACCATGAAAGCATATGGAAGAATGGCAGTCAGGTTTCAGTACATCATTTATCAAAATCAACAAAAGCTCTGCCAGCAGTCACAACGGTGCCACATAACGAGGCCAGCATGTGCTCATCCAGCAAACAAGAGACCAGAGGAGCCACAGTCTTGCTGCATATGGGACCAGAAGCACCAAAGGGTCTTATACCAAAGCAGCTTTTCCCAACATGACAGGTATGCTCTGCCTTGCGTGGGCTGTTGCTTTCAATCCTTTGAGATTGACCACGATGCTTCCTACACACATTATTGTCACCCACAGAGTCTCACACCAGGCATCATAGCAAGATTTCAAATCCAGTGCAGCATCTACACAACTGATTTGATTCTGGACTGACAGCTTGCCCAGCCCTACAGCAGTATCACTGCCTGGACAACATTACGCTCAAGGGTTAACTTCAGCTGAACTGGCAGCGTAGCAGTGCCCCGAACATGGAGCTGGCCTGGATACCACTGTCTTCTGCAGCATGCTGGGCTGCAGGCAGCAAAACCCCTCCAGGGCCTGATTACTTCTAATTCTAACGCCTGGCAGACGTGCAATGTTTTGGCAGAGTTTAGCACTGTATTTTATGTTGCTTTGGATCGACTGAAGGAAGCAAGCACCATCAGCTGAGCGGCTCCCGAGGCGTGTTCGTCAGCGAAAGCAGAGCTCTCCAAGTCGGCCTCTTCTGCCTGAGCACCCAAGTGCCGCAGAAAGAATGACTTTCCACCAGCCAGGGGCTGAGCAAGTGCTTCTGCCTCTGCCACCGCCGGCTGAGCCACCGTGAGGTGCGGGGCTCTGCAGGAGGGCAACGCTGAGGAGACATAAGGCTGGGACTCGGGAGATCCCCACTGCTATCCCTGCCTCTGGTACCAGGCTCAACGGCTACGTGATGGGCCCTTCCTTTCCCCCTGCTCATCCTTTGCCTTATATATTTATGAGTGAAGTTTCTCAAGGCAGAGAGTGCCTTTAAAATGTGTCTATGCAACACTGCACCCGAGGCAGCCCAGATTCACACAGACCCCCCCCTCCGTGTGCTGCTACATGAACGATTATGAATGATCCCAACTAAAAGTGATGTGGGGAAAGACCTGCATCCCCAGTGGAAAATTACAGCTCAGATCTCTCCTCCATTTCAAAGCCACTGTGCGTCTGATAGCCCACACTGCAGCTCACAGCTGTAAATGAGCTACCTGGAGCATCAGTAACAGCCTTCCCACAGGAGCACAGAGACCAGCAGCCGCTCATTCGTCCTCCTGGGACCATCTCTCTCTTGTGACCAGGCTTCTCAATACCCATCTCAAAGAGCTAAATGGGTTCCCTATCCTGCTCTGCAGCCTACAGTCTAGGCATAGCTGAATGGCCTGTATTTGCAGGAGCAGGACACATTTACTTGTTTAAAAAAAAAGTCAAGAACAAACATTTTATTGACCCCTTCAATGGCATGTCTCAAACTCTGATTTGGGAAGTGGGTTTGTGCCATTTTTAAACAGCAAATACTTGAGTTGCTCACGAGATGCCAAGAGTTGTATGACACTTGCAGAAAATCTATCAAGTCCCCATAGAAAAGATGGCTAAGTGTGGCGCTACGTTTCTGTTTAAAATGCACTTGAGAGCAAGACTTCGTAACAAGCATTGCTGTGAATCTGCAGCTCTCACAAAAGGGAGCGGAAATGTAAGTACTATGTTAGAAGACATGCTTAAGCAATAAAGTCACAACAGCCCCTTCAGAGTAACCCCCCTGAAAAATCTAGCTGGAGAGATGTATTTCATATACAGGCAGAACATTCAGCTTCTCTCCCTTCCTGGGCTCTGGAAACGCTTTCTTTTGACCTGTCTGAGATTTTCCTTCTACTTCCTCAGCTTTTACCTGATGAGCTCCTGCTCATGTACAGTCCTATTCACATGGTTGGCCACCCTGAGCTCTAGCTAGGCCCCTCTAATTATTTTTTAACAACATAACAAAAGATCTGATTCCAAAAAAAGTGACTTCTGAATAAGAACATCCAGAGACTTAGCACACTTATGCATATTAATTTCATAGTTCTAGGGGATTTGTCCTAATACTCACAAGCATCCTAGTAATGACTGCTCTTCCTTCTTCTCCCCCACCCTCATTTACAAAGCAATGGAATTAACGGAGCCTGTGTTTCTACAGAACTGCATCTTCTGTTCCTCGACAATCCTCACCATCCCAGCAATAACCAGCTCCTACCCTCTGCTTCTGGTGACATAGGCGTGGGCAAGATGCCACACCAGGATCAGCTGGACTGAGCTTTGAGCGTGGTCCCCTTGGTGGACCTCTGTCTGGGCCCACCTCCTTGATTTAATGAGCCTTTTTGTAAATCTGCTGAGAATATATAATTAACTTCGAGACTCCTGAGTTTCTCTCAAACTCTGATGGATTTGGCCAGTGAGATGAAAATTTAATGGTGGTGACAAGTAGCAGAGCCCCACTGCCCTCACAAGATAGCTAGAACAAGCTTCCATTCCATGAGCGGGGACAAGCCCTTCCTCTCTTCCGTGGTGCCCACCACCCTTCGCCTCCTTCCACCACCTCTCCCCACACAGTGGGTTAAACAGCCGCTGCGACGGCACGTTTCTGCGAGGTGAGGAACACTCTGTGCCAGGCTAAGGGTTATGTCCCCACCTCCCACAGCCCCTTCGAGGGGACGGCTGCCTGTCGGCAGCCTGGCAGTGGGGATCTTTTTCAGGGTGCCATTCCCAGTCAGCGTTTCCTTCCGTCTCGTGCTCTCCACAGGCTTCCCAGCCAATTTCTCAGTCTCCTGACTTAACTGGGTGTGCTCCAGATAGCAGACACCTGCATGCACCCCTACTAATTACACTGCACAAGTAGATGCTTCATCCAGAGAAAATAAAGGAGGAAGAAATTAACTCGTCACCCTCCCCGGCTGTACTACCAGGGGCAAGCAGCCCCTTGGGAAGCTCTAAGCTTTTGAAGTGGAAAGCTGTCCTCCTCAGCTTCAGCTAGAGGAGCTTCCTCCATGGGAAGAAAATCTCCCTGTTATCCAGGGTGAAGAGGGACTGCGAAAAACCGGCATCAGAGCTGGACCTCCAGGATGACCTCCACACTCCCTGCATTGTCTGATTGATACCCCCTCACCTCGATATTTAAGAGACACCACCTGAGGTTGCTAGTAGCTTGCTTTACTCTTGAAAAAGTTAACCCAGCTGTCCCTATGAAAGCTAGCGCACAAAGCTGTTGCCATTTGAAAAGCATTTTGGGAGAGAGCTGACCCTGTCAGGCTGGGTGGCCCCAGCGGCAGCCTGCTTTGTGTCCATCCTGGGGAAGCGTGGCCGTTTTCCCTGCCTTCTTCTCCAGCCACGGAGCTTCCAAATCCAGCACAGACAGCAATATTAGTATAATGAGTCCTCTGAAGGGCTACAGAGAAAGACGTTTTTGGAGGAGGAAGAATAGTACAGTGGAAGTGTGATACCATGAATCAAGTTTTGCAATACAAAAATTCTCACTTTGGATCTCCAATTTACTCTATTTCTTCAAAAAATACAGAAACAAAACTTTGCTTTCTGAGGTGGGAAAAGAAATGCACAGTTATAGACATTGTCCCATTCCTGCCCAGGGTGAAATCCGGCCCACCCAAAGTTCTCGAGGCATTTAGGAGAGCAAGCCAAAGCCTTACCTGAGCGTGGTGTTTGGAGGGTGAAATCATGGTCTGCATGATACAGGTCAGGGCTGAGTGCTGGAAGGTGGCCACTTTGAAACACATGGTCACAAAATAAAACAGGCAAACATCTGCAAAAAGTTTCAGTGAATTGGCATTCCACAGCAATATAGGTTATAGAGGAAAGAGGAACTCCAGGCTGCCAGAGCTCGCTACTGGTCATGGCCCCGGCTGCTGTCCTCACCCCACTGCAGCCAGCACCTCACAGTCCTCAAAGCACTCCCAGAAGCCCCCCAAGATCTCAGATCTCAAAGCAGAGCCCCAAAACTGCTGCACAGGCTGCTGCGTCTGCAGGCTGCCTCTGCCAGCCGAGCTCCCTAAGCAGCTTTGGGGACCTTGGGCTCCTCAGACCTGCAAAGGGGTGGGCTGAGACCAGGACTGCAGCCCCATTAGCGAGAGTTTCAGTTATCCAGGGATGCTCAGATGTCTGAGAGGCACTTGAATGCACACTGCTTGCTTCTGCACAAATCTGCTTGAATGCACAAACCTGGTGGTTTTCTCCCCATAACAAGCAAATAAAATTAGAAGCAGCTACAGGAATGCATGGAAACAAAACCCCAGAGAGCAACACTCACCCTTGCTGGACAAAAGCCCTGAGATAGTCACCTGCCTGAGCAGGGCATGTGCTGCACACGCTGGAAACCTGGTTTTGCCGAAGAACCAGGACAGTGATTCTGGCATGAGCTCAGGCATTTCTCCTTTCCAAGGGCACCTGCTCGGGAAGCAGTATCCAACTGGTAACCTAAGGGAGATGAAATAGGAGCAAAAGTGAGAAAAAAACCCCCACACAATACTTGCAGGTGTAGAGACAAAGCATGATTATCCATGCACTTTAATTATTTCATACTCTTAAAATGGGAAAAGTCTTCATTCAAAAGGATATCTTCTTTTAATTAACTGAAGCATTACTTATTGTGGGTTTTTCTATATTTCAAGGATGCTCTTTAAAGGTTCCAGTATTGTGAAAGAGTCTTTGACTCTTCTGTCTCTCTCTGTCTTTGCTTTCCACAGCTGGGAGAAAAATCTAAGGGCCTTAAATGAGTTTAAATATGAAAGTCAAAAGAAAGGCTTTGAAAATAAGCTGTGAAGGAACACTCTGTATTTGAACTCCACAGAGAAAATTAAAATCAAGGGAAAGCGTAGAGCTGAAACTGTAATACATCAAATTTTTATATGTATTTATATACACATATTTCAACCAGAGGACTCAATGTCTTACTGCTTTCAATGGGACTTTTGTTTGTGTAAAGATGGAAGAACAGAGCTCTGTTTCACCACAGCTCTGTGCTTTGTCTGCTATCTCCAGTTCCCAAATTTTTACTCCAAACAGGGGCAGGACACCCGTCTCCGCGAGCAAATGAGCTCGTGTCGGACAGGAGCGTGCTCCTTTTTGTGGTACCGCCAACGCCGAAATCCCAGCTCTGCTGAAATCGGTGGCAAAACTCCCCAGCTCCAACAGAGCTGGCTTTCCACCGCCGGGCATGCGTGGTCGCCTTGCTGCCTCCCCCAGCACCCTGCCACCCCACAGGGCCCCAGTCACATAAAACCAGTCGTGCTCGTGCCCACGGGGACTTTGCTTTGGTGGGTTTCTCACCTAGGGACAAGACTGCTCTTGCCACATGCTGAGCTGCCATCGGGCTGGTCCCCATCACCTGCAACATCCCCAAAATCAGACTGGAGGGAGACAGGGCCAAAGGCTGTGCAGACACTGACCCCTGTGTTGGGCACCACCCTCAGATGACTGCTTTTTCGTCTTCATAGCTTGTCTGCTGATGGTTGCACAAATGTGTCTGTGGCAGGTTTGTCATCCATTTGTGGCCAGCCACACCAGGGTGAGTATTTCCTAGCAAAATGTGACTAATGACCTCGCTCCCCCCATGCCCCATGACCTTCAGCATGAAGCGCATCACCGCATCATCCCACAGCAGGGAAGCTCTCCCCTGCAAACGGCCCTAACTCAGCTAGGAACAGCAGACACATTCTGCAGGTTTTCTTATATATATATATATATATAGATATAAACACTTTTATATCTCCTGCTCCTTCTGTCTACCAAGAGTCTTAAAATATGGCCCATCACTATAACATACGAGCACGAGACTAGAAGTGGTGCATGGTGCAGCCCTAGTGAAGTGTCCCTCTTTGGTGTCAAGGAACACAATTTATAGGCAACAAAAGACTGGACAGTAATTCAAGGGAACAGATAAAGTTTCCCAGTAACTCAAAGGTGGAGGAAGGCAATTCCTGCCACTTTTACTATTGTGGTTCATAGAAGCAATGAGAAGGATGACTAGAAAGAGTCTATTATACCAACAGTACTCACCATCCAGAGATGGGATAAAATTGTTGGAGCTTTAATCAGCATCTCGCAGCTTCCTTGGTACTATGCATGGGGCCCCAGGGACAAAGCTGTAAGTGTGGCATCACAAAATGTCCTTTCTCTCACCATTTCTACCCCAGAATCGCTCTGGCCTTGAAGAAACCTCTGGCCTCCATGCCACGGCTTCGCCCCCACCAACACACACAGTACCCACCAGCGTGAGCCACAGTGACCTTCTCTGGTCACCAGCACTGTGTGGATGTGAAGTGCCTAATTACAGTATTTTTTTTCCTCTCCTGTAAAGGCAATGCTCATTTTACCCTGGTTAACTTTCAGAGGGAGTGAGAGACTTGCTTTCCTTCCTCATCTGTGTCTCTTCCAGTCACAGAGAGACCGTGGCAATGCCTTTACTTCTGACTGAAAGAACTTTTGGTGTCAATTAAGGTGCACAGACACAGCTTTTATCTTCTGGCCACCGGTACAGCTCTTTTTGGAGAGGCAGGATCCCTCAGTGGAGCGATTTTTCACTCTGAGGGTGACGGAGCCCTGGAACAGGCTGCCCAGGGACGTTGTGGAGTCTCCTTCTCTGGAGATATTCAAGACCCACCTGGACAAGGTCCTGTGCAGCCTGCTGTAGGTGACCCTGCATCGGCAGGGGGGTTGGACTAGATGCCCCACAGAGGTCCCTTCCAACCCCTACCATTCTGTGATTACAGCAGCCTTGCATAACCAGAGACAATAATTCTCCACAAAAGAAGCTAAATGATGGAGGGAGACAGAGCGGGTGACCGCGTACATAAACATTAGACTTTGTTTGCTAATGCAAACAGCTCTCAGGGTGAGAGGGGAATAGCAGAAATACGCAGCTAAACATTTAGCTCACCAGGTTTACATATGGTGACATACACAGAGGTGGTGTTTGCATGGCTGACACTATTGGCAGTGCTGGATTTTTTAGGGATACTTTCCCAGAACATTTTTCTTGCCAGGAGAATCTTTAGGAAAATTGTGCAAGCATAACAGATCCATCATTCACATACAGAACTGTGCGTTTTTTCTTCCTTCTGAAGAACAGTTTGCTCCTCTTTTTACAAGGTATTAATATAGGAGGACTTATTGCTGACACTCTGATATAGCTTCTCAGGTTTCCCACATGGGTTCAGATCTCAGCTGATGTAAGTCAGCATGTTTATACAAAGGGAAAAGCAAGCCTGGGGTGGTTTTTCAGTGTTGATTTTTGTGCCTTTGTGGCTGGCCTTTTTTTGTGATAGCAAAATGTAAATGCAAGAAGCTTTTTCTGTTCTTAGGTTAAAAATGCACAGTCCCAGAAAGACAGTATCTCTAAGTACTCACATTTTGTATAGCATCCGTGGTTATCAGTGGGTTTATTGGGAATGCCAAAAGAGACTGCTCAGCTCCTGAAAGCTAGGAGGTTCATTGCTTGAGATTACACACCAATGTAAATCAAACATGGTAATGTCAGCAGGTAAAACTGGAAGGAAGTCAGCAGGTTAAAATCCTGTTCTTTAACAAATAAAAATGTTTCTTTTATGCACATATCCCCCTAGAAAAGTAAGCCCCAAAGCCAAGGACTCCCTCAGAGCGTTTGCTTCTGCTAACCATTACAGTGCTGCGCTAAAGCATGCAGATGGGAACCTTAAGTTAACCAGAAGCTTTGCAGAAGAAAGTGAAACTTGAGTCTGACTTTTCTCAACCCAACAGAGATGTAAATTAAATAAATAATGCAATTACCAAAAAGCAGAGCAGGATCCCCAAAATTTCCCCAGCTTTGCTAGCTTAGGTCTCACCTCCGTTAAGGTGTTCTGGTAAGCATGAGGATTTGCTCAAACAGATCCTGGGGCAGGAGAGTCCAAGGAATTTAGGTCCCAGCTCAGCCACTTGCTCAGGGATGATTCATTTCAGGTGTGCATTTCACTCCTGATCACCTGTGTAGGTCACCTGCAGAACTGACCTTATGGCTCTGAACAACAGGACCTGATCTTGCTGCAGGATAACCAACTTCTGGCCTCTCAAAATCATGAGGCAAGGACTCAAAAAAGCACTCGTGAGATGGGTTTGCCATGCCAACCTGAGACACCTTCTCACTCAGGACACTCAGACCTTCTCGTGTCTGAGTCCTGGAGGTCCCCTTTTTCCATCTCACCCACAGTTAGAGGTAGAAACTTTCCCCCTCTTTTTTTCCAAAAAGGACAATTGAAATGCGACAGGAATCCCACGGAGGACTACAAGGATGGTGAGGGGACTGGAACATCTCTCCTATGAGGAGAGGCTGAGGGAGCTGGGCTTGTTCAGTCTGAAGAAGAGAAGGCTGAGAGGGGACCTAATAAATGTTTACAAATATCTCAAGGGTGAGTGTCAGGAGGATGGGGCCAGACTTTTCAGTGGTGCCCAGTGACAGGACAAGCGGCAACGGGCACAAACTGAAGCAGAGGAAGTTCTGTCTGAACATGAGGAAGAACTTCTTCCCTCTGAGGGTGTCGGAGCACTGGAACAGGCTGCCCCAGGAGGTTGTGGAGTCTCCTTCTCTGGAGATATTCAAGAACCGCCTGGACAAGGTCCTGTGCAGCCTGCTCTAGGTGACCCTGCTTCGGCAAGGGGGTTGGACTAGACCCACAGAGGTCCCTTCCAACCCCAACCATTCTGTGAGTCTGTGATTCTGTAAAAAGAAAAGCGCAAACACTTGAGCGCACACGTTGAATCCGTGCAGCAGCCATGGGAAGTGCCGTCTCTTACTGGTCCAACTGCAATTAACTGGAGCGTTACTACTGTTTCCAAGGCCAGCAGGACTGCCTTGTCCTGCCTGCTGAGCTCTGCGGCAGGTGAGTTTCAAAGGGATGAATTCCAATGTAATTAACAAAAAACAATTTTCTTCCCTTTTTTTTTTTTTTAAAAAAAAGCCCAGCCAACAAACTGTTCCTACACTTCTCTCAAAGTGAACACACACGTTATATAAAAACCAGGAAGGTAAAGCAAAGAAACTTGACTGCCTTCCACTCCTAGGAGCAGCTGGAGACCCATTCGATACTATGTTTTAAAATGCCATTTTTACAAGCACTGGATACCTTAGTTGCAGGACTCCATAAGGGACAGATTTTTTTTTTCCCCTCTTTTGAAAGATTCCATCTCCCCTCTTAGGCCACAAATATAAATATAGAAACAGATCATCCTGAACTGGTCTGTTTGCGATGATTTATCTAATGGCTAACCACAGTGTCTTGGGCTACTGATACATAATTTAAACCTGTCACACCAATACAGCACTTTGTTTTCAATTCATTCTCTGCACATATTCAATAAATTGAGCATGTGAAAATGATAAAGAGAGCGAGGCCTTGGTTATCAATTCTGACAGGGTTCACGGTGCTTCTAAATGTGTCTTTAAGTCATTTTAGCTTGTGTTTGAACATAATGCTCATGACAGGCATGGCTTAAACTGAACCAACAGAGCTTTAACATAAATACTGGAAGCTGCTTGCTGGAAGTCGATGCAATGTCTAAGTCTCAACCCAGCAAACATCCCTGTTTCCCCCAGCAGCCCAGGTCCTGGCATGGCTCTGGCACGGCCCCAGCAGGCTGAGGATCCCCAGGACCTCCTTGCTAGCCAGGGTGAGGATCACCAGAGACCACTGCAGGAAAGAAACCTCCAGCCTTGAAATGCAGCTTTTTCCAAAGACAATTTGGATTTGGGGCCTGTTGGCTCATTGCACAGAGGTCAATGTCCTCACCATCTCCCCCAGAGGTGCAGAGGGATCCTTAGGGATGGTGAAACGATCCAGGGCGGGCTGCTTTCTGTGGAAGTCCTGCAGGACCGTTTGTGTAGCGTGCTGTTCTGCACACTTTCAGTACTCGCATTAAAGCTCGTTGCACGTGAAAGTATTGCAGCCCACATTTCATGCTTACACTCATTTAGACTTTACCATTGGATCCATTTCATACTGCAGTTAAAAGCTATTCTAGCATGTAGCATTTTAAGAAAGACGCACCTTTAACATTTAAGGATACCATATCTTGCTGCAGGAAGTCAGATCTTCAATGAAATCTAGTCTGCTTTGATTAATAATTGATGACATTTTTGCATAGGAAAGTCAAAAAAAGAGACACTCTTTCTATTGATCTGTGAAACTCAAGTGAATGAAACAGATGAACGTTTTTGCCTACATCTGTTAACTATTGGTATGACGGCAATACTGAGCAGAGGCTATTTCACCACGTATACAACTTAAAGGCTGCAAATAGAGAAAGTCTTAAACTGCATCGTATTCAATTTCTTTGAAAACTTCACTTGATGTTGAACAGAGGGAGAACCTGTGTATACTGACAGTTCAAGGCTATGCATATCTTACTCAAGCATCGCAATGTTGTTAACATACAGCAGTATTGGAGACTGTGGAGGCACTTAAATGACTGGAAGAGTTTTAAAGACTCGGGGGTAGACCCTGAGCTGGGGAAAAAATCTTTTAGAAAGTACAGTTCATTAGCCTGACCTCCTGTACAACTTCTTAAAACAGATATTGGAGGAAATAAAAAATCAAGATGCAGAAACGAAAGGAGGCAAATACGCAATGTGATTTTGGGAAAGATAGATTTCATCAAACTAAACTTGTTTGGATATCTACTTGTCTTGATCAGGGAAAACGGTAGATCTAGTCTACATGGACTTCGGTTACATTTGCGCTAGGCATCCACGGGAAGCTACCAGCGGATTCAGAGAAGCCATCTGGGTTGTAGGTTTGTTTTGTTTTGTTTTTGATTAAATGCCCTTGTTCCAGTTCACACCAGCAAGAGATCAATCCTCTTCCACCTTCAACAGCTTTCATTGAGTCTGCAGGTTGAAAGTCCAAGCACTGATGAAGACAAAGGGTCTTCTCCAAGCAGAAGCTGCCGTGGCTTCCCTGCTGCTGACAGAGGACCTGGTGGCCGGCACCTCAGGGGCATAGTGTCACCCTCCACAAACTGAGGAAGTGGGTAGAAGATTTGCCCAGGTAAGGAGGAGCAGATTGCTGCAATCGATCTGCAAGAGATGTTTCAGAGCCAAGGTGAGGGAATTATAATTAACCAGCAAGGACGCACTGGGAGGGCATTTCCAAGCAATGAATATTTAATTAGAAGAGCTGAGAGGCAGAAGCAGTCCATAAAATAAGACTGATGAGTCATTGACTGTCAGTCTGTGCCTTCCCGGAGCATCAATATTTCTACTGGAAGTTCACAAAATTAAAAATATTACTGGGTCAAATTCAGCCCCAGAAGTTTTGAAAAAAGGTAACAAGAGTGGAATTGCTTCCATGAGATCATTCTTTCTTCCTAGCTACATTTCGCTAGTGGCAAGTACTGCTGTTCTCCAACTTTTCTGGTCCTGTTGCTTCTTCCCAGGCTCCAACTTCCCTTTCAGACCAAATGCCCTGTGTTTGAGAACAGCTGATTTAGTGTATGTGAACGTCTGAAAACACGCGCTCCTAAAAAAATGCCATTGCACACAATTGTTCCTAACAGGAGTACAAAAGGAAACAAGTCTCATATGAGAGATGCTGGGTACTGCCAGGGGAAGGGCAAGTCAATACTGTCAAGATGAAGAACAACGACAACAAATCAAACTAGCCAGAAGCACCAGCCCCTTTGAGGCTTTTGTTTCTTCTGTTTCTATGTCATGCTCACACCTACTGCAGCACATCAATAGTAGAAAGCAAAATAGAAAGCAAAAAACTCTTTTTATATTTAAAAATATAAAATGAGTTTGGTATATGAAAAACAGTTAGCTAACATTGCTCAAGTGAGACGTGAATACATTCGGATAAATTGTATTTCCGTCTGAACATGAGGAAGAACTTCTTCCCTCTGAGGGTGATGGAGCACTGGAACAGGCTGCCCAGGGAAGTTGTGGAGTCTCCTTCTCTGGAGATATTCAAGACCCGCCTGGACAAGGTCCTGTGCAGCCTGCTTTAGGTGACCCTGCTTCGGCAGGGGGATTGGACTAGATGATCCCAAGAGGCCCCCTCCAACCCCGAACATTCTGTGATTCTGTATATTTACCTTTGACTACACCACTGCATGGGCCAGAGCTGGAAAACAGAAGCAATAGTCTTTCCCTTGAGAGATCAGTGGAAAGGGCAGGTATTAATCCCAGTAGCAGACAATTTAGATGTCCAAAGATTGTAATGTTTTGACACACAATGTTTTCTTTTATGTTGGATGGCTTTAGCCTGCAGTTTTACATCTAAGAAATTACTCTGGGCAGAGCCTGGGCGTGTACAGGTCACTCCTAGAAAGACCACTATCATGAGAGCTGCTGGGCTGTGCTTTGGTTTCATGGAGTTGGTAAGCCAATATCTGGTGATTTCCCACGTGATTATGGCTAAGGATGTCAAACTAGATTCTGTGTCTACACCAGGGCAGACACCAGCTAGGCATGTTTCACAGTCCTCACCTCCCTGCCAATGTAGTTACCTCTAACAATTTACTCCAGTGTCACCAAAACCAATGAGCATTGTGTATTGACTTTAGCACAGACAGGATCAGACTTTACATCATCTTACTGCCTATAATCTACCTTACAAGCTAAAGAATTTAAAAAAAAAAAAAAATCGAATCAATGACAAACCCCTTGTTGACTCTGGAGGCATGGGAACAAGCCTGTGGTGTCAAAAGCCAGCAGGATGCTTTCTGGCTAGGAAGAGCTAAACAGAATTGCTTGTCACTCAGTGAGCAGTAGAAAAGCAGGATTCCACTGTGGCTACTAGACAGCATCTTACAAGCTGAACGTGCAATTGAATCAATACTTGCAGTTTTACACTCTTACAGATGCAGTGGGGAAAAAAAAGTTTGTATTCTGATCAGAATATCTGGTGGCTCAACAAAGACCACTGAAACAAATGGAAAAAAAGAGGCATTTAAGAACACATTGGGTGACAGTGGGTATCTTCCCTTCAGGTAGGAAATGCTTCTACGAAAGTGACTTTAAGATTAATTAGGTCATCATAAAAGTCTGCAAGGTACATTCACCGAGTTAGCAATTCGCACGAAGCAGTCTCTTGAAATATCTAGCAAAACTTTAAAAAGAAAAATCACTTGCTGGGTGTATCCTTGCAGATTAAATAGCCTTGGTGGAAGGAACAGTATTTCAAAACTTTGAATCAGCCTTATTGCAAGCAGCGAATGAGGAAAAATCCTCCCACATCCCGAACTTTAAGCATATGCAGAAGCTCTGTTTCGGTCAGTGAGAAGCAATTCTGACCCAAGTCCTGCCCTTCAAGCAGTTCAAGCCCTTCAGAGAACAAGGCTCCCAGTGACACCAGGGTTTGCCCTCTGGAGGGAGATAAGCCGGGTCTCCAAGCCACTTCTGGCTCAGTGCAGAGGAAGGAGGCTATGGCACGCTCGGACTGTTGCAGACTGCAGGAAGCGGTGTGGGACTCAGCTTACAGCCAGCCCAGTGCCAGTGAGCCAAAATGGGGCGCGTTCGTCTTGTTTATCCGATATTCTGTGCAACTAAGACTGGTGCCTCCCTAGCTGCATGTCTGTTGGTGACTGCGAGCAGGTTACAGCAGGCACCCAGCAGTGCACTTAAGCACATGCTTAGACTTCTCTCTAGTAAATCCGACCCTTGAGCGTGCTGCTAAACCCTACTTGCTGTTTTGCATGTCTCTACAAATCCCTCTGGCAGGTGAATGAACCCCTTTTCGTTAGGAGCACTGGATTCAGAAGCAGTGGTTTGGACTAGGCTGCTACTCCCATGGGCTCTCAGCGAGAAGGACCAGGAGGAGTCACCTGAGAGATGCTGGGAGAGCAGCAGAAAGCAAATACTATGTACAAGAGCAAAAGGGATGGTGCACCTTCTTCAAGTACTGTGACACAGGGTCATCTTGGGGCTCTGTGAAGCACTGCTGCATGATGTCCAATTGCCTTAGGCGCAGATATACTCACGTTATTTTCTTAGGCATATCCCATTTTCAAAATTGACTTGCAGTGAAAGGCTTCTACAGTAGCTATGTGATTTTTGAAGATGTAGTCTGAGACTTCCTTCATCATTTCTGAAAATCTTACATGGACTGAATTGCTCTTGAGTACGTGAGTGTGGGAAACTGGACACCGCTCCCCTGAGATGCAGGTCAGCGCCTTACGTGGGCACAAGCACAGGGATCCTGCTCCACACTCAGCAAGGCGCTGCCCACCTCAGAGGAGAACCTTTGCAGTTTGAAGCATGTCTGGTTTGGCTACAACAAGCAAAATGTGCAACTCCTTAGTGCTCGACACTGTTTGCAGAGTATCTGGCAGTCCCTAGCATTTCACAGCAGCTGAGAGCTCGTCTCAGGGAGCAAGCGACTCCAGTGATACCAATGCTTGAGTTATTTCCAGGAAAAAAAACGTTTTTTAAAGCACTGATTAAAAGCAGATTTGTGTTCCTAAAACTAACTCATCCTAAAGATCAGGAAAAAAACAACTGCCATAGATAGAAAACTCTGACAATATTGCAGAACAAAGTGAGAGCGTATGAGTGATTAAACGTTCACTACTTCAGTTATGGGCTTTCCTTCTTGATAAGCATGGGAAGCAGCAGCAAAGCATCTCCCTTGTGCAGTGCCGTGCCACACAATGTGGAAATGCCTTCAGCAGAAGGGTGCAGTGATTTGTCCTGAGTGGGTACCCACGTACTGCAGTAAAATAAATACCGAGTGGCAGAAAGAGAAAGCTGACGAATTTTTTTCTTACCGCCGCACCCCATATGTATATTTTCCTTTTGAACGTGCTGTTCCTGGTCAGGGCCAGCCCGGAGAGCCCATGTTGTGTGAAGTTCGTTTCCTTAGTTGAATCCATGGGCAAGACGCCAAGCCTCAGGTTCGTGTGTGTCTTCTCTCGAGTCTACTTGCCACGCATGCAGCTGCGAGCTACATGTTCTCTCCGCGCCACCAGCACAGACCTTCATCTTTGCAGTTTTGGTGGGGAGGAAGGCAGCCCTCTGCACCCCACGCTCCTCTCGTGGAGGAGGTGCAACTCTCAGGGAAGCCTTTGCAGCCACCACTGTGCATGTCAGCCTTGTGGCTGGTCCCACGCTCCCTCGGCTCCATGGGGAACGGCTCCGACACGCCTGCACGCCCCGAGAACAAGGATCTCCATGGAAGTTCCTCCAAGACAAGATACCAGGACCCTTGCTGGTTGCAGCAGATGGAAAGGAGGTGTAAGAGGAACATGCCCTTTGGAAAGCCCCCCCGTATTCAGGAGACACAAAGAGCCGTGGATCCCCCAAGGTCCACATTGTTATTAGGAAGGCCTACAACCTGCAGCGTGTCCCTGTATATCCACCTTACTTCCAGGGCCACAGGTCCTCTAAAACCCTGCTACCATGCAACCTTTCTCCAGGTGGTGTCCCCTGGCTTTCCCAAAGATCAGCAAAGCATCTTGGGCGAGAAGGTTCGTAGTCAGAAATCCGCTGCTCCAGGCTTCAGTGCTGAAATACACCATGAGCAAGGTGCCACTGCTTCTTCCATCTGTGTGATTCACCCGTGGCAGAGCCCAAGGACATTTAACACAAGTGATGAAAACTTAACCCTTAGCTAAGGAGAGCATGTGAGTGCTGTCTGTAGCAGCTGCTCCTGGTGATAGTTAGCATACCCTCAGGGATGAGGGCCCATCCATACCCAGTGCCTCGGTTGTTTGCATTACCAGCAGCAGCGCACACAAGCTGTCCTAGATGAGCCGGGATGCTGGGCAGCCTGGAGCACGCACCTTTCCCCAGCCGCTCTGTCTTAGGGCCGGAGCACACGATTTTCAGTTGGCCTGGCACTGCCTTACATTCCTTGGGAAGTTTTCTTCACTGTGCCACAGAGCCTTGTGCTGCAGCAGAAAGGAAAAAAAGAAAAATAAAGACCCATGGTTTTACAGCCGCCCCAGGGAGGAGGCCGTTTCGCTCTCCTCAGCTGTGCCTTGCTGTGGCACGCTGACTTGATGAGATGGTAGAAGAAAAGGCAGGACAGCAGATGGGATTCAGTGCCGCATAGCGGATAGCTCATGGCGGGAAAACGACCTTCTGAGCAAGAAAGGCTGCAATGATTATAGGACTTGGAGTACGCAAAGGAAGGTGGAAACAAGTGGGGATAGTGGGATGGAAGAGGAGAAAGAGGCAGTAACCAGGACACGAAATGCTGTGGGATTGGACAAGGCTTTTAGTTACAGGAGTAGAGAGAAAAGGCGACGCGTTACAGCCATGCTGGAAGAAACTGAAAGCTCCGGAGACAGAGGCAGAAATTCCCACAGGACTGGCTGGCTGGCAGTCCCCACGGACCGATGGTGTCTTGGTCCTAGATGTTCCACAAACTCATCACAAGGCAAGGTCTGCCCCAAAGATCGCCTGCTGCTCCAAGGGGGATAGCAAGTTTTCTTCGGTTACTCCTTGATACCCTTGCTCCACAGCTTGGCATCTCTCCCTGCACTGCAGCGGAGAAGGGATGCTCAACCTCCAGCCCAGCCAGAGAAGACCTTAAAGAAGAACCAGCATACCCCTCCATGGCGAAGAGAAATGGGCGTTGCACCAGTGGATACCAGCACTGCGATCCAAGCGAAGACACAAACCTCTTGGTGTGGCACAGTAGGGCTGCTGGAGGAGTCTGAGCGAAGAGACAAGACTGGTTTTGGTGTGGGGCCCCAGGCAGCGGGTCGCTGTGGAGAGGCAGCTGTGGCCTCCAGCAACGAGGTGCCAAACAATTCCTGCTGCTCTTCCCAGATGCTGTGGGGGCAAAAAAAAGCCTTTGAGTGAAGAGTTAATTATGGGGATTGTATTCTACTTCCTACAATTAAGGGAACCCATCTATAGAGATTTTAATTAATGAACATCTTATGGGGAGTTTCAGTTTGGCTGGAGGGTCTTACTGGGTGTGCTCTGTCTCTCTGGCATTTTCTGTAGTTGTGCGCTCATTAGCGTTTGCCATTAAAGATGATGTTAGACGGCAATAAATAAGGAATGGACAATACAATGATTTTCATACATAGCAGATGTCCGTATTTGCGTCTTCCCCTGACTCCCACCATCTTTCCCAAATTAATACAACTGCTAGTTACAAAAGTCTTCTTTAAAACAAAAAATAATAATGAGTGGATGGTACAATTCATGCGCTTGAAGCCATTTTAAAAAACTGAAATAAGGACATTTCACCCAGTATAATATATCCAATATAAACAGGCATAGGGTGGCTATTAATAAGAATAATCCAAATAAATCCCTTTTCTATCTAAAGTATTTCCATTCCATTGTTTTTCTATGTGTTACTGTTAAAAGTTATCCACATTTCTATTGATCTGTCTGTTTTTTCCCTGCTTCCTTTAGACATAGCCCCTCTTCTGAGACACACTATTTTTTTTCCTACTGAGTTTCTCCTAAAAGCACCTCAAAACTAGCAGTCTCAGGAAAAAGTAGCTTAAGTCACATATGTCATGTTCAGTATGTGCTTAAGACACCCCAAGGCACTGAAGCTTGTGCAGCCACGAAGAGTGCGCAGCCAAAAGCCCAAACCACTGGCCACCATCTTCTCTTGCTGCCGGGGGGTCTTTGGACCTGACCTATGCTCACTCCTTCACTCATGAACTGACCAAGAGTTCCCTCACCGCTAGCTCCTGCTACAGACTACTGAGGTGTTGCTTGGTCTGAACTAATTCTTGCACATCCTTGGACACAGCTGAGCCTCCTTGAAGCTGGCTGAGGGCTGGGAGCTGCCAGGCTTGCTGGCCAGGCAGGGCTGGTAAAGCCCTGGTGTGACGGGGGGAGACCGAGCCCTCCTGGCCCACCTTGCCTGCAAAACGAAGCCCTGATGTAAAGGCAGAGCAGGCCACTGCCCGCGCTGCGAGCTGAAGGCAATGGCACAAATCACTTTGAGGCTGCGAGGTGGTCCCACAGATGCAGCTGGAGTAGGGTCTTCGCTCATATGTAGGTGCTTTGAATTTCCTGCTGCCTGGATTTCGCTTCAGTTCCTTCTAGTTTTTCCCCATTTTCAGAGACCATTTTTCATTCACTGTCTTTAACGAGACATTTAGTTCCACAGCAATATCCAACTCATCAATCTCTTCCCTTCAAGAGCACTGCTGCTTTTATTGATTCTCTATTCCTTTTATTATATACAAGGGCATACACACACACTCTTATATACGTGTGTACACAGCAGATTCCTTTCCTTTTGCCTGTCTTTTTGTTCTTTGCTGTGTTTCAGTTGTTTGTAACGTTCTTGTAATTACATGGCTGTTCATTACCTTATTGATTTATTGGGCCCTGAATGATGGCTCCTCTTCTGTTGCGGCTGCTTGAATTCTCCTAGTTGCTCTGAACACCCTCTCTTCTCATAGATGTCTCTCAGGAATAACATCAATCAGCTTTCCTGTCATTCCCTTTCTGGTGCTGCTCCTGCTCGGTAGCTGTTTGGTGGGATCTACTCACCCATGCATATTTTTCTGGTGAAATGCACCCTCCTGCAGTGGAGTATATCCATCCTGACCTCCAGAGAGTCAGTCTGAGCCAAACTTGAAGTCTAACCGCAGATTACCGCTTAAGAGGCTTTATAACATCTACCCTCCTAACGAGGTCTGCCACGTTGCTCAGAGTCCCGACAGATGGCTCGGCTTCCTCTCCTCTTCACGCTCATTCGGCTCCCACTGCAATCATCCCCAAACTTTCAAGCTTTACATACTGCCTATTCTCTGTCTCAATGCCTGGAACAAACCACAGTCTCCTTTACTACTCAGTCAAGTGTTACTGAAAACGCGGTAGATAGACAGACAAGATGCTATGCAAACCAGCAGGCCTTTGGGGGTTTGAGGCACTGAGTAATGCAGCTTCTCCTGTGGGAGCAGCGCAGAAAAACAAACCAGCTGTCTGGACTGAAATCATGAGCAATTAACAGCAGTTTCAATCAGCCAGAACAGAACTTTCTAAATATTTGCAAGTTACACCCTACCTATTTTCACACAAAGAGGGGCAACCCGTGAGAGACCTCTCCCTAGACAAGACGGACATCATCTGAGGGAATCCTGCAGGACAAGGGTTCAAGAGATATTTCAAAAAAATCTCTTCTTAATTAGAAACAGCCCAGCCTACTCTGCTGTGCGCAGACGGGCACAAGGACTACAGATAGAAATTAGAGAGGGAGATTGGAGGGAAACCCTGCCAGCGGGTTCTTGTTGCAAGGCAAGGCACTGCATGGCAAGGATCCCTGCGGGGAGAGATCCCACCCCTGCCCGCCTCCAGCATCCAGCAGAGACGCCGTGCTCGTCAGACTGCAGTTACCATCGAAATAAAAAGGACCCATTCATCTATATTTGTCCTGGGAGAAGAGACTGGTTTGGAAATGGGTGCCCTTGCATACACAAAAGATTTCTTTGGGTGGGGGTGGGATCTGGGCTTCCTTTTTGGGGTGCTGGAGGCCAAAAGAAACTTACGGATCGTAATTGTTGCCACGTTAAAATGCATAGTGTCATGATAGCCATAGAGACAGAAACCCACCGCGGATTATCTGATAAAAATAGCTAAGATACATGGGGAATGGAATCCACCACCACCTCGGTGAAGCCACAGGAATCTCTTTCTATTGTAAATACACTCTATACAACGATGCCAGCCCTTGCAGGAGTGATAGTAAAACATAAATCGCGCTAACTAGTAACAGGACCCACCAAACAATGCAAAATGCCTAGAAATGGAGGCTTGGCTCTACGTGCAGAGAACTGTGTCTAAACGTGGAGTATTTGCTAGGGCTGTTGGAGGCAAGACTCAAGGCTCTGCTCACACCATGGGAAGGAGGACCTAAACTTGAGCCACAACCTACACAGATAAACCCACATACCTGCGTATTTTGTGGCTAGCTCGTTTCTGGGGAGATTCCAGGTGCTCAGCGTGTCCAACAGCTGAGGCCCAGGTAAGGAGAGTACTAGTTTGAATTTGGGCATGAGCTACAGACCCATGGTGCCTGTAGGAAAGACATTATCATATCAGCTTCAGATGAGAAATAACTTCGTCAAATCTGGTACTCTGACTACATTTTGCTGTCATTAATTATTTAGAAACCGTCTAAATCTGTATTTAGATCCTGAGGATGGGTATGCAAATTTGAAAGTCTTGGCATATGAAACATCTCCCAGGGATTCATTTTTGTCATGATTTTCCGCAAATGTTAACGAGAGCAGAAAGAGCAGAGTGATTTCTTTTGCTGGTGCACACTGTACCTGCCTACCGATTCCAAGGGACGTGCACACACAGCCTGAGAATCAGCCCAGGATTTTCTGCTGGTGGTAGTAAACTGTGAATTAAATGAAGGTTCATCAAGCAGTGCTGTTGTGGTTTCAAAATTGCATTATTCTTTATCTGGATCCACAAACACACATTTGATTAGGGCTGTAAGCACATGACAAAATGCCTTGCAGTGCAAATGTTACGCAGTCATAAAGATAACATTTCAATAATTTTTCTTCTATCTACAGACTTCATTACTTCAGGTGACGCTTTATGGTACGGAACACAAAACTGTAATAAATCTTTCAGATACTACCTTCAAACATGCACTGAGGCAATTTGTCCTTTACCAATTGTGAGCTGACTTTTTTTTTTTTTTTTTTTTTTTTTACACGTCTACTCAACACTTTTGTCCTTAAAATCAAGGATTAAACCAGTGGGCCCCAAAGTGTGACCATTTACAGCTTCTAAGTCTCACCCGGAGCCCACAAACAGCCCCGCTGATGGCAGCTGTCCCCCAGCGAGCCAGCCGATTGCTCCAGCCCAGGCAGGCACAAGGAATTAAGGAATGGTCCTGAATTCTCCCTGTGGTGACTTGGACCACAGCAGGGCAGGCCAGGCTGCTCTGCTCGACTGTAAGGTGTGTGCTGCCCTGCAAATGGCTTTTGTTACGCACCCCCTCAGCTCGATGCTCGCCTTGCTACCCACGAGCCGAGCTGGAGGACAGAACTATCGAACTTTGCCTAAACACTCGGTAAGTGCCCAACACCACAGCCTCAGTAAGCAGCTAAAATCACGGCTTGCTCAGCCTCAACACGTGTGGCACAGAGAAAAAGCCTCCCGTGAGCTCCAGCGTCTCAGGCAGAAGTCTAGCAACAGGAGACATGGCTCATCAGTAAGCGCTGTATTTAGTAGCATTTAATGTCACAAATAATCACAGAATGGTCAGGGTTGGAAGGGACCTATGGGGATCATCTGGTCCAACTCCCCCGCCGAAGCAGGGTCACCCAGAGCAGGCTGCACAGGACCTTGTCCAGGCAGGTCTTGAATATCTCCAGAGAAGGAGACCCCACAGCCTCCCTGGGCAGCCTTTTCCAGGGCTCCGTCACCCTCAGAGGGAAGAAGTTCTTCCTCATGTTCAGATGGAACTTCCTCCACTTCAGTTTGTGCCTGTTGCCCCTTGTCCTGTCACTGGGCACCACTGAAAAGAGTTTGGCCCCATCCTCCTGACACCCACCTGAAGATATTTACAAGCATTTATAAGGTCCCCTCTCAGCCTTCTCTTCTTCAGACTGAAGAAGCCCAGCTCCCTCAGCCTCTCCTCTTATGAGATGTACTCCAACCCCCTCATCATCTTCGTAGCCTCCACTGGACTCTCTCCAGTAGCTCCCCATCTTTCTTGAACTGGGACGCCCAGAAACGGACACAGTACTCCCAATGCAGCCTCACTAGGGCAGAGTAGAGGGGGAGGAGAACTGACAGGGAGGATAACTGCCAGCCCGACTATGCTAATTACAAAAAGAAAAATGCATTTGCAATTACTTTGCATGAGGTGAGCCACCTTCTTAAGCGCCCAGCCATCCTTTGCCGAGCTGGCTGAGCGCACGAGGGGGATGCTGAAGCACCCGGCAGGGCAGTGGCTCTGCTGCCTTGCAGAAGGGATGGAAGCCAGGTGTGGTGCCCCATAATGCTCTTCCCTGGAGGGACTGATAGTAGAACCAGGACCAAAACCATCAAAATCTCCAAACACTTGGAAACCAAAGCCATACGCACGGTAAGTATTTCAGAAAATCATAACAATGTATAATACCCAAAATACCTGCAGAGGATCATTTCTTCCCCTTCTTCGCCCTCTCAGAAAAGGCTTGTTATAAAAGGACTAATTATCCAGTTAGTCCAGACACATCGGATGCTAAATTCATCCATGCACCCTCATCTGCCAATGCACTCCCATTTCTTACCTGACTTACTGCTTCTTTCTTTCAGTTGGCTACTTTCCTTACACCATGCCTTTAATTTTCCTTCTTCCCTCTCTAAGGTTTCTGTAAAATCCTTACCCACTTCCATCATCTTTCTTCCATCCATTCACCAAGCTTTCTCAAAATCCCCTGCTCTTGTGTGCGCAGCAGTCACCCCGAGGTCCAAACACAATATTATTGATATTTGCTGGTGCAAGACGTTCCTCAGAGCAGCGCTCTGTGTCTATCTACCACCAAGTACAGATGACTTTGCTTTAGAATATTCCTAGTTTGGATGGGGTAAAAGGCACTCAAGAAACACATATAACCCAGGTGATTAAAGACCTTGCAGCGACCACATGTTCTGAAGCTCTAGAAAGCCAAACAGACCTGAAGAAAATCCTCCCTCTCTGTAATTGCTGCCTATAAATTGCTCTTTTATTAATTATTCCTGTGCTTACCCGCTACTCTCAGTCAGAATAATCACAGTTAACAAGATTATCTTCATGTGCTAGGTCTAATTAGCAGAGATAAGAAAATCAGAGAAAAGTATAATTTCCCTGGAATTAGGTGCACAAGCTAACCACAGGTCCTCAGATGTGATCCCGCCCATTGGCTGCACTTCATGTTTTGCAGCGCTTTTGTAAGAGTTTTGGATTGTGAAATTTGCATTAGGACCTCTTGCAAGCAAGCAAAGCAACAGCATCCTGAAGGGAGAAGCTCCTTTTGGGCATCTATTCCATCTCCTTTACTGCGTCTTCTGTCTTTCTGTTCTGCAAGATATTTTGTAAAAGATACATAAATCAACTCTATTTGCATTTATTAAATTTAATGTTGAATCAATTTGCATTTGTGGTGCACACAGTTCAAAACCAGGATCTTAGATCCCTTGAAATCAACATTAAAATTGTCTCTCTTTGTCTGCTTAAGATTTCCCTGTGCTTTTTGGACCACTGTAAATTTCCCCTCTACCCAGAAATTTTCACCACCTTCGAAACTCTGAATTTCTGAAAAAAAAAAATTGCAATAAGCAACCAGGTTGAAAGCTGAGGCTGAAGTGTGAGAATTTTGTTTACTTAGTCCTTTCTGGGAAAGAATTCTTGCCCAAACAACAAATTTCTACTGAAAATAAGGAGCACAAACAGGAGAGGAGGTTCTCTTTCTATCCTGCTTCTCCTAATCCAATCCAATCTAATCCAATCCAACCTAGAACAAAGCAGAAGGGCACGGCCACCAGCCCGAGCCTGGGCACGAAGGGCTGGGGAAGGGGCAGAGACTCCCCTGCGGCTGCTGAGCGGGTCCGTGACCAAGCGGAGCCAAGAACCCAGACCTCAGGGGTCCCAGCTCCGTGCTCTGGTCACAAGGGGCCCCGGGGAACGGACACGGACTAATAAACGCTTCGGGTAGGTAACAGCTTGACTACGTTTTCAAAAGCTAGTTATTAAGTGGGAAGTGAAAAAGACAATAGGTGTTTCTGCAGGCAAACACAGGGCAGCGCGCCTGAAGAGCCGCTTTGGGAGCAATGGAAGAGGTCTGGTTTCCGATCTGAAAGCACAGGGTAGCCATGACGGCAGCCGTGCGGCAGCTCCATCACTTCTACGCACTTCCCCTTCCCCAGCTGCCAGCAGAGTACCTGCGATGACCCAGAGCTGGCTTTTCCTTCTGAAAAAGTGAAAAAGCCAAAGCTCTGGCTCCGGGGCAGCCTTAAACTCCCGTAAGAAGACGACCTCGCCCGTTCTCGGCCTGCAGGCCGCGCCCCTCCGGGCTGGGCCGGGCTGGGCCGCGGGCCTGGGCCCACAGCGCCATCTACAGACGCGGAGCAGCGAAGGCGGCGAGCGGAGCGGGCCGGCGGGACACGGCAGTGGGGTACCAGTGGTCCCCGCCCGCAGCGCCCGCGAAGCGAGGGGGGAGAAGAAGAAAGGGGGGGGACATTGGGACTGACGGCATTTACCTTCCGGAGTAACTGTTACGCACGATGGAGCCCTGCTGTCCTGGGGATGGCTGAACACCTGCCTGCCCCTGGGACGCAGTGAATGAATTCCGTGTTTACGTGGCTTTTGCTTTACCTATTGAACTGTCTTTATCTCAACCCACGAGCTTTCTCACCTCTCTGACGCTCTCCCCCATCCCCGCGGGGGGCTGGGGAGTGCTCAGTGACCGGCTGGGGTTAAACCACGACCTGCACACAGGGAACAACGGCACCCGGCCGGGCGCCTGTATTTGTACAGCTTGTAACATAGGTAAATTATGTATTTTCTCCTCCTATCTCGCACTCAGAAAAATGACACAGTTGCTCTAACTTTAAGTTTCAGCAAATATGAAAAACTGTTTCAAGTACATGCATGGCACGGAACGTTTCAGTTTAACTCACCATAAAATGTGAAAGTATAATTTTAAAATAATAAAGCTCACAGAGCTTAACAAACAGGCAACAACAACGGTTTTACTTAAAACATACATCAAGGGGTTTTGTTTTTTACCTCTGAGCATCACTCCCAGTAGCCCGAGCTACCCGCCAGCGCAGGGGCACGATCCTCCACGTGACGGAGGCCAGGCTCCAAGCCACCACCCCGGGGAGCAGCGCGGGCACCCGGCTTCGTTTGCAAGCTGCTTTTTCCTGACAAGGTGGGGAAGCAGCGAACGTGTATCGCAGCTCGCTGTTGCTCCGTGCTCCTGCCAAGCACAGACAGGATTCCTAAGTTACAGGAAGGTTCATGTAAATGTCACTTTTCTTCAACAGAAGCCAGCCAACTATGGCGCGAAACCCAGCGTAAAACTTTTTTTTGATTTCTAAATGACAAGTACTCCTCATGCCAAATTAGCACAGGGTTCCCTCTGCAGGGCCACCGCAGGTTTGCTCTCAGTTTAACTCCTTGCATTCCCCTCCTTTCCAAAACCTCTGAGAGCAGGTAGAACCAGTACGAGACAGGCCACGCAAGTTCCTTTGGAAACACTCGGTTCCTGAAGGCTTAAACACACTCAAAGTTTATTTTTTTCAATCACAGATATCAGCTGGAGTTGCCTCTGCACACCTCCAGAATACTTTCTCCTGGGGTTTGGTTTCCAAGAAGCCTCAGTCTGCAACGCTCCTCTCCCCATCCCCTACCAGCCCAGGGAAGGGCCAGCTAGACCCCTCCAGAACAGAGCTTTCTTGAGGAACACTTCAAGCTCCGTTCCTGAAGGAGAGGTCTCACGAGAAACAATACCCTGGCCCTTACCCATAGTGGGTTTGTAACACGTGTCCAACTTCTTGAAAATCACAAGGGGGTAGTGGGGGCGGGGGGAGAAAACCGCCGCATTTACAATTGTTTTGGTCGATTTTACCATGCAGCCAAAACCTCAGCCTTTTTTATTTCTTTTTGTGGTCACAGCAAGCACCAGTGGGAGGGCGGAATACGAAGCAAAGGGCTTTTATGAAACTGCTGCTCCTCAGAAGGCAACTTCTCCCCTCTCTCACACTAACCTACGTGCAGACCGTTTCTTCCACTGCAGTCCTGACACCAAAACACATTCAAGCCAGCACACGAGAGAAACGGCATCTTCATCGCCATTTTTCCTTCCCGAACCTAAGGACTTACCTGCACCAAGAAGAGGAATCCTCCTCTCATCATTTAAGGAGGGGGGAATTAACTTACCATAGAAATTAACTCCTTGGGAAATTTCTTCTTTCACCCATTGAACTTCCAGGCCAGCTGGGTGAAAGGTGATGTTTAAGCATATGTTCTTACCTTGACGAAGTTTCTCTGCAGGAGTTGCACAGCCTATTCATTCTGAAAAGCGAGGTGGGTTATTTCATTTAGATGGTATGATTTCTTTTTAGTATAAGTCAGCAGAGAAAATCCACTATGATCTTGCCTTGACAGAATACAACATTTCCTAAGACAGTGTAGGCCTATAGTCTTTTTTTCTCCCCCCCCCAAACTACTTAAACAGAAGAATTGTTTATTCTACTGATTATGTATGTCCCTAGGAAACTTCTCCATTCTACTCGGACTCATCTGTGGAAAATGCTTAGCATCTGCTTCTCCATTCTCGCTGCTGAGATTTTTTTTTTTTTTCTTCAAGATCAGTCAAAGGTTCTCTGCCTCAAGACAGTAAGCGTGCTTGTATTTTCTTAGCAGTACTTTGATTTTGCTGTTGTATCCAAATCAGTATGCAGAGATATTTAACATTAACTATTATAATCCAAAATCTAGGAACAGGCAGAACCACAGCTGTTTATTCCACAGCAAGTGCCCTGCTACATATGTTGTCAGCCCATGAATCCGGTCTGAATTTTAAACCGACACACAGAAGTGACTGGAAGTCACTCATGTGATACCAAGAACAAGGTAATTAACTCCTCCCACATGAGAATTAATTTGTGTCCCCACTCCAGTAGGTAACTGACCCAGTTATATGCAAAATGCAGTAATTCAGACTGCTTCCTCAGAGACCTTAATGGTCTGAGAAAACATTTACATACAACTTCTCGAAACGTTTGAGACAGTATTGACTGCCAGTAGTCAGCAAACCCGATGTGTTTTTAGAAATCAACATCCTCAAAGAGCAACAAAGTAGCTGCAGTGCAGGAAAGATGACTGGGTTATCAAGCAAATCGCAGTTACAGAAAAAAAACACCTAAATTTTGAAGAAACACTTAATAAATACATTGGTGAAAAATATTTAATGGTAAGAATACATACATGCATGCAATTTCAACACAAAGGCCCAAATAACTTTGATAGTGTTTTGCTTCAGTATCATGAAACTGGAAGTGAAAGGTAATATAGTTCACTGTTCATGGCTTCCAGATCAAGCCTAAAAATTACATTTCCCTTCTTTTCTCCTGAACTGTTTTGTTTGGAAATACACATCGGAGCAATAGCGTACAAAAAAGACAGACATATGTATCTGTATATACAATGTTCTTTTATTAACAAGGTTTGTCATTACTGAACAAGGCAACTGGGAAATACAAGGACTGGACATATACATGAAAATTTTACAACTCGACAAAAAATTGGCATATGGCTTATATACAGATGCAATTGATAAAGGTTACAACTCTACTGTATTTGATTAAACACAGTCCTAAGCACTAATATTATGAAAATATGAAGTTGATCATACAGAGGTGAAGTTCTGGAATCTAAGAAGAATAACAATTTAAAAACTTCAAAACCTTCTATATCCACCCATTTCACTTACCACCACTACAGCTTTTCTTACTACCATATGCATGAAAGATTATCAAAAATATATTGATGGGTCTATCGCTAATCATGAATGTTTGTATTTACATTAAGTTAGCAAATTCCTCACCAAATACTTTATATACAAAACTCAATTTGCCCTTTGTGAAAGAGTCATTAAAAAGTTAAAAACCATAGAAATGCCAGTTAGAAATAACGCATTCAAAAAACTGGACTGGTTGACAACTGAGAACAATTGAAAATAACTTATGAAAAAGTATGTCATTTTAGTACAACTACTCTCACAACACTTCGGTTCCAATACAGAGTAGCAGGAATTTTGTCCTCTGTGTTCTTAGAGCAGTATCTTCTCTTCCAACAACGCTGCAAGAAAAAAGAAAACACAATTATTCTTAAGCAGTTTGGCCTGAGTCTTCGAAGAAGGCAGAAATAATTCACGGGACCAATATTCTTTCCCCCCTTCTCTGTGCAGGGAGCCCTGTCCCCATTTGTACTGGCCCAAATACTCAGAATTCTAATTTTTTACTCCTTAGAGGCCAAAAGGGGAAGAAAAAAAATAAGAAAAAAGAAAAGAGAAACCCAACATCCTCTGTGCTTTAGTGCTATTCAGAAAGTTCACATCCTTTCTCCAGCAGCGTTTTTGAGTATGATCTCGGCTGATTTTTGTATTTGACTAATGCCTTTGCAGCACGCTTTGAACACCACTAACAAAATCCGTCTTCTCTGCAAACCAGAAACCCCTCCAACCTGTCTCAATTGAAAAAGAGCTTAGACAGGAACCAGACGTTCGCTCTGCAGGCACTTCTTCTACACAGACACGAGCACCTAAGGAATTCTGCAATACAAAACATGGATGCTGAATGAATCTACACATACTAAGGATTAGACAGCTACTGAAACACGGACTCTCTTGGATTTGCGTTCACTCCGGCCCATCCAAGTACCAGAAATCAGTCTGAGAACACAGAAGCACAGTTTACAGTGCTTTCAGGATGTGAGAAAATAGCAGATGGATCAATCGCTAAGGTCTCAGCTGACTTCAAGAGACAGGCATTACAGAAACAACGCTGTGGCTCTTCACTGAATCAAACCAGTACAACACAACTGTTCATAATGCACCACGACAACTTTGTCAAAGTGCTGACACCAAGTAACAAGCAAAATTAGATCTTGCTGTCAAACCCAAATGAAGCGGACTGAATTTCCCGTTTTATCTCTAGAGGTGCTGAATGCGTCTTCTATACTTGCTTTATGGACTCCCTATCTTCCAACTCCACCAAAGTCTCTCCACGTGCTGTTATCTCGCCTGGGTGCAATTCTTACTTAGTCTTCAAACTCCACAATGACCAACATGCAGCATTTTTTTGGTAAAAGATAAGGATGGAATGACACATCAACCATCTTTAATCTATGCAACCACACTCCCTAGTCTTGAAATCTTGTCCCCTCCTGTTTCAGACAGCTCTCCATTCTTTGGCTTTCCTCTTTAACTTGTCTTTCAGGTCATCTTCCTTATTCCTCTCAAATCAAGCTCACTGGGGGAAGGAGTGCAACATCTTCTCTTTTCTCTATGCTGTTCCTAAGTAACTTTATCCAACACACAAAACCCACTTCTCTATGCTGATGATTTCACACGGATCAAACTCTTTCTCTAGTTTACTGCTTCCCTCTCTCCACATTTTCACACCGGTTCGTGTACATCTATCTAGCAAAGCCTCACTCTCCAAATGCAAGTACTTTTCACCACTGCTTTCCTTGACAAACTTTGGCAATCTGAGCATCCTGCTTAGGTTACAGACCAATGACAAACACTCAAGTCTTCAGATCTTTCTTGTCCCTACGTCTCTGCATGCAATAACTACATCAGCATTTTGCAGGTTTTCTGCAGTGTCTCTCTACAACGTGTTCTGCTTAGCCCACACGTATGACAAACTCTAATCCAGGCCCTGAGCCTTTCCTTTTAAGTTGCGTTAGTCTTCTGATTCAGGTCACCGTACATTCACACGAACAGTGCTGCTGGCACAACTCAAGGCAAGATGCAGGAGCAGAGAGTAACTGAAGCTACAGCAGCAGCTCTGCTAACACATGCAAAATCAGTTTACCCATCTCCCTTTCATTAACACCTCAAATAATCTGTGTCTGGTAAGCTTCAGTTTGGTTCTATTTTTGTAGCTGCTTCCTCTATCACACTTCATAAACTCTCTAGAGCTTGGATTTTGGTTTGTGTTTGTACCTCGAACTAAAAAGTTTACAAAAATAATTTAGGATCGTTTGCATTGCAGCGACATGAATGTTATCATAGACACAAAATCTGTACAGGAATTTACTCATTAACAGGACAACTTTAAGGTTTCTCAGTTCTTACCAGTTTAATTTGTGCTCTGTCGCTGGACTTTTGGTCCAACGCTCTGAGTTTCTTCTTCTGGATTTGGGCGTTTCCCTGCACTAATGCCAGTACCAAGGGCTGTTCTTCCTGATAATTTAAAACCAATGTTTACATTAAGACTCTATTACACCTTTATATATTAAGGAAAAGTGTTTCGTCTTTTTTGTTGTTCTTTAAATTACCTGCTTGCAATAAGTGTGATTGCTGATTGTCTCCATGAGCATAGTGTAAGATACTACTTGCTTGACAGTAACCTGTTCAGATATAGTAGATATTTATTATAACAAAATTTAGAACTGCAAGCAAGTGTACAATTACATTCTTTACAACAACAAAAAGGAGCCAATTGATTTCTTTTCTGCCATAAAGAAAAATCCTGCCAGAAACCATCCTGAATGCAGAAGAGTTCTTATGCGAAAAAGCCTCATGTCAGCCTACAGCTATTAAATATATACGCACTTACATACACCCAGTGAACAATATTAAGTGCATACATATTTATGCATTATATTTGCAACAAGCAGAATGTTTATTTATCCAAACACTTTAACTCTTAAGTTGTTATAAATTTTAACATTTTTACTGCCAAGTGTCCTTATCCTTTTTATTATTCTGTTACAGCAATACTAGCGATTCCTTAGCATAATGAAGCTGTGGAAAAAAAAGAAATGTAAGTAACCTAAAAGATGCAAACTATTTTCTGGTTCATGTAAACTAAATACTGGCAACCTTGACACTAAGCGCTCTGCATAAATAGTGCAAATTAGCAAAAGCAATTGCACGGTTTCTTATTCTGAACAGTCGTGGTGTTCCGGTTATGTTCTGGATGCTTAAACAAAACACAGATTAGTCTTTCACCATCAGTAAACAGTAAAGACACAACTTCTGTTAAGACTGTAAAGAAAGAAACAGTTGTGCTAAATTTGATTGCAACTTCGATCTATCACAAACCACAGCTTAAGTCTCTGTATAAAGTAACAAAAATATGTCTCCACAATATGAGAATATCCACACAAAACTGTGGAAATTGATTATATATGAAAAGAGTGGTAGTAAAATCAGGGAAAAGATAACATACAAATTTTGCTACCAAATGCACAAAGTGAACTTCTCTCAATATCTTTCATTTAAAGTAACCTAGGATAATGCTTATTAATTTTTGTTTAGTCATATTTATGATCCCTCCCCCTCAAAACATACAAATACTATTCTAGATGAGCATTTTAGAGATAAAAGTGACAACACAAGCAAGTTCACTAAGAAATAATTTTTATGTTTCAAGAACAAAAACAAGGCCAGTTCAAGTCGTAGACACCAGCTGTCACCAAAAAAAGCTATCCATGATTTTGACGTTTTGTCTGGTTTTCCACAGTTGCAAGGATTTGGAGATCCTCTACAGACAGGCACTGCCATAATACCTTGCTGCTGAATTCCACTTGCTCCTGTATGAGAGTCTCCCAGAGCACAAGGCTGAACAACTGTATGACCATCACCAGTTCCCAGCTGAGCTCCTGGAGAGGCAGGAAAGAGACTTAAAACATAACAGAAGATACAATTCCAGTTCTGGAAGTTTAAATGTTGGGGCTTTTTCCCCCCCTCTTCAAGAGGTAGACTTTGATTGTGGCTTTTTTTTTTTAAATCATCTCAGAACAGGTCCAAAGCTCTAATGCTTTCGTCTTTCCAAATTCACATTTGCAAATTCAAATGAATACACAGTAACCTCCTACAAAATGGATACATTTCTGATACGAAAAGTGTAAGTACGTGTATACATTTAAAGTAGATATGTGTACACTTTAAGAAGAAAAGAGTGCACATAACGATAATTTTTTAAACCGAACCTTTCCCATCTTCTAAATCTCTGAACTTCATAGAAATAATAGTGCAAGCACTCAGCTTTAAGGAGTCTAGACTTTAATTCTTTGAGAGGAACAGTACTGCCTGAGAACAATAAGATCCATCTTCCTCCGCACTCTGCTTCTAAGCTTGACTAAAGCCTAAGGAGAACACAAAACCAGTAAATTCCAGCTCTGCTGTATCCTTTTACAATGAGGAGTCCAAGGTGTACATAGTATTCAAGATGTTGATGCACCATAGATTTATACAATGTTAACATTAGTAACTACTTAATGCTAGTCTTTGTATGTTACAGTAAGAATGTTAATAGTCCAAAGTAATTTTCATCAAAACTGTATGATAAATTCTATATTAAGTTTTCAGACAGTCGACCATAGTGTTGTTGACATTATAGTAGAATTAAATTCCAGTAAGCTATCTAATGCTAGTATTAGAAAGCTTTACAAATTAACACTTCTGACTTGAAAATTCGCAAATCGCTCCTTATTACAAATACCAAGATATGCTTGTAGAAGTCTACAAGCACATCACATTCAAATGCTTTTGAAATTAAACTGTTTGATACATGTTAGCAAGTAATTTCCAGGGGCAAAACACAGGTTGAAAAATTCTTACATGTTTGAGATAAAAACAAATCTAAAGATGTCTTTATACAAATACTACCAAACCTAGTGAATAAATTTGAAAATGTTTGTCATTTGCACTCAAAACTGCCTTGTGAAAACAGCTCTTTTATAATACATAATGCCAAGGGCACTATAAAAGAAGTCTGTGCAGTTCAGTTCCAATAATTTCATGTATCAAAAGAATTTGACTGACCTCCTGTACTACCACAACCAGAAATGCTTTCTGCTGGTGAATAGCCCATTAGGCCACCATTTCCATTCCCATTTGGATTAGAAGGCACTGTTGCAAGAAGACCTAAGCAACAAAATAAAATACATAGCCATAAAGAAAGACAGAAAAAAAAAAAAAAAAGATTAAGCGTAGGATGCATTTTTCCTCATGACAGCCAGTTCTCCACCCTCACCCTGAGTGGTTTACTTTTATAACAGGGGAGTATCTCTCTATCTTGCCTACTTCTAGGATCTTGCCAAGTAGTTTTAGTTCACAATTACTCAACAAACATTTTCTACATAATATCCTGCACAAATCTTCCAATATTCATTAGTTACACATATTCGTTATGTTGCACTGCAGGGCAACACATCCTGATACAATAACCAATATATGAACATACTGACAGTATGGTTGAAGTTATCAGCCACATGAATTTACTAATCACTGGTATTAAACCCTATCTGTACAAGAGTATCAGAATACACAGAAGACTTAGCTGAGCCAAAAAATTTCCAAAAACCCACAGAAAAAAAAATTGCAGGTAAGGTTTGGAAAGAGGCATTCCCCTCAAGCTCTTTCTTCCCTTTCTTAGTTACATCTAACATTTTCATTTATTTAGATACACAACCCCGCTCACCACACTCAGCTCATACCTGACTACCACTGCTACAGGACAAAATTACTAATTGCTAGAAGGTGAGAGAAGCTTTCAAACAAATAAAGACAACAGCCTATAACCATACCCAGTCCTCTGTATCGTGAAAGCTGCTGGTAGATTTGTTTCATCCTCTCAATATTCAGACGGCTTGCCTCTGCATGATTTACCATGGGTTTGGGATAATTAACTCCTATAATACATTTTGCAGCCTTCTGGACACTCTCTGGGGCATTCCAAGGATCATAGATGTATTTTGCAGGGAAACCTCTAAGTACTGGCAAATAACGTCTTTAAAAAAAAAAAAAAAAGGTAATTTTAAGTATAAAGCCACTTGACAGTTTAAGCAACATCCATGCATCACAGCAATTTCTGGATTGTCAGTTACCTGATATAATCCCCATTTGGGTCAGTTCTTCTGCCAAAACCCACTGGACAGTAGCAGTGAAAAAACTGCTGAAAGAAGGAACTACAGGAGAGCCACATCCAGCTTCCAGCATTCACGCTCCAGTCTGCGTCAAGTAAGAGCTCTTCAAAGACCTTAAGAAATCAGAGCAACAAGTTAGTCTGAACATGGCACACCTGCGAGAGACCTACTTTTTCAGGAGTTGTTCTGAGTTTCTGATTTCAGCAGACAAAACCCAACTCTTCAATACAGCAACACTCTTTCTCACCTGGCAACATTCACCAAATACTCAGTACACAGCTGCAGAGACTTACTTCGGTGCCAAACTCAAGAACAAAAGTGTGATAGCCTGTTTGGCTTTTAACCTATAAAAAAAACTTGTAGACATCTCAGAAAACTGTAAGCAAACAGTTGCACATTGTTGCGTAAACACATCCTTAAAGAATAAATCCCCAAAGGATGGCTGGAGCCTGACTGCTTGCAAGTGGCATTTGTTGCTTTCAGAAGAGTTGCTTCATCACATTACAACCGAGTAAGATTTGCAAACTTCCAGAAAACACGAACACACAAAGCCCGTTTCAAACTCAAATTGTCGGTCTGAATACCTCAACTTGCACAGCACCTTTCAACTCTTGGAGTCCCAAGAGTAGAATTCAAGAGTTTCAGTGCAGCACAAACATTCAGAAGTTGTGTTCTGGAAGGCCTACAGTTTACCTAGTAGGTCACAGTTTTGAGGATGCACCCTTAAATTCCTGGAGGCATATGAACCACCAAACATGCTGAAGAATGGTGAGACACATAATGAATTCTGGTCTGAAGACAAAAAAAATAATAAAAAAATCTTCTCTGGTAATTGCTACCCCTATTATATTAAAAATTGAAGATTTATGAGGGGGTTTACTTTAAGCCTGGAGCTCAATCATTGTTTAACATTCAAGTTTCCAGCACTGATTGTTTTTCAGTTACTAACACAGACAATACCAACTTGTATAAAAAGAAGTTTCTCTGCACTGAGAAATAAGTTTTCAAAACAGATACTTAATACATATTTTGGCAAGTTCTGATTTTCCTTTCAAACTTGCATCATCCCCAAATGTTGCAAAGAAACCATCATCTTTCTTCACACCAAGACACTAAAGCTTAACATCTTACTACTGCCACCCAACTTCAACTAATATTATTCCAATATAAAGTCTAAATAAGGTAATACTTTTAAACAAGTATGTCTCTCTCTACACACATTCAATAAGGCATTCATTCTACAGTATACACTGAGTAAGGGTTACAAAAGTATCTTTATCTATATATCTGCAACTACCTGTAAAAAAATAATTCTGAAAAAAAAAGATTTATCTTAACACACTTTTAAAAAACATTCTAAGTCAAAAGTGACTAATACTGTAACACGATCTTTAGATGAGCATTAAGTGTTAGCACACAACTGTTCCACTAGATGCTGCCATGTAGTAAGACTCTGGAAATAACATTGCTGCAGGAGGCCAGATTAACTTTTGCTAGCTACGGACATACGAATTGAACATCGTTCCACTGCACAAGCCCGAGCCCTCCATATATCTGTATTATTTCAAAAGCAAGAATAAATTGGCATTTATCTGTAATATAGAGCTTTGCTGTTTGGTTGAGTTACCTAGATAAAGACATTGAAGATGCACCTATATATGTACTGCAAAAGGAAAATTCTTAAAGCAGCTTACGTTGTTGTGTAACCAAGACAGTTGGTGTTTTTTTAAATGAAAGGTGTCTGCTTACAATTGATTTGTTAAGAAAGGTGAAATTTTTTAAGATTATATATGTATACATGGTCACAATACTGACAGCAAATAAATTATTTTTTTATATTTCAAAAATAAAAAACTGTTTAATTGATTATCATTGCTCAGTAAAAGACGTGCTACCCTTCTGAAAACATAAAACTGATTCAAAGGCTGAGATTAAATTATTCCATTCTTTTCTTCAAAACACTGACATCTGTAATTGGAACTTCAGCATCTCTTGGATACTCGCATAGATATTAATTGCGCTGAAACTTCAGCTAAATCACGTTGCCCATGCTCACACTTCTAACATTGGCAAAGAGACAGAAATTGCTGAAAGGACATTCTCAACTTTTAGTTTTTTCCCTGTAATTCCCACAGTGCTTTCCCTTCACAGGGAAGCAGATGCAAGATGTAAACAGAAACTGTCCACACAGTATGACTGGAATGATATTTCAATTAGAAGAGTAATCCATGTTTATTTGTCAAGATTTAGGAAGAAGTCTCAAGTTTAAAAGAACTGCAGATCTATTCTGACTGCAAGAAACACTCTAATATTCCAATAAAAAGGGGGCATTCAACAGGCAAACTCTGGCACGACTGGTTTATCAGAACCAATTTAACTTTGGCCACAGTTTAAGGTTTAACATTCAGTTTACACAACACAGTAACTATTCCAGAATGACTATCTGAAACTTTAACAGGCACTTTAAGAAATTAAAAAATAAGAAACAATACCTTCATTCCTTCTTCCCAGCTAATCCAGAGGTCACCTCGAGTCAAAAAGCATGCTACCGCATGCCGGGCTAAATGGTGAATCCAACCTTCTTGACGAAGCTGCGTCATAATCGCATCAATCCAAGGAAAACCTGTCCTGCCTTCTGCCCATTTGGCTAAAGCCTCAGGATTCTTATCCCATGGAATCTGAACACAGATAGGATTCCCCTCCATTTTATCAAAACGTGGATTGTTAGTCGCCGCTGTGTAGAAAAATTCACGCCATAACAGCTGGCCATAGAGGGAGAGGGGAGGGGAGCTGTTCTTTTTTACCTGAAGATCATCATTAAAGGAAAACATGTTATTAGGAGAAGTAGGGAAAAAATCATGGCATCTAAAAATGTGTACCTGACTACGTAGACGTACCTTTTTGTACAGATCCGTTAACTTGAAATAAAAGAGACGACAGGACAAACAGCCAAAGCGGAGGTAGGGACTAAGCCCCGTAGGGCTTGCCAGAAGGGAATTTGCATTCATTCGTGGTCTTTCAAAGTTTGCTACCCAAGCCTAAAAAAAAAAAAAAGGCAAAAACAAAAAAAATCAAAAAAAAAGAAAACACAAAAAGACCACAAACAAACAACCACCCAACACAAACAAACAACCACCCAACACAAACGAAAACAAGAACTACATGGCAATATCAGACTACAGGGTAAGTAGCAACTTGTAAACATAAAGGGAGAAATCATGCACTGTCTATAATCTATTCCAAACACTCCCATTAAGTTACCTACAATATCTAAGAGTTCCCTTCGAATCAGCAGAATCTCTACAAGGTAATTCATGTCCATGCAGAAGGCATGAACTGTCTTCCAGAAATACCTATCCTTTTCTTTTAAATACAGAGGAAACCTAGACAACTAGCAATATGTTAGCTTTGAGAGGAATTCCCATTCAAAGTTATAAAAAGTATGTTTCAAGTAAAATCACCTCCAAAGAAAAATTAAATTATTATTAGAAGAAAATAGTGTAACAGACTTCCTCTAAAATTCAAACTAAAGACAACCAGCTACCATCTTTTAAAACTAAGAAACATCAACTTGATTTATATCATTATATTGAGGCCTTGAGTTCACATTTTTGATTTTTCTTTTTAAAACAGCTTGTCCAATTCCTTTTACATTTCATTGCAAAGAGTGACTATGTTTCCCAGATATGTCATACTTGCAATGATTTGAAACATACCTTTCGTTCTAAATGTCTTTCCAATCGTGTGAGAGCTTCTGTTTCTCCCCCTGGCCATACTGCAGAAGGCAGACCATCTGTGTCAAAACCTGAAAAACAAATAAAAACAAGGAAATTCCTTGTTTGCTTATACTGTAGGGCAACAAAATTCTAACACACTGATACTTGACTACATTTTATTGTATCTTGAGAATAACCCTAAATTGGACACAGGAAAGCACAAGTTTTAAAACAGTATGCAACCAAGTCTTACCAAAGCACTTTCAATACATCTAACTTGCAGCAAAAAATCCAGTTTTTAGTTTTACATTCACATTACAAGTTTTACATGCTGAATAGCCTTACTTCAAATCCACTTTTTTTTTTTGCACAAAGCAACCTTTCTACCATTTTTCAAGTTATTTTCAAGTTCTCAGCTCTGCAATATGTGGGCTATGCCAAAACTACAACTTTTTTTTAAATTACTACTAAGAAGCAACTATTGCTATTGTAATTTACATAACACATAAAATTTTCCATCAAGTTAAAAGCATGACTGCTATCTTCAGAACATTCCTAAGTTTCCTTGACCTTGACTTAACAGATACGGATTACTGTCAATTTGATGATAAACACATACTTGAGCTGCAAAGAAAAGACGAAAAGAAGGTAATAAGATTTATTCCATACCCCCAAACTTCCCCAAGGTTTTTCACCAGGTGCATGAGATAACATGTCTGCCTGCAGTTTAATCACTGTATAGCGAGATCTCGTCTTCTTATAAAGCCTTTAAAAGCAAGATCTGTTGTATGAGAGTTCAAACAGACTAGACAGAGCAGCCAGAGCTTAGCCAAAATCTGTCCAGACCCTTTTGTTAGCAATTTGGAGGTCATATCACATTTGTTTGTGTTTCAGGGCAGGAGGGAACAGGAAAGAGAGTGAGAGATTCACAGGACAATAGCTTGATACGATTTCTTAAAATTAAATTTACAGAAACATAAGATTTCTTTTTTTCCCAAGAAGCTTCTAAAATAATTATTTGCCTTATTGTTATCTCTTTTTTGGCATTGCAAGACAAGAGGGTTTTTAAAATTAATTTGTAAAATGACAGATTAATGACCTGAAGCACAAAGACATCAAATGCATTTAATACAAAATGAAGTATCAAAGACTACCAGTAGCTTAATGATTATCTGGTATGATGGGAGAATGGCTACGCTCTATTACAAGAAGCCAAACAGTTCTTTGTGTAGTTTGATCTATCTGACCTGCCATTTAAAAGAAAACAACTAAAACTTACAGAGTTGATGATCCTTTTTTGTTCCTTTTGTACGTCATAATTGGCATCAGTTTAACAATTAACCACAAGTAGAACCTCTCTCATGGTTATTTTAAGTGTTATGCTTTTAGTGGTAGATTACATCTTACTTGTTTCACAATGTCAGAGCAATCTTAGAACATACCTAGCTCTTCAAGTGATGGGACACCGTATTTCTCGTCATGGTCATCAGAAACTGGAGTAGTACACTTTTCCATTACTTCTGCGGTTATAGTCTCCACTGGCATCTCCAGTGGTTCCATTCTACTAATTAGGGTCTGGAATCGCTTGTAAGTAAGAGGCGGCTGTCCTCCATTTAATTCTATTATTCTGGATTGAAAAAAAAAAAAGTATGTCAGAATAGTATATAACAATTTTTTTAATATAAAATATACACACAGAAAGATCTTCTTACATGCCTCTAGCATGTTATATAAAATCACAGATATACATAGTAATCCAGACAGTTTGAACTATAATTTTACCCTCATTTTTTCATGTCCTGGTTTCAGCTGGCATAGAGTTAATTTTCCTCCCAGTAGCTGCTACATTTAGGATCTAGTATGAGAAGAATGTTGGTAATACACTGATGTTTCTAGTTGTTGCTAAGAAAACAAGGATTTTTTTTTTTCCCTAGTCTCCCATATTCAGCTAATGGGCAGGTGTGCAGGAGCTGGGAGGGAGCACAGCCAGGCAGCCAGCCCGAGCTGGCCAGTGGAAATACTCCATACCACAGACATCGTGCTCAGTTCATGAATGGGAGTTGGCTGAGGGGGCAGGAATCATCTCTTTTCCAGGAGTGTGGTCTTTTCTGTGAGTTTGGCGACTTCTGCGAAACGCTCACGTTTGGTGAAACCTGCAGAATTCATGAGCTCTGGGAAACCCACGGGTTCCGTGATTGCTGCTCGGGGACTGGCTATGCCATCGGTCATCAGGTGGTAAGAAAAGATGTACTGTGTATAGCAGCTTGTTTTGCATATTCATTACAATTATTATTACTAGCATTAGTATTTCCTTTGTTGTCTTATGAAACTGTCTTAATCTTAACCCACAGTTTTACTTTTTTTTTCATTCTCCTCCCAATCCCACTGGCTGGGGGAGGAGCGAGTGAGTGGCTGCGTGGTCCTAGTTGCCAGCTGCTGGGTTAAACTACGACATCTCCCCACTAGGTAGACATATAAATTAACTGTTTATAACCAAGTAAATTATTCTTCATTCCTTGGTTGAGGAAGGTTCCTCAAGAACAAGTAAATAATGAATACAGCCAGCTCAAGGCAAAAAAAACAGATTAAGGCAGATGAGAGATCACAGCTACGTAAAGACACATCCAAGTCACCTACAAGACTATGCTATTTGTATACACACACAAAAAAAAAAAAAAATCTATTTTTCTATTCTGGTATTGAGAAGAGTAGTCAATATTACAACTGTCCTCATATGGAGGGGATTAATGTGTAGTTTATACACAATGACTGTTGTAAAAACAGTTTCCATATTTGGCATTGTCACCTTAAATGTATCTAAAATCTCAGACATAGGAAAAATTCAAGGAAGTAATTTACAAAGTGGCAGATGAAACCAGCTGTTCATTTGGGCAGGTGCTTGTGCAGGGACAGAAGAAAAGGAATTTTCAATTTAGGATTAACAAAAAAAAAATCAAACATTGCTTTCAAAACAGTAAATAATTCCCTTTCCTCCCATACATCCAGCTGCCTCTCGTACACTGGCTTGTAACAGAATAAAACGGGCATCTACCACAATAAATTGCTCAATGTTAAAAGAAGCCAAGTCATACTTTTGACTAGCTTACGGATGATGTTTCTATAATAGGGAGCTAATACTAATCCATTTAAATAGATCTGTGGAAAAATATAAACAAGACATTAAGTAAGGCAACACAGGGATGTCAGACAATCCCCATTTACTTACTGGATACATAACCAATAGGAAACAGTTCTTGAAAAATAAAGGACTTTCTGCTAACTTGTGCACAGCAAGTGAAATAAGGACAAAGCAATCTGACAAAACAACTAAACAACAGATCTTCTTTGGGAGAAGTTAGGGGCATATTTGAGTAACTTCATTACAAAAGACAGATAATTAACATGACCATTACTTTCAGAAGAACCCCCAATCAAAACTGTATTTCAGTGGTGGCAGGTTGACATTTGGACTTCATGATCTTAGAGGTCTTTTCAAACCTTAATGATTCTAAGATTTTTTTTTGGAGTTGCAAAGTTCTACTCAGTAGGTAATAAAAGTTGGATGGATGGGTAAAACAGAAATATCAAACAAATTTGTAGTCTTTCTAACTATGAAGTGATCTGAGTAGAAACTAGCACACAGTATCTAACCAAATACTACATAAAACTCATACTTTTTGTTTTTCTTTTTAAAATCAGAGGTAATGGTAACTTACTTGTCTAGGTCATATAATGTATGGGAAATTCGAACAATGACCTCCACTCCAGCTTCACTAGCCAGCTTCTTGATCGCCGCATCTCTTTCCTTCCCAAATGGTTCCGAATCATATTCAATAGAAAGTTTAGCAATATTCCATTCCTGCAACACGAAACAAAAATGTGATCCTTCAGCAACTCAGCTGCTTGATGGAGGGTGAGGGAAAGCAGAACGGGAAGAACAGGGACAAGATGGAACACCAGCTATCACCTGCAGATAGTTGTCAGAGATACACAAAGGTCCAAAATACCTTTAGACACACAGACTCACAAAAATAAAGTCCAATGTTTTAGTATCAAAGTATAAAAGAGAGCCTCTATCTGTCCCATTACTGTGGGTGCACACAGTAACGGGACAACTTCTGTGCAAATTTTGAGAACTCAGCTCTAACTTTAGGATCCTTATACCTTAAGAGACACAACAGAAGGAAAACACGACAGAGGCTGTCTTCTGGACATTGATCAGCAGCAGTATCTTGCTCTGCAGAAAAGCGTTTCACAAATGCCTGTCAACTTTAACAGCAGAACTGAAGTTTTAGGTGGCCGGGGAGGGGGGGTGTGTGTGAAATACTCCCCCAAACCAAATCCCACACACTCTCCTTCCCTTTTCCAAATCCCTACATCTCACCCACCAGAACAGAAAATGTTCAAATTCTCAATTAAAAAAAAAAACCTGTCCCCTAAAAAGAGGACATATTCAAGTCTAATACCCTTTATGTCAACAGATGCTATTACCAAGGCCAACAGTAATAGGTGACGGAAAAGAAGGAAAGAAAGGGATCAATTAATGGCCAAGGCTTCTGCAACAGCAGGAAATTGGAAAGGTGAAGTATGCACAGAATGATTCTAGAAAGCATCCTGCCAATCCAACTCAGCGAAATACCTTTCTAGTCCCTCAAAATCTTAAATAGTTGATTTAAATATACCAGGCAGACTATTTCAGAGAACCGGATTCACACCAAAGAGACAAGGGGCACTCTACTACGTTCACCCAGGGTGCTGGTTTAGCTCTCTCCTAGATGAAGTCCAGGTACAATGCTGAGGATAGGCAATTCCAAGGGGTGCTTGCTCTTTGAAAGAAGGCTTGGCTCCTTCCATCATTAAGTCTGCCAAGACTGACCCAGCAGGGCCTGAATCCTCAAGCAACCTCCTACACCCTCATACAACATTTATTTCCCCTTTCATAATGTAAAACTACTGTCTGACAAGTTGCAGTACATATTTTTTTCTAAATCTTTCTTTCCTCTGGCATATTGAAAAGAAAACCATAAAAAACATGTCTAAGAGCCAGAGATGTGTCCTCAAGGGAGCTAAGGAACTCCAAGACAGGTGCTCCATGATGCAAATACACCCAGATCACATCAGCACGAGCTGGACACTTAGAAGAAGCAGGGACACAAATCGCTTTGCCCATACTGCTCCCTGTGATGGATGCTTTTAGCAATAATGATGCATTTAAAGAATTAAAGATCATCCTAGTTTTATTTTCTTTATCAAGCAAGCCCCAAAGAGCTAGAGACACAGAGCAGAACAGGACTAATTGAAGAGAACGAGGCAAGAACCAACTAAAACTTGACTGGTTCAGGTTAATCAACAGGCGCCAAGTGGATGCCTGCTACCAGTGGAAGTCGCATCTCTGCAGTCAGATTGAACCACCATCCTCAAGTTACTTAAAAAAAACCCCAAACAAAACCAAACAAAACACCCTCAAACAAACAAAAAAACTAAAAGAATTTTGCAAAGACCTGCAAAGTCCACTGGTAAAAACATTCTTTCTCTATGCACTGCTCCAGAGGATGACAGACTACAGCAGCAGGCCGTCAGCAGCACTGTTGGCTAGTACTGTTGCAAACATGTTGCACTGAAATCAGTGTCTTCAGGAAGTAAAGCTGCTCTGAAGGACTGGAAAGAGGAAAGTAAACTCTCATATACACACACACACGAATGAAAGAGCCTAAAGGTTCTTAAGGCCTTTTGCAAAGCTAAAGACAGATCAGTGCTCTGCCTCTGCCTTTTGAAGGAATTTCCTTCAGCTTATGAAAAGGAGAGCCCTACCAAGAACAGCTATGAAACATTCACCCCCAGGAAATCCACAGATGCTGGCATCTGTGATAGTGGAACTTCTGTAGAGCCTTGTGTCAGGAGCCCTATCTCCTACCATGATCTACTTAAAGTTATATTCTCCCAGCCAAAAAACATCTATGCATGTTCTTCAGGGTCAGGATCATCACTCACCTTTGAGACATTTAATGAGGATGATCTGAAAAGCTTGGTTCAGTGTTATATGCCCTTCACTGCACTCCAAGTGCCTAATGTACTCCTCTGGCAAAAGAGGCTGTGAGATTAACGATACGAGATAGGTGCAAGATAGGTGCATGTTCCAGGTAGTCTTCAGCCAAAAGCTGAAGAAGTCCTTAAGAGCTTCAACAATGCCTCTTATTTGTTCAAGAATAGAGGATGTCCTGAAAAGCCCCTCAGTGAATATAGCATAATGACTTTTCTGATAATTTGAGGAACCAGAAGACATAGACAGATGTGAATGTTGGTTTTTTGATTGCTGCACACTATCTATATGAAAGTTATTTTCATTACTTTCTCAGCACTAAAATTAATATTCTGAAAACATGGCACTCCAATATTGTTAGGCACAGAAAGATCAGCCTAGCAGCAAGATCTGAAACAGGAGCTGTCAAAGTAGCCATTAAAGTATTTAAGAAAACTTGTCACAGATAATGCAAATTCAGAAGGCAACACACACAACGGCAAGATCTTTGCCCTATTCAGACTGCAATCACACTGAATTTGGCAGGCAGATATAACAAGCGTGAATATCTCAGGGGTTGCAAGCAGCAACTAATGCCACAATAGTCCTGCAGGAAATTCTTCACTGAGGGGATATCAAGAAAAGACCAGAGTATCATCTAGTTAGCATTTCACAACTAAAGCACAAAAACAGATGGAAACGTTTCGTTTTAGTTGAGTTTTCAGCTTGGTGTTGAAGACTTCTGAATAAAAATCTCGAACAGACGATCTCTTTGGAAAAACAACTATTATTTTTATTTTTCCGCACAGTCTTGCTTGTCTCAGTCACCTCAATCCAGTCATTCCATAAAATTGTTCATTTTTACTATCCTATTACAGTATTGTTACCTTAAATACACTATCGTCCATGGAAGACAACATCAGCAACAATCCCTCACAGCTTTAATTTGGCCAATAAGACCCTTACCCACAAAAGTCTTAAACTCCTTTGACTAGAAATTGCTTTTTACCTGTACTATGCTTTTACCAAGCCTACTATCAGCAAAAAGCTTATTAAACCCCTTTTAATGACCAAAAAGCAACCACAGCAGATATTTGGTCTAAACAGATCATCGCTTTTACAGTTCAGGCTTTGAACCTGGATTCATGTGCACAGAATTATATTTCAGTGTTTCAAAGGGAACCTGGAAAGGAAAATTTAACCTACGCTTAGCAAACTATTAGAAATCAGTTCCATTTCTGGAAAGACAGAAACCAAAAACTGTAATGTTTAAGAGCAGCTCAGTTCAGTTGGCGATATGCACATTAGAGGGGAAAAACCCAAATCTAACAAAAACAACCCTAAAAAGAAGCTGCAAGGATATACTTAAGCATTTGCATAGATAACAGCTTGCGCTGAATTATATAGTACAAGAAATATTCCTAGCTGAAACGAGTTAGTCACATTTATGGATAGAAACAACAACTGCAAGGTGGCATTTACCTTAAAAAGTCTGGGGAAAACATCTGCTGGCTGACCACGAATAACAAACAAACGTGAATTCAGTTTCCGTAGATTGGCATCAAGATCCTCAAGACATTGAAGCAGGAATCTGAAAGGAATTGTAAAGAAACATTTATTTTCTGAGGCAAACCAGACAATTTTAAAATAGAAAAAGGGAACTAAGAGGAACAATCCAACAAAGATTATCAGACCTTCAGTATTTGGTGTGTATTTTGGTGATGCATGCATGTTCACATCCTAATTACACTTAGCTTACAGTAGTTCAATACCATATAATATATTCAATGACACATAATTCAGAAAAACAAACTGCACCGTCATGCAAGTTTTCATCTCAACACTATTCAGCTCTGCAATGGACTAAAACATACTCAAGTCTTAACTAGAAGTATCTTGTCACTCTAAAGAAAAAAAAAAAGCACACCATAGACAAGAAACCCAGTAAACAAACAGACAATCAGCTGTTTGGCATACTGCTACTAAACTTAATCCAAGTCTTTCTTACAACACAGCCGCCTGAACTGTTACTAAAAACAGCATACCAGAGGACTACGTGGTCATAACTGTCCCTTTGGCCTTCATTTATAAAAATAGCCCTCTATACTTGGCTGTAACCTCACCTGAATTATTTAATTTGCAAAGCAGCAAATAAGGAAAAAAAAAAAAAAGGGAGGGGGAGAGGTGAATGGGGTACTGCAAATCTGGAAGTCTTCAATAGAAACAGGTAGCTGCAGGCTGTTGAGACAGGTTCGCATGTGTAAAGATTTATTAGTGGGTTCAGTAACTAAAAATAACTCCAATGGTGAAAGTTGTTTGGGGGAAGAAAGAAAAACAAAAGGAAGGAGAGGAAAAATGAAAACTCCCTTGGGACGAGTGAGACAGTGATGCTGGGGGTCGCCCCATGAGTGCCTTTCCCCTGGACTCCTCTCCAGCGTAGCAAATGGCTCCCCAACAATATTTTTCTTCGTAATAACAATCTAGTTTTCACCAGAAGCTGCTCAAATCCTGCTGGCTGCTCTTACTTACAAAGCTGCTGGCACTCGCCAAGGCGTGTGCTGATCAGGGCAGCCGCCAGCTCAGAGCCTAGTAGTCATTAACCCCTGTGCACCCACATTATTGGATCCCCCGTCATAAACCAAGAGCTACACCCAAAGAGAGAGAAGGGAAAAACAAAAGGCAAAGCAGAGGAGATTCCCATGCTGCAAGCCGTTATTGTGGAGGGAGGCCACAGCGCGAGGCCAGGCGGGCAGCAGGAGGAACAGCCCAGAGCCAGCGTGGGCAAAGCAGAGCCTGGGAGGCCTGGAGACACCGACCCACGGCCCGGGCGAGCGGGTGCACCCACCGCCAGCCCCCCCGGCATTACAAAGGCTACGGCGCCGAGCAACCAGGTCTGTTAACATCTGCGGAGTTCATAAGACACCTAGGTTTTTAAGAATGAATCCCAAAAAATAACCAGTTACAATGAAAACGCTACACCTTCTAGGAGGGATATAGCATACAGGACTGTTGTAAACCTACCAACATTTTTCACATTTTCTAGAGATTTAGCAATATGTAAAGGAGCCTACCTAACACATATTGCCTTCAACTTTATATGGAAAAAAATTACCACAAGTTATATGTAGAAGGCTGGCAGGAAAAGCCCCTAGCTGCTACTAAATGCCAAAAAAACTGTGGCTCAACCCGAAAGAGTTAACAGAAAGCAACGAGAGGAAGTCAGCGTACAAGAATACAACAGCTTCTTGGCTGGCAACTATGCTTATACGTTGAATGACTGGAACAAGCCAAAAACGTCTAATTCTCTCACTTCGCTAACTTTTATTTTTTTAAAAAACTTCAGGCTAGCGAGACCATGAAGTCAGATATGCTGTATCTAGAAAGAAACTTCTGTATACTCATTCCATTAGAAACCACACAGGAGTCATTTTAAGAATCAGATGAGAATCACATCTGCTTCTATCAGAGAAAGCTTGGGGCCCACGTTCCCAGGCCAAAGCCACTTCCAGACAAGACTCTGAAAAGTACAGCTTCATTTTATCATTTCTCTGAAACCTGGAACGACACACCTTATCATTAATACTATTCATCTGAATCTTGCTTTCAAGGAGCATGTCCATTCGCACATACTTCACAAATTGCTATGAAGACCAACTGCAGAAGTGTCCCAGATGCCTTTGAAACAGCTGAATAGGTTTGTTTTCTTGGTTTGGTGGGCCTTTGTTGTGGTGGTGGTTTTTTGGTTGGTTTTGGTTTTGTTTGTTTTGCTTGGATTTGTTTTTTTAACCGTTTATCACAGAGTATAGGGAAAGGGTATGAAGAGAGACTGGTGACATAAAATGCTCATACATATTCAAAGTAAAAATCTGTCTTTCAGGAAATGGTTAGGGTTTTAACTCGTTCGCGTCTCAGTTCCCCCTATTTTCTCAATCTCTCCTCTTCCTACCTGACTGACCACAACATACAACTTCTAGTCTGAACTCAGCATAAAATCCTATTCAAGAAGATTACGTGCACTGACCCAGTCTCCAATTCACATCCAAGATCCCTAAACTTGCCCTTAATACTGTTTAATCTCTATTTTGTTCGTTCCCCAAATCCCCTCTATTATCTCTTTTAACTATCTCTTACCACACTCCTGCATTTCATCGCCATAAAACTCTTTCATGTATTTAACAAACATAATAGTGTAGACTCAAACTGTGAAAACTGTTAAGTACATATAGGAAACCAATGGTAGAGTGGCTGGGGGGATGACACACAACACGAATTCCCACTACCTGAACAAAAACGAACAAGTGAAAAACAGCCAAACCACAGCTTGTGTTGCACATCACTGAAAGCACCTTGTTCAAAAATATAACAGACCAAATTAAACCCTAGCAACCCGACGATATCTACAGTAACAGCAATGCAAAAGAATACTGCTTTTGACTTTCAGAACACAGATCCAGTTTACAAGTGGTTACTCAAAACAAGCATGCAATTTATTATGCATATTTGAAGCTTTCAGTTAGATTAAGTGTGCTTTAACAAAATGTGTTTCAAATAAATAATAACCTGTTTCATTTTCACCAATTATATTTATACTATACAACATCTAAAGGCATTTTCCATTAAAGTGTTAACAAAATTTGTCTGACAGAAAAGCCTTTACACAGGTTTGTCTTGCTCTATTAAGAACGAACCTTTTTAAAACACTGCTTCTAGATACAACCCCTAACAAGAAACTTAATAGTTGAATCAACTACTTGTCATAACCAAAGTTTTCACCTCCTCTTTTTCTCATGAGTACCTTTAAAACTTGCAGAAGCAGCACAGTACCTTTACCACGGATAAATGCATGCTAACTAACATCTAGCTTCAGGTATGTCCAGATACAAATTACCTGGAATTTAAGGAGGGAAAATTTGACCTTTCAGAACTTCTGCATTCCTCTAATGTGTTAACAGATGCCTGTGTGAACGTTTTAACTATGCCAGCTCCCTAGCACAACTTCTAATTGCTGCACTTTCTCTAATTTTGGCATGGCATTGTAATGGCATTGCATGTATCTCCTGTCCTAGCAAATAAATGTTTCATCTATAACATACACATGTAGGTTGGATAGGAACAGTAACATATTCACAACATGCACACTCCCATGCATATTAAGCACACCAACAGAAAAAAATAGAATAATAATTCTTAGCATTCAATATACAGTGAATTATGATGGGATCTGGAACAGAAGAGTTTTTCGTTTTCCAAGGTATCATTTTGACTGGTAACACTTGTCTGCAAGTGAAAGTGGTTCTGAATGACTTTAACACCATGCATGGGCACTTGCTGCCTCACAGGAACATGCAAGTGTTTTGCCCAGTGCAGACATTTAAACATAATTAAGCGCAGCATTCTAGCACAGACAGAGCAAAATTATCTGAGCTTTCTCTTGGAAGAGATACACCAAAATACTCACAAACATGTTTCTTTCACAGTACAACACAAATGAAGATGAATGGTAAATTAGTCTGCAAGCTGAAACCAAGTATGAAAACTCCGTCTCATAAAAAGTAATTTTTTTTTCAGTATATGAGCTCTTGAGGCAAAGTTTCTTCACAGCAGCTACAAAGCAAAAGCTACTAGGCTTGAACTCTATTATACTTTACACCAAAGTGTGGCAATCAGGAGCTATTTAAATCTCTCCCTACAGTAAAAGGTCATGTTTCTGAGTCCTCTCAACCTAACAGTGAACGGGAAAGCACTTTCTTTTCCACTTTGCATGAGTATAAACACTGCATGACACAAACTCATTACAAAGACGCAGAAAGGATGCATGGATATTTTTTATCAGATTAGAGCACCAGCCCAGGTTCCTGCCTCTGGTCTTCAGCTTCCCTTGGACAAACCAGAGGAAGGAAAAGCTCACCATCCATTTCACAGTAGCAAGCTGTGTGATGTGCAGGCATGACTGAGGCGATGGAGCGAGGCAGAAAAGACTTACTTACTGTAACACAGGGAAGATGCTGATGCAAAGCATACCTGTCTTTAAACAACATTATCAGAGGGCATTACACACATTTTGCTCAGGGTTATCTAATTATGATATTCAGAATTTTCATGAAAACTTCTGAAGACCACATTCTTCAAAACACACGCACATAAAATCTCAGCTGATTACTCTAAGAAACTCCACAATCTTCCCTGCTGCTAATCATGCAAAGTCTGTTTGGGGTCTGCAACCTAAACTAAATTTTCTGCCCCCCTACATCTTGAGAGTGACTGTCAGAAACTGGTTCGCATAATATAGATCATAATTTTAGCGACCATGCAACTGAAATGAAGTGGTACCATCAAGGCAGAAATTCAAAAAGTTAACTAATTGTTAACACAGTTAACCATTAACAAAACAAACAAAACTAAGCACTACATCATGCAGCCTTCCTGGCTCTGCACTATTAACGTGATTAAAGACTAAAGAAGTCAGGAGCAGTCTGTTAAAAAGGTAGCATTTGTACTTCACAGGAGACTTGCAAGAAGCATACTCACAGACACACTGTTTAAGGCTACTGTTAACTCTTGTTTGGGGTTATTTTGGAGAATAACAAACACCAAGAAACCGTAATCACACAGAACCACCCTTGCCAGTATGAAATGAGGACAGTTGCTGGGAATTGAGGGGACTTCAAACGCAATGACTTATCTTTCAGGCGTCATTCACATCTGAAAACTGTGGTGCTAAGCTGTTAAGAATCAAGAAACTTCAGTTTCAGGGTTTCTTCTGCACTGATCCAGATTCTGAGTGTAACCATTAGGCAAGGCAGGAACGTTAGACTGCAGAGCCAGTACCACATGAAAGCAAGCAATCTAGTCAGGCTTCCTCATTCTGAGGAAGAAGTTTAAAAAGCAGAGTGAAAAAGAACAGTGCTAAAACTTGCTTCATTCCTAAATCTAATAAATATTTTTACTTACGACTGGTCAAATTCCAGCAATCCGTTCAAACTTCTGTTTAACCAATCTTTTAAACACCTTCTAGCTACCCACTAGTCCTCATACCAAGCCATTGATTACAATCTCTCCAGTGAAAGAAAAGTGCTGTCAAACAAGACTCACATCGTTATGGGTATTTGATTGCCACCCAGACTTTGTCTATCAATTATCTTCAGCAGCCTAACGACTGCTAGCTTTGTTTTCCCTTTCAAGTTTTTCCCCCAACACTGCTAACAGATATTCCTCCTTCAACTTCCAGAGTTTAGTAGAGCTGGATTCAATACAAAGAAAGAATATTACATACTGCGCAACATCAGCCACGTTTTTTTATTTGAGAGAGTATAATTTACAGCATTAGACCCTGATTGTGTTACTAATTATGCAACGCTTATTTCTCTTCATGGGAAGAGAGAGAGTGACCCTTTCTTTCACACACATCTACTATTTTGCTATATGTTCTTTTAGGTCATTATGAAAGTCCAGTATCGTTTAGGTAAATGCATTCCTGATACTAGCTTCTACAGGAATCATAAGGCAGATTTCATCTAATACCAAAACAGAGTATGAAACACTGAGAAGTATCTGAAATTTGATGTACCTATATACAAATATTTAATATTTTATCAGTAGATTTTCCTCTTTGATTGCCACCATCCAATGTGTCTTACCGCTAGCAGTATATTCTTACGAAACTATAAGAAGATTAAGCTCAGACAGGATTTAAGTGTTATGTACACTCCACCGCATCCTTTGGCAACAAGCCATAGTAATATTTTCTTAATTACCAAATCAAGGTCACAGAGGCATGCTTTGTCATATTACATTGTTTCAGTGAATACTACATACAACTCCCACATCCTAAAAAGGTATACAATAATACACTTCATAGAGGTATTATCCTTTAAGCTTACACACACGAGCAGGAAAAGGTTCACGTTATTCAACTCCAGATACTTAAGTGAAGTGGCTGTGGGAGCTAACTAATCTCCTGCAGGGTTGCTCTACAGTCAGTGGAGAAAAAACAGCTCCTTTAGAGTGCAATTCAGGACTTCAGCATCTTTCATAACTTAGTAAGAGCTTATCCACATGTAAAAACAAAACCAAACACAGACCATGAATGCCTCACTTGGCTTTTTTCCTCTAATATTTACTACTATTACAATCTTCAAGCCAAAGCAGAGCTGTGATGGAGGAAGAATGCAAGATACACCCAAGCCTATGGACGGCTAAGATATTCATAATCGCTGTAAAAGACGTTCTTAAAGAACAAATTCAACTCTTTGAAAAAGGACAAAAGAAAGTGCTTCGAACAATAATTGAGAGAAAGCAGTGTCTAAAATTTTTGTCTCTCCAAGCTGAGTCCTTTTTAGGTGCATATTCTTTGCAGCCAAGTAGTAAAGACCGTTTCACATATGGAGTGGGACTAGAATACCAACTACACAGCAAGCAACACTGTGCTATTAAGAACAACAAAATCATTTGAATGTAACCTAGCTTACACTGGACACAAAGCTAGCATTTCCTTACATATCATTCCTCATTAATTTCTTTCCAATTGAACCACCATTTCAAGGTTAACATTCCCCAAAGGAATAAAACATGCAAAATTTGTGTCCTATTCGAAAAACAGTCAATCTCCCAAATAGCAACCTGTAGTTGGTTCCTATGTTGCGAGCCATACATCACAGCAAATAGCATATTTAGCTTCTGTAAAGATCTGGATCTTCACTTCACATTCAAATGGCACCTATTATTCAACTAAACTATTCCCATATAACTAGCAACAAACATCTCAAATTACTCGCTTGTTACAAAGGTCAGCCTTCTGGTGATCTGAGACTAACAGGCTCACAGCTTCCTAAATATCTCCCCAGTGTCTGCCATTCTTTAATGTATATATTCCGTGTTTATTTTTCTCTAATCCGCCAATTCCAATCTGATAAATCAAAGTCTGTATTATTTACCTTTAATTCCTTATGCCTACTCTTTCCAGAGAGAAACTAGCTGGATCCATAAAGGAAAACCCAAGAGCAAACAAATGTATTTCCAGTGGGAACAGCTGGGCAAATACTACCTAGAATCAAATTACAAAACTAGAGTGACTTGAGGGTACAGACATGCTCATATTTATATAAATTTAAAACTCCTCATTCTCTTGTAACCCAGTACTCTTATTTAAATGTGCAGCTCATAAGGCTTGATGTAATTAAACCAGAGCTGGCCTGCTTTATAAAATAGTTCAGCCACACTATTCTCGGCAATCTAAGCTGTCCATGACAAAGTAACAGCAATGGCTCATTTCAAAAGAGCAAGCACGATATGAGCACTATAACAAGACAGCCTTGCAATCCGATTCCAAAGGACAAATTTTATACTGTCCCTCATTTACTCTAACAAAACCCTTTAGTTTCCTTAGATCGAAGTGACCTTTTTAAGGTTTTAATTACTGCTAATAAGATTTTGCACAGTTTTATGTTTCCCAGAAATGAAACACTGTGTAAAATTAATATATTTCTTAATGACACTGTATGAATTGCAAGTCCTTAAGGTATAACTCCATCGTCTCTGGCTTCCACATCAGAAAAATCTATTAAACTACTGGAGGAGAACTAAGGATAGAGTTGAAATCTTCTTAGCAAGCACAGAAATTGGTAGAAAGTTCGGAAAACAGAAAAAACCCTGAAGCTATTCCTGAAAATCTTAATTAAAACTGACTGGATTTCATCTCTGTGGTGCTCACCTTATGGTGGTCAGACATTCAGCATTATCCTAACTTTCCATTGCTACTCTTATGAATCAAGAGGGCCAAAATTTTCTGAACTGGTCTTTCAACACACAAGTTAGTCATCAACATCTGAATACAAGGTAAACACAAACAAACTGTGTTCATGTTTTTGAGTAATGATCATGCAGAAAGAATCAACATTTAAAAAAACAAAAACAAACAACTTTAAAACATCCAAATAACTGAAACACAGCTTTGTTTATTAAGCTGCATAAATCCAGAAAAACTACACTTTGTCCCAAACTTTCTTAACGTATGAGTAGACTAATGGAGGTACTGATTCCCTACATGCTGCAGAGGCCTTGCATCTCAAAGTCTGAAGAACGTCAAGAACTGACGAAAGAGATGCACGGAGCTCAGTAACGTAAGCCCTGGTAAACAAAACTGAAATATAGCCCAAGACATAATAGATGGACAAAAAACAAATAACCTCTAGATAAACATGCTATCTTCATCTGCCACAAGTGCAGCAGTTCACTGCAATACTGAAGGTCAGGACCAACAGAAAGTACCTCAACGCGAAGCAAATAAAGTAACCTTGACAATTTACACAGTACAGTTAAGTGGAACATTCTGACAACTAAAAAACGATAATTATTTCTGCAGAAGTGATAGTAGTTTAGATCAAGAAGTCTCCATCTGGACAGCTGAATGGCCAGATGGAGATCAGTGACAAGTGGTGTCCCTCAGGGGTCTGCATGGGGACCAGTACTGTTTAACATCTTTATCAAGGCCATAAACAGCAGGATCAAGTGCACCTTCAGCAAGATTGCAGATGACACCAAGATGAGTGGTGCGGTTGACACACCAGAAGGACAGGATGCCATCCAGAGGGACCTGGACAGGCTTAAGAAGTAGGCCCATGTGAACCTGTTGGGGTTCAACAAGGCCAAGTGCAGGGGTAAGGGCAACCCCCAGTATCAATACAGGCTGGCGGACGAAGAGACTGAGAGCAGCCCTGCCAAGAAGGACTTGGGGTTACTGGTGGATGAAAAGCTGGACATGACCCAACAGTGTGTGCTCACAGTCCAGAAGACCAACTGTACCCTGGGTTGCATCAAAAGCAGCATGGCCAGCAGGTCGAGAGAGGTGACTCTGCCCCTCTACCCCGCTCTGGTGAGACCACACCTGGAGTCCTGCGTCCAGCTCTGGAGCCCTCAACACAAGAAGGACACGGAGCTGTTGAAGCGGGTCCAGAGGAGGGCCACAGAAATAACCAGAGGGCTGGAACACCTTTCCTGTGAGGAAAGGCTGAGAGAGCTGGGGCTGTTCAGCCTGGAGAAGAGAAGGCTGGGGGGAGACCTTACAGCAGCCTTCCAGTACCTGAAGGGGGCTTATAAGAAAGATGGGGACAAATTTTTTAGCAGGGCCTGTTGTAACAGAACAAGGGGTAATGGTTTTAAGGTAAAAGAGGGTAGATTTAGACTAGCTATAAAGGAAAAATTTTTTTATGATAAGGGTGGTGAAACACTGGCACAGGTTGCCCAGAGAGGCAGTGGATGCCCCATCCCTGGAAACATTCAGGGTCAGGTTGGATGGGGCTCTGAGCAACCTGATCTAGGTGAAGATGTCCCTGCTCACTGCAGGAGGGGTGGATTGGATAACCTTTAAAAGTCCCTTCTAACCACAACTATTCTATGACTCTCAGAATTGTTTTATGAAGAATGAAACCTTTAATAACTATATTTTAATATTTTCCTCATTTTCCCTGTTTACCTATTCCTTTCAGAAGACAGGAAGGATTTTCCAAAATTCACTCCCTGAACACCAGTCACAGGTGGGGTTTTTATTAGTTTGACTGTTGAAAGAATAAAGGTAGCAACAGGAAAACATCATCCTATGCAGGATCACTTTATTTTTTCCAGTTTGCTTGTGTCAAGATAAGAAGTAACAGCAAGGCAGAAGATGCAGACAGGAACACTGACAATTTAAAGAAGAAGAAAAAGGGAAAAAGGGGAGCGGGGGGGACACCAAGCCCACCTTGGTGAGAGTGGATAAACTTTGTTTGAGACAAAGCAGTTAAAATAAGGGCAGTTGAATACTAAGACAAACTGCTCGCATTCCAGAAAAGAGATACTATTACGAAAGAAGTTGTTCTGTTTTTAACTCTGAAGTTATTTCTATAGACAAAAAATATAGCGAAGCATTTGTAGGCTCTGCACTGTGGAAACTGCATCACCATTGATAAGTATTTTTGTTATGCAGAACCTTCAAGCATTAAGAGATGTTCCCCACTAGAGGTCAAACGGAAGAAAAATAAACCTTACTTGCTTTAATCCCCATACGTTCAACATCAAGGGGCAACACGACAGAGGGGAAAAAAGAAAAAAAAATGGGTGGGAGGAAGGCAGGAGGAGTCTAGAAAGTCTGCAGCTTTCATTGCTGCATGTCTCACAACCCAATCATTTCCTTATACCATTTGCAAGAAGAACATTTCAATATGAATCAACAAAAATAGTTTCCTAAAGTAGGTCGTTGCTGCAGCAACCAGGCGGCTGTTTGGACTACTCCCTGCCACAATGACCTACTTTTCCAGTTATATGTAACCATTCTAGTAGGAGCCCAATTCCTCCTTCCCCTCCGAGCGGATTCCCGTACCACGGCCGAACTTTATTCCTAACTGGGACAGAGAATGACTTTGAGCAGGTACAAGCAGCGGGTCGGTTCCACTCCTCCGTGTCGTATTTAGAAGTGTTGGCTGCTAAAGGTTAAATGAAACCTAGTATGCGCTCAGAGATCAAAAAGTACCAAGCCAATGTTCAAAACTGGAGGAGCTGATAAAAAATAGACAGGGAAGGTGTCAAAGCAAACAGCAGCTCGTGAACAATGTGTCCCCTGCCAGAGTCAACAGCTGGCATCAAGCTTGGGCACAAACAGGCTGCTTCCAAGCACAAGCTAACGGAGATAATCCTTTGTTACAGGTCTAAATCTGCATAAAAGAAAAACCCTCATGAACGACAGGTAAAGCTAACATCTACTTTTTTTAAGTTTTTAAACCCTATTTAACACTGCACGGATGGTGGAGTGGGGACATAGAAAGATACCACGGCAATCCAGGAAGTAACGTTGATGATTACTTGATTTCCTGTTTACTGTTGCTGTCAATGACCATTAACCTTCTGACAAAGGAAAGAAGATCACCAGTGCAACTTTTCATTGAACTGTATCTCAGCCTCATGAAGGAAATAAGGATTGTATCTGTAGAAATCAGCCTGCAAGGCTTTAAACAATCACACTGACTTGTACATAGGTATTTTTTGATCAATTCATGCAAGCCCCAAGTTCAAAAGGCAAAATTTAAGAGGCAAGCACAAGAGACTAACATTGCCAAGCAAAAGACAACTCCTTCCACCACAGAGTACATCCTAATTAAAACTTGAGTTAGCAGAAAGATTCTGACATACACAGCTCACACTATGCAAGCAAAACCAAAACACACACAGCAAAGCTCTCCAAAGCTCACTTTACCTTAAGTCTTCTTAGAACTTGTAAGCTCAGCAGGAAAAATACTGGAAGTGATGACAATACGGTACTGCAAGTGGAAAAGTTTGAGATTTCTCCCACTCTTTCACTTGAGAACAAATCATAGATAATGAGGTAATTACTCTTGCAAATCATACTCTTCAAACAGAACAGCAAAAAAAACCCCAGAACTAAAAAATATTTTTACTTTGCGCTTGACAAGCCACAGAGCAGCAACTGCCAAGACGGGATTCTGTAAGAAAGATGGACGAGTAGAAAAAAAAAATCAGAAAGGTTGCCGCTGCAAGAGCAACATCTGATCACTAGTAACACTTTTCAGTTTGAAAGCATGACCTCCAGTGCCAGAAACATAAGCTCCATTGTGCTGTCTCATATGGAAGTAGTAAAGAACTGGAGTAAAGCTTTCAGTAAATGCAGCATTGAAGAACTTTTCTTTGGCAAACTAACACAATGTTTCAGAGCTGGCACTGAAAAAGTGAGGTTGGTGGAGCTGCATTTGAAAGAATGCAGAAAGCCAAAATCTAAAATATAAAAATAGGAAGATCCACATTATCCCCACAAACCCATTATTTTCATCATGGTTTAGAAGAAAAAAACCACTACTGCTGAAACAAAGTATTTCTCACTAGTAAATTTATTCGCATCTAGCTTACAGAAAGAAAATTCCAATCCAATGAAAAAATCCCGCTCACTGAAAACCACCACGACTATATGAACAAAACTAATCTTTACACAGATCTCCTCAGATTATGAAAGCCTTAAAATAAAAGGGGGAAATGTACCACAATTAAAGCTGAACTATCAGTATCACAGCAATTTACAAATTTTTCCTTTGTCATAAAGTGAAGCAACTACATCTTAGCAGATGTTCACAGCTCATATCTGTTGAAGAGCATGTTAGAGGAAAGAAAATGAAAAAGTCACTCATAACAAGTCACTTAAACCCTGTGAATGCTTCTTTCAGATATACCCCATAATAGCAGTAAACAGCAAACAGCTATGTTGTCTAAAAAGAAACACAGGTAAAGCACAGTAAACTAGAGCTTACTAAGCATGTCATCTACTGAAAAATAATGATGGAAAGTCACAGGAATTATCCCTAGGCAACTCAAATAAACAATTCAGATGACATACTTTGCTTGATCACCCTCATTAAGACTTGGATAGTTTCAACTTCTTCATAGATTCATAGAATGCTTTGGGTTGGAAGGGACCTTTAAAGGTCATCTAACCCAAGCCTCCTGCAGTAAGCAGGGACATCTTCCACTAGACCAGGTTGCTCAGAGCCCCATCCAACTTGGCCTTGAATGTTTCCAGGGATGGGGCCTCCACTACCTCTCTGAGCATCCTGCTCCAGTGTTTTACCACCCTCATTGGAAAAAATACCTTCCTTACATCCAGTTTAAATCTACCCTCCCTTAGTCTAAAGCCATTACCCCTTGTCCTGTTGCAACAAGCTCTGCTGAAAATATTTTCTCCATCCTTCCTGTAGGCCCCCTTCAGGTACCGGAAGGCTGCTGTAAGGTCTCCCCCCAGCCTTCTCTTCTCCAGGCTGAACAGCCCTAACTTTCTCAGCCTGTCCTCATAGGAGAGGTGCTCCAGCCTTCGGATCATCTTTGTGGCCCTCCTCTGGACCCGCTCCAACAGCTCCATGTCCTTCTTGTGTTGAGGGCTCCAGAGCTGGACGCAGGACTCCAGGTGTGGTTTCGCCAGAGCGGGGTAGAGGGGCAGAATCACCTCCCTCAACCTACTGGGCCACCTGATGCAGCCCAGGGTACAGCTGGCCTTCTGGGCTGTGAGTGCACTTTGGTGGCTCATTTCCAGTTTTTCATCCACCAGTAACCTCAAGTCCTTCTTGGCAGCGCTGCTCTCACTCCCTTCATCCCCCAGCCTGTACTGACACCAGAGGTTGCCCCGACCCACATGCAGGACCTTGCACTTGGCCTTGTTGAACCCCATAAGGTTCACATGGGCCCACTTCTCAAGCTTGTTCAGGTCCCTCTGGATGGCATCCCATTCTTTTGGCATGTCAGCTGCATCTCTCATCTTGGTGTCATCTGCAAACTTGTTGAGGGTACACACGATCTTGCTAAGTCATTGATGAAAATAGTAAACAGCACTGGTCCCAGTAGAGACCCCCTGAGGGACACCACTTGTCACCAGTGTCCATTTGGACATCAAGTTCACTAACAGCAAGACTTACAAAACAAAGAACAAAACCAGAATGCAACCTCCTCCCCAATCAAAGACTTTTCTGAAATCTAGATGGCAAAAATTAATCTGTAGAATGTTTTGTTTTAAATGCATATCTCAGTTTTACAGATGTGCAGTTATGCCTCTCCCACGAGAGGGGAATAAGGCAAACAATATCAGGCAATCTCTGCTAAAAGCTGCGTTGTTCTCTTTTTCTGCTTTAAGACTCCTAGAAAGAATGAGTTTGCTTATTCTCAAGAATGTGAAATATGAAGAATAGGAGAAAAAAAAAAAATCACTTGGTGCCACAGAATTTACAGACAATTTCAGCTCAGAGGAAACTCACAAGAGAACATAGGAAAGAAAAAAATTACTCTGTTCTTCAATTACTCTTATGTATTAGAAATCAAATCATTAACTATTTTCAGTGCCAGCTGCTCTACACAACGGAGTCTCACAATTCTCTGTACACTTCTCCAGTACTTCAGAACTGCACAGATTGCAAAACCGAGACAAAGCTTGCCGTGGTGCTCTATATCCGTAGAGCGCACCAAAATTGTAACCATGCAGACCACGATGATGTTTTACAAGCTATACAAGGCACAAAGTAACAAGCAGCTTCCATGAAGGAATTGCCTATTTACTCACTCATTTTTCTAATGAAAGTTACACTCCTGTTTCTGTTTTTTCAGTCATTATTTTGTCCCTCTCAATTGCAGCCCAGTTTACCCTTTACCCACAAGATAAGTAGAATATTGGCATTAAGAGAAAAAAAAAAAAATCTGCAAGTGCAGAACTCCACAGGTTCCCTACTATAAACAGTAAAGCATTTCCTAGGTCATGGATTCCACACTTTGGATAGATAACAGATACAAAAATCCAAGTTCTCCTTAAAGGAGTTGTTCCCAAATAGCCTGTGCTGTAGATCTTTCATTTCCATCACTGAAGAATCAATAACAACATTTATTCATACTTCACAACTTCCCCATTTGAGCTTAAACAGATTTTTTTAACCTTTCTGATTTTCATTTTCAAAGGACAGGAGTTTGCGCTCTGAAAGAAATCAACTCAGCATGCCAGAATTTTGTAGCCTTTACTCTTCACGTCTGTGCAAGAGTCACAAACATAGTAATGTTAAAAAAAAAAAAAAAAGGAATGCATGTGGCTGAACAGGAAAGGTAATGCTTTCCACAAATCAAGAAACACTGAGATAAAGTAAGTTTTAAAAGCAGGCCCAGAAAATTTCTCTAGTTTAGCTGCAGGAGGAAGCAATGCGTAACAAAAGCTCATGTGCACATGACATCACGTCTGTCAACACAGAAGTTAGACCTGCAGGACACATCCTGACGAGTCTTCAACTGGAAGAAATCCCTCCCATCTCCAATAATCTGAACAGGTTCCATCCTATTGTAAGGAACTTGTTGCGGCAGCACATTTCAAAGAGATTATGAGCAACAGTTTGATACCTGAATTTACTTCTGAAACCCCGAGTAATATCTAATTCTTATTTCCTACCCAGGTTTACCAATATAGACTTTCAGACCTTTCCAATACTAATGCAATTTTTAATATAAAAGTATCAAAGTACAACATCTGAGAAAAATAAAAACGCGTATTTGAGGAAGCTCTGTAGGCTGCAGCTCAGCTACTGTCAACACAAATGCTAACAAAGCTCATGTGTTAATTTTAAATACTATCTCGCCATTAGTAACTGATATGCTCTCAGATTCACAACTGTTTCCAAAGTGTAGCTGTACATGTAGACTTTTGCCACAACTGTCTCCATTTACACACTTGAAACAGAACATGGCAATATTGACCTGTTTTCCCCAGTCCTTTCCAGTTTATCCTTCACCTCCACTAAAGCTTTATTCCTGCAGAAAGAAACATTTACTACATACACAAAACTCCAAAGCAGTGAAACCAAATACTTAATGGTGACCTGAAAAACATATAGAGGCTTCGGGGTTAGAAGAACACTGCAAATCTAGTTCAGTGGTTGACCTAGACTGCAAAGAACTTGAAAGCCAGAAGTATACAGAAGCACACATACTAACCTTGCTCCACGCTTTGAGTTCTGAAAAATTTAAGCAAAGTGTATTGCACCAAAATACTACAAAGTTTTTGCCCCAGGAATCAAATCCAGTACTTTCCTAGAGGTAACCAAAGGCACGGCTATTAAACCTACTAAAATGTGATATGCAAATTACTAAGCTTATAAAACACAAAGCCACACACTCCCACACTACTTACACAACCAAGTCATGCTCAGGCTGACTTTTGCCTTTTTAGGTCACTGTGGGGAGGTCATAAAACGCCCTACAGTGAAGAGTTCCTTTCAATACACAAACTAATACATCACAGACTGTAGTGTAACTTCCACACTGAAAAAATGGCTGACTCTGCTGGCAGCTTGACCTTCCTCCTATCACAGGTTATATAACTAACCTGAAAACCTGCCAGGCACTCACCGAGAGAGCACGGAAAAGAATCACTTTTCTTGGAAATAAAGGCTTCCATGCTGCAGATAAACTGACAGAAACTAAGAAGTTCAGGTGGTGTAATAATAAAGAGCTTTTTCTGCAATATTTGCAGAATAAAGTATGTTTAAAGAGTGGTTTCCACTGGTAGGAATGAAGACATTTTCATAAACTGCAGGAAAAAGGCCAAAAGAGGATGATATTATATTAAATAATTTGCTTTGAAGAACTGATGCAGAATTCATTGACACTGCCACATACTGATCAGCTGGGAGAAAAAAAATTTCTGTATTCTTGACTGCCTAAAAAAGCTGCTTTTGTGTTCATCACAGACAGTGATTGCTGGGGGTTACCACCCTCTCCTTTTATGACCAGAGAAGGTACCACCACAAGCTGTGGACAGATTACCTTCCCCTGTTCAAATAAATAATGTGATCTATAGATACTCGGGTAAAATGAAACAGAGAAGGAAGACTGAAATCATCCTACGGAGTTGTATCAAGACTGCATTTGTCCCTCGATACTCAAAGTCCACATGCTACTCTTACATACCAAGAACACTACCTGGATCTTCTCTTGATAGCCACAAACCTGGAGATAAGTAACATAAAACCAGGTCTCTAAAATCTCAAAATTTCTTAACCTGAGGAATTAGATTCCTTCGAGACCAATCCTGTAGTCAACAGGCAAACTGTATAAATGCTTACTGAAATTCTTCTGGCTACTCGGAAAAAGCAACTTCTTGAACACTTTGTATAAAATTGGATTTGCCGTACCACCTGCTCTCTCCAGACCAGACAGTGCAGAGTTCTTGTTCAATTTAATAAGAGTTACATTACAGAATCTGGCAATACAAGATCATATACCAAAATAAGCAAACAAGCATAGCGTAATTTCTCAGCTGGCAGAGTTATTTCTCACATTCTGACAGTTTGACAAAAAATAAATCAGGCCTTTCCCTTAACACAGTAAAAAGGCCAATACTTATTTTCAACAATATAACTTCAAAGGGTGTCAACAAATGGCAAGCCACAGAAGAAACCAATAATCACCTTCCAAAAAACACCCAGTGGTTACTACACACCGGAGCAACGCAGGCCACAGTTATATGGCCATTTTAATCTGGAACAAATCCACACTGCCGCTGAAAGAAATGGTGCCTGCCCCTCCCGCTCTCACCTTTGCACTGCTACTACCACAACCACTTCGCTGCCACAATCTACCACAGAGCTAATCCCATCAATGCTAGTAACTACTCTCTTTCGGACAGGTTGATGAGCTAACCTGGCTCAACACAGGGCTGTGTGCTGTCACGAAAGGGTGGAACCACCTCTTTCATCAACACTGCAAGATTAAAACCATGAGGACAGACGTCAGCGCGGTTCGGTGACGTACTCTGTAAATCACAGGACTAGATCATATAACACAATCAACTACAGAGGGAATCGCTGAACTGTGGGCACTTTCGGGGTAGACAGGGCTTTCTGTGAAGGAGGACAGGCGGGCAGCCTCGGTGCGTGGCACTGGGAGGCTTCTCCAACCTAACCATCTGCACCACAGACCTCCCGTCAGAACACGCAGCTTCTGAAAACAAGTTACCACTCCTCAATAACAGATATTGAAATTCACACACTAATCACTCAATCTAGTGGGCTGGCTGGACAAAAGTGCTCCAAGTTGTGCACTGAGCTAGAGCTGACGCCACTCATTAAAAGGCGTGACGGGTATGCCTGGAACACAGCACAGAAATACCGAAGGTCCCCTGCGGACCTGTTCCACCCTGGCCATAGCAGCGGAGTTCAGCACATGCTGCCTGCCCTGAAAAAGAAACCCCAAAGTATATACGGAGTAGATACGAAACTAATCTTACTCCCAAACCTGATGTATGCCTGGCTTTGTAACTGCAAAACCCAGAGCCTTGTCTCTATTTAGACATTAGATGATTTGCTTGATGTTCAATATTTCATAAATCAAATAGATTTTCATCCTAAGTGCTACACCATGAAAACAAAATTAAAGGGATGTTTTTAGCAGGGAAGTCAATTATTTTGGTGCACTCCTTTTTACGTATCAAGCATGTCACCAAAATTAACAAAGTATAATACACAAATTTTTCCTGCCTGAATTACGGATGTGTTATCGTTTAAAACTCAAATCACTCATAGGACCATTCTGTTGACAAACTTTTTTTTCACCAATCCCACATCCAATAGACAGGTGTCTATAGGGCAAAACATTACCTACATAACCTGAAACGATAAGCACATTTTCGCAACCAGATGCACAGAATAGCAAAATCTAACATGTTACAGAAGGACGTCTAGGTATTATTTTCTCAAAACAAGCTCCCGTTTCCATGAATTGCAGAGATTGTCCTGGAAATGAAACTTTTTTTTTTTGCTCAGGTTTTTCATTTTTAATATGCTGTGAGGTAGGAGTATTAAAAAACCCACATCTTTTCTTTCTCCTAAATCAACAGGACTATCTGCAATAACAACAGCAGCTAACTTCACAGGATGTTGAACACATCAATATTCTCACAAAATCTACCAGATATACAACCCAAATTCTACTATTCTTATTTTAAAAGTGAAAGTTGTTCTCTTCAGGAATGATTCAAAAAAGAAATACAAGGATTGGCAAGATTAGAATACCCATCTTTTTAAATTCATTGCTGCGTGACAGTCTCTTAACCAGCATATCAAAAACATACACACACACTCAAAAAGACAAACTAAAAAAAGTAAATTATTAGCCAAAGTAAATTCTTATGCAGCAACTAACGGAATGTTTGCATTTCTTTTTAAGTATTGTGATCAGCTGCCACTCTGTACTAAAAACAGAGCTAAACAAAACCCTCCGCAAAGTGACATTGCTAAACATGAGATCCCATTCTCCTTAATATGGAAAAGTCTGTGAGCACATACGAACACATTTTTTCATAAGTAGGTAATGGTTACTTGTCCAAGTACGTAAGTTACATTCTTTGCCTACTCTGTTGACACAATTAGATGCACGCTAATTCTGGTGCCAAAAGTTTAAGGGCCATTAACAAAACTTTAAGTGAGTGTTAGAGGGATCTTTCATTTAACATTTCCCTCCACCATTTCTCCAACACCTCTTACCTCACCAAATAACCTCTCTCTCACAAGCCTTTATCTGTGACCGACACTGGAAAACTCATTATATAGAAAAAAGCATGTCTCCATGGAAGCACATCTTGATTCATTTGACAGCTTGAAAGAAGGAACAATACAAAGAACCAGAACAGAACCCGAAAAAATGAAGCTAGTTGAGGAAGGCCCTGGCACTTGTTACATAGCATTCATGATTTTAAAACAGGTAGGCTGAATGCCAGGAGAAAGGAGGTCAGTAAGACCACGTGACTGCTTAGTAATTAGACTTGCTCAATAGCGCGATTACGCAAAAATATTAGTTCAAGAGTGTTACATGACTGTTTAAAGCAAAAAGTTATCCAGAAAGCACCTATGTATTGAAGACTACTATTCGCCAGATTTAAAATACCTTTTTAAAATTAACTGTAACTGGTAACTCTGCAGAGGGGCAGTATTACTTCCAACAAGAAACTAAACCTCCTGGTTTCTCGTACTCTTGCACCATTTTTCCTCAAGTCCATTGTGTTAGTCATACTTTGAACTCTTGACAGACAAGAGTTTCACCCAGGGCATTAGGACCATAAACTCACCAGAATATATACTCTTGGTGTCAATCAGCTCAAAGAAAGGATTGCTGTAAATTCAATAGAAGATTAAATTTGACTCATGTTCCAAATGCTGCAGGGCTTCTGCTCCTAATCTCACATGAAGTATTTTTTAATACTACAACACCCTACTCCACAGGCATGTTAGCAAGGATCTTGCTTACAGTCATCAAGTGACCAAAGAGATAAAACACTTCATTATTAACTGCAAGTCCCAACTGTGACTGGCAAACCAAAAAACTGCATCATAATTCTCATGTATGTGTACTGTGAATGTATGTGTTACCACTAGTTAAAAATAGCTAATTAAAACCACTGGAATCTAAAATGGATTCATTCCAAACTAGTAATTGTTCATTTAAATAAAAACCTATTCAGATCACTCTAATGAATGTACAGCTCTAGCAGAGAGTTATTCTATTAAGTCACTGTACTTTTAAACTTCAAGAAAAAAAATCTCAGAAAACCGGGCTGTGAAGGCAGTGAGATTTCCTACCCGAATCCACATGCAGCATGTGCCTGGAGAGTATCTGAGTCCCAGGAGGTTGCCTGCAGTGCTTTGGATAGGGGAGTTGTAATTTACCCTTCTTCTGGGAGATCTTTGCTAGGGGGGAATGGGACATGGAGAGCAGCTCACAAAAACAAAGGACTACAAGAAGAATGCTCCTCTTCATAAAATAAATAAAACCCACATCAACAAAACCTCAGCCCCTCTAAACAGCAACTAGAAAAAAAGATGGGTTTTCTTCAAATGCAAAATGCAGTGCAGGGACTACCTGTCTTTTAGAACACCGAGAACACTTAAAGTAAACCGACCATCAAATGCATCACACGCAGACATACTCAAGGACTGTATTAGCTAACGATCATATTAAATAGTCGTCGAAGAGCCAGGGCAGTAGCACTGAAGACGTGAACTTTCTTTTGCTAGAGCCAAAGTTCACATTTGTCTATCTTTCACTAGCTCAGAGAATACAACAGAAAAGAGTTTAGCATTTTAATTGCAAAACACATTAAGAATACTCCATAGGTTTCCAAGACCTGTGATTTCCTTAACACTTAAACTTGCGCCAATTACCTGCGTTCTTTAAAAACTTTGGTTGTTCATACTTCACCCACAAAACTAAGACCTCTAAGCTTTCTTTATAAAGTTAAGGGGTTTTGAGTAACAAATCCTATCCCTTTCAAAACAAACAAACAAAAAATAGAGCTTCTAGAAAAGAAATGTACATCATAAATCCCTCAGATAAGAGTAATAATTGTTAAGATACTTGCCTTAAGTGGCATGAAAATTGTTTTTCTCAGTGAAAATGGAACAACCATCAAGTTAAAGTTCACAGAAGGCATTTTTAATATTTCTGTATTGTGAAAATCAGAAATAGGACCATAAGGAAAACGTCTCAAAATTTTATTGGGGGGGGAGGGGGCAAACCAACAAACTCCAAAGGCAAGTTACCTTACTGGTAAAGTATTTAATGACTGGGATAAAAATTATTAAATCTGAAAGAGTTAATCCTTGAAGTGAGGTAAACTGAACTGAAACCCAGAGTATCTCAACTTCGCCATTCTTCTATGATGTAGTGTTAAGCCAAGTTTCACTGTGCTCATTCCATAACTAGACAGCTCTTCTCAGCACCCCAGCCTGGGCAGGCTAAGCTCACGAGCGTTTCAGGTTCCTGACAGTGGACAGACAGCCGATACGGGAACTCTACTGCACTACCAACCCTTTCCAAGGGGTAACAACTCTCAGATTCCTAGTGATGTTCTCACTAACCTCACAAGGTAAGTGCGCACAGGTGTCCCATTAACCTCTGCCTTATTCTGGTGCACATTCAGCACGGAAGCGTCAGTCCCAACTCCATAGTAAAGTTCATTTTCGCATCAGACAGGACCACACCTGGCTTGCAGGTGTAGGCACAGATCTGCACGGTCCGGAAAGGGACACGACATGCCCTTCCCTGCAGGACCGCGACTCGGAGAATCTGCTTCGGAACCCCCCGAGCCGCTCGTTTTCTCCCGAACGGAGCCACCCTGCGCCGGCGCGGGGTTCCCGGCACCCCGAGGTGCAGCAAACCCCCCCGGGCTGCTCCTCCCGGAACCCTTCCCCGGGATACCACAGACATCCCCCCCCCCCGCCCCGCACTCCGCCAGGGGCTTCCCCGCTTCCCCCCACTCCTCCCCCGTGGCCAGCGCAGGGGCTCTCCCCGGGCGGGCGGGCGGGCGAGGGAAGCCGGCGCAACGGGGCGGCCAGGGGAGGGGATGGCGGGGAGGCAACGCGACCGCATCCCCGCCGCGGGGCTGAGGGCCGCCCCCGCCGCCCGCCCCGCACTCACCGCCACCGGTTGATGCCCACGTTGGAGGAGCCGGCGAACCAGGGGTCCAGGATGTAGACGCAGCGGAACGTGTCGGCGCCCTGGATGCACTCCCGCAGCGCCGGGTTGTCGTGGAGCCGCAGCCCCTTGCGGAACCAGTGCACGGCGTTCACCCCCATCGCCGCCGCCGGGCCGGGGGCGCGGGCGCTCAGCGGGAACCACCGCCGCCGCCGCCCGCGGGGCTGCTCATGGCGCGGCGCCGCCGCTCGGCGCCCGGGAGAGCAACGGCGGCCGCCGGGGGTGAGCGGGGGGTCTCGCTTCGGGCGGCTCTAGGACCCGGCGGAGACGGCGAGGGCGGCCGCCCGGCGGGGACGCATCACCCCGCGGAGCCCCCCCCGCGCCGGGGAGAGCGGAGACGGAGGGAGAGCGGGAGCCGGTGGTCAGCTCCGGGGCGGCGGGCCCCGGCCCCCACTGCCCGCGGGAAGCAGCCGTCCGTGTCGCCGCCGCCTCGCCGCTCGCCCTGTGACTCTGCGCCGGGGCTCCGCCGGCCGCCCCGCCCCTCCCCGCCCCCCGCCGCCGATTGGACGGGCCCTCCCCCACGTGATCTCCGGCCCTCACGTTTCTGAAGTGTGTTTACTACCGGCGGGGGGGGGAGGGGAGGCGCGGGGCCCGGCCGGCCCCGTTCCCGCGGCGGGGCGGGGGGCAGTGGCGGCAGCGGCAGCCCGCGATCCGGGTAGGAGTCCCACCCGCCGGGGCAGCGCGAAGGCGGCGGGCCGCGGCGGGGAGAGGCGCCGGGGACGGACACCGCGGCTTCCCCCCACCACCACCCCGGCTCAGGGCGGCGGGACCCGGATGAGCACGGGGCTCCGAGGAGGCTCTCGGAGGCGCCGATTCCCCTCAGGAGGCGCCTGCGCGCACGCGCGAGAGCTGCCGCGGGCGGGAGGAGCGCGCAGCCGCCGGCGCGCGCCCGTCGACCTGTTATGTATAGCGCCCTGCGCGCGCCCGCCGCCAGGGGGCTGCGCATGCGCGGCGGCGCGGGGCTCCTCACACACGCACCCCCCCCCACCCCCCCGAGTCCGCTCAGGGCGGCCGTGGCGGGGGCCGGGACCGGAGCGGCCGATCCTACCGCAGCCCGCGGGGCAGAGGCGGGTCGCTTCCACATAAGGGATGTATAAGCGTGTGCGTGGGGAGCGCAGCCCCCGCTGAGGCGCGGGCGGGCAGGGGGCGGCGGCCGCCATCCCCCCGTGTTAGTCCTCGCACGTCTCCCCCTGCCCGAGGAGGGGGGGCGTCTCCCCGCCCGTGCTACCTCAGGGTGCACACTGGTGGTTACACAACGGAGCGCGGCCCTGCGCCGCTGCCCGCTGCCGCCCGCTGAGGCGGTGGGAGGAAAGCGGGAACGGAACCGCCGAGCCAGAGCGGGCTCGGCCCCGCAGCCTCCTCCTGCTGCTGACAGCAAGTTCTGAGCCGGCAGGATGAGTTAAAATGGTCTCTCTGGCACTGTTAGTAAAGGCGTTGTTATTAAATGGTGTATATCGCACGTCTTCTCTTTTAATTACAGAGCTCAAAGCAGCATTGGTGTGCTGCCGGCGCAGCAGGCTTCCCTGCACCTTCTCTGGTGATGGCAGTAGGCATGGCTGACCACTGGACGAGGCGTCGCGCTGACAGGACTCAGTAGAGCAATTTCGAGTCCTAACAGGGCAGTGCTAGACACAGATCCAAAAATAAACCTCCACCTGTGGATCGCAACTACAACTTACAGAGTGCGCATAGACAAGTGGGTAGCAACAGCAAGAGGGGTCTCATGAGAAATAATGTCTCTCAGGTAAAAGGCAGAGGACTCACATCAGTAGCAGTGGCCTTTCGTGAATTCCAGAATTCCAGAGCAGGACAGTACTTGTAAGAATTGTAGTCACTCTTTCTACTAAAATATTATTTTCTGCTAAGATACACAGAAAGTAAAAGCAAAGTCAACAGAGATACGCATCATGTGTTTCCCTTCACGCTTTTCTTCCCTCGCTTTGAATGATTTAATAAAATGTCATTAATGATCCAGGCCTGTTAACAGCAAAGGCCCCAGCTGTCATCAGAATCCCCTTCTATTCGGTCTTACACAAAATGTCCTTCTAAAAAGTGTGGAGGCCGCACTGTTCTTAAGCACTGACTTCAACAATAGCATAAACTACTGTGAGTCTTTCAGTTACCGCTTTGTCATACGTGGAATGTCATATTCCACGGCTCACCATTCCGGTGAACGTACGGAATCCTGTCGTACACCCTTGCTGCAACTCAAACCTGGAGTAGTTGGGTCGCTATAAAGTAGAGCATTGTTTTCTCAATTAATACAAAGTACATTCTTCTTTGCTTGATTTTTTTATTATTCTTAAGAAATGCCAAATATTCGGTGAATGATTTTCACAGAAATAAAATTAAAAAAAAAATCTTGGTGGTTAATGACCACTTTCCAGCAAACTCCTTTTAATTCTATAATTTTTGAGCACATCAAAGAAGATAGATTCCTTATTTTCAAGGAAAGTCACCTCACAACACAGTTTCTATTCCAAACTTTTAAACTGCTTTTGCGTACGCCTTCTGTTCCCCGCTAGCTCCCGACGAGGCTGCGACACGGAAGGTGGCCCTGAATGAAGCCCAGCACCAGCTGATCTGCCATCTCGGGAACACAGTGGTGGAAGCAGCCCTCCCTCCCTAGACCTTATGGTTTCATAACCAAATCGCAGCCACGAAAACCATCAGTCCATCAGCTGTTTGTCGCTACAGACGAAATAACAACTGTAGTATATCATTAGCATATCATTATGTCAAAACACCATCGGGCTCTCGCCATACCTCCCCTGCTAGGCGGTTTGTTCTTGATTTGGAAGTGGAAGGAAGGTGGAGAACATATTAATTAAGATGTCAAATCTCAAGGGAAGAGTCTGTGGAGGTTAGCAGAAAAAGAAAATAGAATCACAGTTAATCAAGGAACTCATAAAAGTAAACCTCGCTACTGTGTTCTCTTGTGGATAACATTTTTAAAGAACATTATTGCTAATTTAGCTAATTTAGCCCAGGTGATTGCAAAAATCAGGAGTGGGGAAGAGTTAGAAGGGAAAAAAAGATAACCTGATGGCATGAAATGACAAAAATCAAACATAAAGAAGTGAGTATATGATACATTGTGTATTACAAATGAGAAGCATTTTTTAGATAGGTGTTTTTAACCTCACTGCACGTCATTGTGTGTTCACAAACGCTGCTAGCTGCTCTGGAAGCGGCAGTCATGTAGGAGACCGAGCCGGAACTGGGCTCACAGAGCGCGGTTTCTGTCTGTAGCCGTGCTCTTCTGCTTTGGATCTCTTTCACAGCTCTGATACAGACTATTGAAACACGGAGCTGACAAAAGAAGTGTTCCCAGAGAGAACGGTGCTGATTTTCACCCTCTGAAGGATGTGAGGGTCAGTTTACGAAACGCTAACACGCCTACAAAAAATTTTCCAATCTGGAAATCATTTGTATCTCTGGTGATTCAGTCTAGGAGAGAAATAAAGCAGATACAGCTGGAAAAAAGAAAAGACAGAGGAAGATGATTCTCACCACCACAGCTCATTTACCTTCCGACACACCACCAGCAGAACGCCACGCACCCGGTGACTACGTCTGTGAATTTTACTCCGCGGTGAGCGCGGTGACGGTACGGCAGAAAACCCGCCGACGCCAGCCAAGCCTCCCATCGCCCCTCGTCCAGACCTGACCCTGGAGAGACCTTTCAGGGCCCTGCTGGCAACAGGGTCAGGCACTCCAGCAGCCTAATTATAAAATGATAATTTCCTTGCTTCGAAATGATTGATTTTGAAATTATTATTGTTTTTGTTTTTACCTACTACACTAATTCCCTCCGAAAGCTGTTTCAACCCAGCCACCTTCGGCTATTTCTCACCACCACAAAGCCTCCTGTCACGAGCCGCAGGCCCTCCGCTGCCTCCGCACCACGGACCGCCCCCGCAGGCCCCCGCACCCTGCCGCTCCACACCCGCACCTCCGTGACCGCGCCGCCCCGCCACCTGGTACCTCCCCCCCGCCGCCCGGCCCCGGTGGTACGGCCCGGCCCGGCCCCCGCCCGCCGCCACCGCCTCGGGACAGCCGAAGGTCCGGGTCCGGGGGTGGCCTAGCGGCGGCCGGTGAGGAGGGAAGGCTCGGCGCGGCGCGGCGCGGCCCGGCTGAGGTGACGCTCGGCCTCCCGCGCTCTGACGGCCGGCAGATAAGCGGGGCGCGGCGGGGCGGCCGGGCGCGCTGTGGGTGACGCGTGGCAACGGCGGAAGCGGCCGCGGGGGCCGGAGCAGAGCCCCGCCGCGCCGCCCGCCCCCGGCTCCCCGCACGGCACCGCCCTCCGCCCCGGCGGGGCTGCGCGGGTGGGGAGCGGCCCGGGGCCCGGCCTCGGGCGGGCGGGCTCCGCGGGAGCGCCTGGCGTTCCGCGGTACTGAAGGCCGCGGTCTCTGGCTGGAGTAGCGCTGCGCGTCCCTAAGGGTGTTCATAAAATGTCTTCCCGGGACAGAAGGGGAAGCCTTTTCGCCGCGAGGAACGGGCCGCCCCGGGAGGCTGCGCCGGCGCCGTCCACGGAGGCTTTCAGACCCGAGCGGACAAGGCAGCCTGGTCTCGCCTCATGGCAGGCCCTGCTTTGGGCTCCCGGCGTCCCTCCCGGCCTGGGGGAGCCTAGGAGCCTCTGGAGCTTTTTCTGGAGAGCTTTGTGTTGGTCTGGAGAATTTGTGTCATCTCTCTTTGCCTCATTCCCACTACTGATGCAAAGCAGGGATTCATTTTTTATCTGTAAGTGCAGAAGCGTGAGTGCTTACTCTGCTACGCATTAATCTACAAAACTGCTATTACTGCTCCAGATTTCTTCACAAGCTGTTAAAATCTGATCTACGCTGCTCTCTTCTAGGCAGATGCCTGCTCTTCCTGGTTAATTCAAAGGTCAGTCTAGGCATTTAGTAGTTTCATCTAATTCTCTACAGCCTGCAAAGACCTGCTGCAGTTAGCTGCAATGAGAATGGTAGTGACCAGCGTGCGGTAGCAGCCATACTGTTGCTCTCTTTAGTGAAAGGTTTTGTGAAAAATAGAACATGAGCAAGAGGTTGGTTTGCTAATTTTTCAAATTGGAAATTCAAAATTTCTGAATGAAATGAGGGATGAATCAGCCAGTTGATCCTAGTATCCATTTCCTATAGAAGATATACATAGGAGTCTCACTAAATAATGCAGCTTACAACACCCTTCACTCCGTACAGATGTGGGTCACAGGGAGCGTGGTAGCAGCAGGATCACAGGTAACCTCCAGGCAGACATCACTTCACTTCCTGATTGCTGTTACAACACCTGGCGATAAGAGGGTGCTTCTGGCAGCTAGACCAAATGTCATGTCTCAGCTGGCTTGGTTTTTTCCTAACCTGTCAATTGGTTTACAATCCCCACAGCAACAGAAGTATGTAAAAAGTTACAGTGAGGTCCTGCATGTTAGAACAGGAGTCCAGCATGAGCCTTAAGAGAACTCTGAACTCTTGGAATAGGTTACATATCCTGGAAATGCAATACTGTCATCTATGGACTTTGAAATACACCAAATCGTAACTCTTAATCATCTTCTCAGTTTCTATAGAACACCACAACCCTAAAATCCATTCATCTTATTTTGCATGTTATATTTTTCTTAGTGCTTTACAAGGGCTCCTGAGTACCCCAGTCAAATGCAGTTTAGCAAATAAAGTTTTCCTTCCTTTTATAGTATTTCGTGTTTCTGCATGGATGATCCTCGCTAACAACAGGAAAAAAAAATGACTATGGTGTCAAACATTTTCAGACAACATAAAGCTTCTTTTAAGTGAACGTAACAATTGTTTCCATGTCAGATCTGGGAAGAGCACAGTTTACTATATCAGAATTTTTTAAAAGCTCTATAATAGATAAAATGACTGTATTCTATGTGATTGCATTACTCACAAGGTAATTTTGTTTAACAGCAGGATTACGCATGGAAGTAAAAGTCATGGTTAGTTATTTTTCCAGTTTGCACTTTGGAAGTGTCATCTGACATCCCAAACAATTTTAACAGTAGTTTAATCTGCTGGCAATTGCCACCTGAGCTGAAGCATCAATGACGAAAGCCCTCATCCTTCAGAGATTTACTCACTCTGATGGGACCCACTAAATTCAACAGAACCACTCACAGGACTCGGACGCAGGCGGCTGGACCACTCGCTGTAGAGGAGAGGCTTCAGTCTGCAGTCCCTGCCAGACAGTCGCTTGTTCAGGACAGGGAAAAGTCAGCACAGGAAAAGTCTGTGACTTACCTATGCCTATGGTGCTTTCACGACTACTTGGAAAAATCGCTTGTTCTGTGGTAGAGCTCGCTGGACAGGACTTCTCAAGTCACAAAGTTTATAAAGATAAAATCATTAGACTTGGCATTACGACACAAGCAGCTTCGTTAGGAAATCAGATTTTGCATCAGAGATTTGAAATAATACTAAAAACCAAGTTAGAGATAAACAGCTTCCTGTTAATAACAAAAGCTTGCATATAGGAAACTATTTTTATGTCTTGCTCTGTTAGTTTATGATCTGGTAATGTAACAAGTCCAGCTTTTGGAAGCTGGATAACATCCACTGCACAGCAAAGGTACACTTGCTTTAGATAAAGTATTCTACCACTGGAAAATATTTAACCTTATCTGGCAACTAGATAGAGGCTCTACCACTTAGGTTCTGTAGCAAACCATGTATTGTCTCAAAAGATGGGCTATAAAGAAGATTCCTGGGGTTTCGTATAGCTGGTCCTGCAGTAGGCTTCTTGGCCTGTTGCGCAGGAGGCCAGACTGTGTGATCAGAACAGTCTTCTCTTTCCCAAAAAAACCCCAACAATAATTTAACTTAATGCTCACGTAGGTGCTTTTTGAAGCATGCTGTACTTTGGGAGAAGTGAAAGCAACTATATAAATAGAATTGTCAAGTGCACAAATTGTATTTTTTTCCCCTCGTTTTCAATTTGAGGGGTTTTAACTTGTTCCCAGCCGCAGCAGCAATTAGCGCAAGTATTTCATGGACCAGCAGTTCTGCCTTCCACACTGTGCTTCCAAAAGGTGGTTACGAAAACTCCACCGCGGAAGTTAAAGATCCGCTTGGCGCTACCTTGTTGAGCTCGAGCGCTGCGGCTCGGTTGGCAGGTGCAGAGCACGCGGCCCCACGCATGCCACTGGCGGTGCCTGGCAGCACATGGGAGCAGAGGTGGGCTGTGGGGTCACCCACGGCCTCCCTGGGGTTGCTGTGTGGGTCCCCGCACAGCCACACGCCTGTTCCCCGCGGACCCGCTGCCTGCCGGGGGGGCTGGCAGGGACAGAAGGGACCGGGAGACGGGGGTGAGGCCTCAGCGTGAAGGGCGGCTGCAGCAAAGCAGCTGCTGGAAGAGGCGAGTGAAGGCCTGGAGGTGTTAACAGCGTGCTTGCTTCCTCACCCAAAATACCAGTGTGCTTATCCACAACCCCGTTAACAGACTCAGCTAGTGGAAAACACATACATAAAGGTTCCGATGATTTTTTCCTTAATTACAGGAAGAATGATTTCAAAACATAGTTAGGCTACAAACTGCTGCTGAAGGAGCACCGGAGGAGGTCTCTGACACACGAAGGAACAAGTCATGCTCCAAACAGTGCTTGAGAAGTTAAGCGAATACATTCAGAAGGGTTAAGAAAGATAGTTAAGCTGCCTTTTTTTTCTTTTTTAATTCGTTTAGTAGAAGTATTGTCACATTAAATTGCGTGAAACATTTTTCTAGTATAGTGTGAGTGAGCTGTAATGTAATAACAATGTTAGCTGCAGGAAGGGGCTGACAGTTTGGTTCTTGTATGACTGCAAGCATTTATATGGACAGAGCACTGCCCCCACATCAGGTCTGTTCCATCTGCGTGTCACTGTTCCAGCGAGGCGTCCCTCAGAACATTAACCTTTCCGAAGTATTTCTCCCACACACACTTTCACATGAAAGCTGAATTTTGTGCTAATAGCAAAAAATGCTGTTGAGGGTAATTTCTTATGCCAGCTCAGTCTAAATATCAGTGTCTCTGAGCACTGACTTGTGCCTTAAATGTGTTTTCTTACAGTTGTTCTCTCTCCACAGGGCTGCATTCCACAATGCTGAGAGGAGTCGCTCACGGTGCAAAAGATACGTTTACTCTTCTGTTAGCAAGATCTCAGTACTGTAACCTGGGATTGAATTTTTCATCGGTATGGACTGAAGTAGCAAACAGAAGCTTCCCAATACATTCCACTTCCACAACCAATACAAAATCAAGAGAGGAAAATAAAAAAACCCTCGAGAGTCTCTACAGACTGTCAGTTGACATTAACAAGATCCGCAGAGTAAAGGAATGTGTCCTTCTCCAGGATGTGGCCTATGTTAAAGAAATCGCTGGCATCTTACAAGAAATGGGAGCAGATGAAACCACTGTAGCCAACATTTTAGAACGCTACCCAGAGGCAGTTCTCCATACCCCTGCAGCAATAAACTCTCAGAGAGCTCTATGGCAATTAGTATGCCAGAATGAAAAACAGTTGATTAAATTAATAGAGCAATTTCCAGAGTCTTTTTTTACTACTGAATATCATGAGAACCAGAAGGCAAACATACTGTTTTTTCAAGAGCTGGGACTTAAGAATAATATAATCACCAGGTTCTTGACAAGCGCACCCAGTATCTTCTACAATCCTGTTGAAAAAAACAAAAACGTGATAGAGACATTACAAAGAAATTATTTAAGTTTAGGAGGTTCTGATGCAAATATGAGGATCTGGATACTGAAACTATTGAGCCAAAATCCATTTATTTTATTAAATACCTCCACCGCAATCCAGGAGAACTTGGAATTTCTCCAGAAGAATGATTTCACTGACCATGAAGTTCTACAGCTGCTGTCCAAGCTTAAAGGTTTTATTTTTCAGCTTACTCCTGCTACTATGCAGAAGAGTATGCTCTTTTCCAAAAGTGTCTTTGAGTGCAGCGATCAAGAATTAAAACAGCTAGTGCTGAAATGCCCAGCCCTTCTCTACTATTCTGTTCCAGTTTTGGAAGAAAGACTTGAAGGACTTCTGAAGGAAGGAATTTCTGTAGCACAGATTAGAGAGACACCGATGGTGCTGGAGTTGACAACGCAAATTGTTCAGTACCGAATTAAAAAACTCTCTGCTTTAGGATATGATATAAAGAGTGGAACTCTAGAAAGCTTGAATGGTACCAAGAAAGATTTTGAAGTCAGTTATGGTAAGATACAGTCAAAGAAGGAGAGACCAATTTTTAATCCCGTTGCTCCTATAAACATTGAAGATTGATTTGAATGCTGTACTTTAAGTTATGCAAAAGAAAATCATCAAAGAGAAAAGAGATGTTGGTTCTTTGAGAAGAGCCGAAACAAAAGTAATCTTAACCAGTTTGTAGCCTTACACTGTACTTTGTCCTGGAGTGGGTCTTGGGCACAACTTCGTTATACAATTGCAGCTTTCTAATGCTTTCAAATAATATCCTATGCCCTCGTTATGGTAAAGGTTGTCTTTTTCCGCTAGGGAGTACCTCACATGTTTGTTGTTGTTGTTGTTCTATTTGCTTATCTAACAGGGCAGTAACTGCTTTGGATTGTCCACTCTGTCACTGCACAGTCCACCCGATGGCAGCGATGAGCACAAGCTTTATCTGAGGAAGAGAAAAGGAGGGTTATTTTTCCAGCAGTGATCGTCAACCTAACTGCTTGGTTCACTGACTTTTGGAGGCTCTCTCGGAGCTCCGTGCCTTACTGCTGCAGTAAGCAGCTCTAGCTCCCGGATCCTGAACTGCAGCAGACTTCACTTCTCGGATAAGAAAGCCTTGCTAGAGCACAGTCTGAGAACAGGGACAGGACGTAGTATTTTTATTTTGCGACTGCTACAGTGAGGCCCCAGTATATTTGTGTACAAGCCGTAACGCAAAACAACTACATGACAACCTCCTTTACATTTCTGAGACTTCAAAATTTACCCCTTTTGCAAAAGGAAATATATTTATTGCTCTTGTCTAGTTCTTTATTTCTTCTTTTCTAGCAAGGCTTGGGAGAGACTTGAGTGGGTCTCAAATGATCATAGGAGAAAGGAAAAAGTCATGCTTGTATGTTAGCTGTAACACAACTCCAGTCTGTAAACCACTGGTGATTAAAAATGACTACCAGATTTGCAAACAGCTGCCACAGTTTCTAAATATATGGGTGACACTGCTTCTCAGATATCACCGCATGGTAATTGTTGACAAGTGCTGGCTTTCAAAATAGTAACTATCTGACAGTGTTTACGTTCTCAAGGGCTTTTTTTTTTTTTTAATTTATGGGCTGTGAATGTTAATATAAAACAGTATCATCATTGACAATCCTTTCACTAGAATTAGGATCATCAGTGACTTTATTTCTCAGACTTACTTTCCTAAGCAACTATTCCATACACATTCCCTCCTGACAGCAGGAGAAAAAACAGTTACAGACACTCCCCTCACTCTGGGCCATTCTTCAAGGTCATTTTTAACAGATATTTTTGGCAGCAAATCCAGAGTTCCTTTTCTTAAAGAGAAGCTTTAAATTGCTGAGGAAAGCTGGTATTGAATTATTTGTTTAGAGGGTGGGCTGGAAGGTGATGATTTTATATAGCCTGCCACGCTATCCACTGCGAGCCTGGAAAGTGCTAGAAACATCTGGTTAGAGCAGCGCCAAGATCTCAGCAGCTGAAGGTCTCACACTCCCCGCCATGCAGGCGAGTGGGGACGTGACCACAGCTCGTGGGGATTCGTCGCTCTTGTGGGAGCGTGCGTGCCAGCGTCGAGAATTCAAGAAGGGGCACGCTATCACCAGCGCGGTAAGTCAGGCCGACGTACTCAGCCATTTCTGTGCTGACCCTTCAAAACACATTATCGTTTTCTCAGGCATCTGCGAAGCCGCCCACATTAAAAATGAAACAGGAACTTGCCTTGGTCGCTTTCTGACTGTCCTTCAGCGCTTCGCTATAAAGCGGACCACAATGTTCTTGGAATTTAGAAGCATCCTTCCCGCAGGCACAAGGGGGCATTTCAGCGCTCTGAAGCTCTTCGCAATACAATCTGTGGTGCTGCCCCACACAACTCATCGCGTGTTTCGGATGAAAAGGAAGCCAAGACGTAGCACAGCGTTTCGCCTGAAACTTTCGTTTCAGCATTTCTGTAGGTATCTGGTTTTAAAGTTCCTGAAACAGCTTATTCCCGTCGCTCACAGCATTTCTAGTGGCAACGGAAAAAATAGGAAAGTGACATATTTCCTTAACTGAGTCACAGCCCAAGTTACCATAAACTCATTTTCCATTCTGAATGTTTCAATTTCTCTTCCTCCTCTTTCCAAACACAAGCATAAGCAGAAAGACGACTTTTCCCTACCAGCAGACCAAAATTCATTCAATCCTTCATTCGTCACCCCATGCCTGGGACCTGTTCTCTCTTCTTCACAGGGTTCATTTACAATAAAACTTCAGGAAAACTCACAGGTACCAAAACGTTGCATTGCTGAATCCGCTTCCTTGTCTCTTACTGTTACAGTGAACGCAAACCAGCTTCTCCCATTTCAGTCTGGCACATAAAAGCCTGCAGACCAGCCTTTCATTACGCAGTGAGCAGTCACGCATACCAGTAGCGTCCATAAACATTTCCTCTTTTGAAACGGGGACTGTGAAAGGGAGAGTAAATAAAACCACCGCAAAAACGACCCCAAAGCACAAGAACAACCCCACTCCCCCTGAAAATGTCAGTCCCATTCAGCTCACAACGATCTTCACAGTGGGTATCCCCAAGCCTCAGTTCCCAGGGGAAAAAAAAAAAAAAAAAAGTAGTACAAGGGATTTTCTGTCATGTCTATGCACAGCCCACAACACAGTGAAGTTACAGTTTTTGTTAAGAGCTGTTTGGCGTTATTTGGATGCAGATAAAAGACACTCCGGGGCATGATTCTGTGGGAAGGTTTATACCTAAGCATGCCTTTCCCCACAAATTAACTACGGAAGCTTTCAAGTGTCTGAAAGAGCAACAATTTAATGTTTCACAAGTGTCAGGACAGAATCAGAACAAGTTTTTAAGATGAAGCAAGATTCATAAGTGAATGGAAAATATGCGGGATATAGGACAAAGCTCTTTTCAAAAACTAAAACCATACGCCATGTCACAGTGTTTCAGCTACAAGATTCAGAAATAATAACTACAGGATATGTTAAGAACAAAGCATAACGAAGTGCTGGCAGCTCTTTACAGATCTAACATTGCTGATCTCAGACCACACTTGTTTTGTAGCAAGTTTTGTAGTATAAAAACTAGAGAATGTCATATAAAAGGGGTATGACCAGTTCAACATTCACGTTCTCAGAAAACAATCGGAAAGGGCTCGTCACAAATATCACTATGCTCCCAGCAGGTGACTTGTAGAGGTCAGTGGTAGCACTCTGGGGATACGTCGACATGGGAAACTGCAGGGGAGCAGACCGCACTATTTCCTGCAGGCAGACTTTCTCCAAGATCCAAGCTAGCTCATTTCTAGAGCTAACTGGGATCCTTAAACTACACTGTTTCCTGTGCGATCAGCTTCTGACTATAAAGTCGTCCATTTGTTGCATAAACTTACCTCATTACGCTCTTGTGGCAGAACGGAGCTAAGCAGTTGGTACACCCACCAAAAGCAGCAGGTAACTCCGTCTGTTGGGTTTTTGCTCTCCCCACTGCCCCAGATCCCCATGCTTACGAAAGCCGTACTACCAACACAGACAACAACTACTGATCTCAGATAAAGTTGTTCCGGAGTGCAGCTGAAGCACCAATGGCTCAGAGAGACAAGGTGACCGCTGTACCATAATTTACACATTTTATGCTTTCAACACCCATGAATATAGGACTAAGTTTTAGACAAGTGCTATGTTTTGATTTTTTTTAATTTCTAAAAAGTCTCCCTATATATCCCTTGTGTACAACCATAGCCACTGAAAAAGTAAGCTTACATGCTTCGAAGTTCTCTGCAGGAGCACAAGTTTTTAGAAAATACTGCATATACAACATTCACAGCCTCCTCCTGTGGGCTTCTGAAGAGGTGCAAAGTCAGTACACAAAAAACAAAGATCACCAACAGCTTCTATTTTAAGGCAACTTCAAGCTGTGTCTTACAAGCGCGTTTTGCCTCACACGCTGCAGAGGACCTGCAGATGTTCCCACCTCAGGTGTGTCAACATTTGGAATCTGGCAGCGTACCATTTACGTGGTTGATGTTTGGGTGGTGTGGTGTTTTGTTTTTTTTTTTCTTTTTCCCTTTTTTTAAGGCCTCACCTATCTTTTTTTGGTTTGTTTTATTTAAAAGTATTGCATTTTACTCAAAAATCAAAATGCTAAGTATGAGAGAAAGTTGTAGTGAAATTTTCTTTGCGTTTGCTTAAACAGAGCAAGAAGCTAACCTGGCACATCATGGAGCGGAGACAACAGCTTTGCCAGTTCTCCAGTGGTTTCCAGCTACACAAAGGGCATTTCTTTCAAGTCAGACAGTTGTGCTAAATGACCACGAACATCAGCCAGGTTTCCATTAAGCCATCATTTTTTCTCATGTCTGTAAGAAGTTTATTAGAGGCAAGTTTTCACTTGCAGGAGATAGATGCGTATCATTAAATACACCTGAGATGGAGCAATCTTGTTCTCAGTGAAAACTGAGAAGGTTTCAAATATCGGGATTCGTAAAGAGAGTCTAAAGCTCATTCTGTCAGCTGCACTGAAACGACAGGGCAGTTCTTTACACAGCTTTACCTGGTAAAATGATATCTTTTCTAATAAGGCATTAAGTTAGTTTTACTCTTTATGATCCCTTCTACCGTGTTGTCAGACTTTCTCACTTGTGTCTCCCGCTCTCATTTCCAGTTTCCGCACACCTCCAGTTCTCCTTGCTCCTGTCCGCACCAGCGGAACGCGGTCACTGATAAGTTCACAGGCTGCCTGCAAATACAGTTTCATAACTGAAACTATTCGGGTACATCCAACAGCGCCGTTACACAGCTGAAGGATCCTTAGCAGGAGGATGTGGAAACCACTGAGAACCGTAAATGGCATCTCGTCCTACGGATGGTACAGCAGAGACTCACAAGTTTCTATGTTCACATTTTAGTCCAAAACTGCAAAAGACTTACAGTAAATGAATATTCAAATATGTATTTTCCCTTCAGATACACTTACTCACTTCTATAGTTATCAAGTGTAACATTTCACCAGATACAAAGCTTCAATCTAGGCCCTAATAAATCTTCATACTCTGTGCTAGCCAAGCTTCTTCTGTCCTTTTCAGATGAAATTGAGTTACTTGCACAGCTCTCTTAGAAGATAAAGTGTCTAAGACACATGGCTTCTCATGGTCCAAATCTGAGCAGATTTTAATGCCACTGATGTAGTACTCTGGAGAATCAAGTACATCTCAGGTGTGGTTTTAGTCAGACTTATCCTTTTTCTTTCCTGTTAAAGGCACTTTACTTGCAACAGCAGATCCTACAGCTGTAACACCTCCAGCCACAGCAGAAACGCTTCCTTTGACTAGCCCCACTCCCATGGAAGGCACAGATGTGACGGCCGTTTTGGTGATTTCCAAGCTCTTCCCTCCAATCCAGGCAACACCCCCAATCGTGGCACCCACAGCTCCCTTTGTGACGCTGAAGAGGCCACCAGTCACACGAGAAAGCATTCCGGGCTGCTGCTGCGGGTGGTCTTTTAATGAGCCTACGGGAAGAAACAACAAGCAAATCAATCACAGTGCTATAATTAAAGCATTTTCAAAAGAAAAGTTGTTTGTAAGTATATCCCTTTCTACTCTAACAGCCATTGCACACAGCGTATACTTCCCTTGCAGGCTGCTTTTCTTGGATGCTCGGAACAATACCATTGCTCCAAATAAGAAAAGACACTCTGCTGCAGCCAGACATACCTCAACGCCGTTCTCCAAAACGCAAGTCAACACTAAGCCTACAAATATCAGGCACATAGCTCCCGGATGGTCTTACACGATGAACTTCCGTCCTCTGTCTGTGTGCACCACCACCTTCCAGACTCTGGATGGTCTCGTGGCCAAGTGAGCCCCATTTCTCTCTTATTAATGGGCAGGGGAACACTAATGTTCCCTCCATCCTAATATTCAGAGTTAACCCCTGGGGGGCACACACCCCCAAAAAACGCAGCAGCACTACCTTGCTGTTCGTATCTTTAAGGATGGACTGGAAAGTTTCCTGGAAAAGTGGAGCCAAAGGTTTATTGAAGGGGTGAGGGGGGGGGCACCAAACAAGAGAGCAATCAGGTGAGTCAAAAGGAGGGTGAGAAGGGCAAGACTGATGCCAATTCTTCACTCTATTGCTTCCTTTCTTCATTATGCACACAAATTTGATTTTCTTCCAAAAAGGCCTTTTTTGCAGTTGGGGGGGGGGGGGGGGGGGGGAAGAGTCCGACGGCCAAATAACTTGGAATGAAGCTTACTAAGTGGTCCCCACAGGCATTAACAATAGGAAGAGTTAGAGGCTCCCAACAGAATTCCCAACACGACGCACAAACCCAAATCTTAAACTCTTAAACTGCAGGAGTACTGCATGTTATTGACCATGTAAATATGTTTTTTCTTTTTAATGTTATGTTTAACCTGCATTTTGCACAGTTTCTTGCTATATGCTGTGTGAGTCAATTTATATTCCATATGTATGGTATGATTACATAGCCTCAAAATAATAAAAGTATTAGAGTAATACTCTAAGACTCCCAGAATTAGCCACTTAGTCCTCTAATAGTTTAGCAATTGCTTTGTATTTCTAGATGTAGGCTTCAAAATCCTAGAGATACGTGCACCTTGCCTCTAAAGGGAACGAAGACTGCAACTCCATGCCCCGCTACTGCATAAACATCATCCAACCTTCAGAGAAGAAGCAGGAAGATAAAATAGTATGTTCATGTTGTATTTAAGCACACAAGAAAATATCAACCGCTGCGCCTATAGACCAGCTTAGCCCTGACACGTGTTTGTCTGCAAGATATTTTCAATGTGAGCCTTGAGAAATCTCTGGTGTTCACGACAACGTTGTACAGGTAAGCATTTTTTCAGCTTCTGTTTGTCACCAACCTCAACCACTTCCCAAAAAAAGTTTCAGAGAAAACCATGGCAAAAAAAAGCCATTTAACAGAATTAGGGTAAGAGTTCCACAATTTTTAAAAAATTTTCTAGCTACCTGTAGGTAGTACATGGGATTGAACAGATACATTTCCTTTTCTTAGGGAATAACAACAAGGGGAACCAAGAAAAGAGCAAGTGGAACCACAGTGGGCAGAGCTAGGGAAGAAGCAAACATGAAATAAAAAGACGAGGGAGTCAGCAGCAGAAAGAACATGATCCTTTGAAGAGGACAACAAATCTAGAGAGGCATGGGAAAAGAAAACGCAGAGCTCGATCCACCAGAGACCGACACGCAGCCCCTGTCAGCGCCTTCGCTCTGCACTGCGACGTGCCTTAGGGGAACCAGCAGAACAGGTCTTTGTCTCCAGTGCCCTGACTGCTGACAACTCCGCTGCAGAGGAGCTTCCAGGAGTCACCTCCCAGCACTCACCCACTACAAGCTTACACCTAGGGTCAACAACTGCCCATGCACCTCCAGTGAGTCTGCAGTAATGCCAGGACTGACCCAGGACTTGGAATTTATTAAAAAAACCTGTGAAGATTGGAGTTCCTATGTGCGTGCTTGGAATAATTCAAACAAAAGATGCCATCCAAGTAAGAGGACTTCTTAGAATTTGACAAAAAGAAAAAGAAGCATAAAGAGGAACAGCACAGCTCAAGGGAGCAAAAAATACTAAAAATGCTTCCAGCTTACACTAGTCTCTTATTTAAGAAATTGATACAGGTAACAGAAAGGGCCACGGGAACTAGAAACAGCCTTTTACTTAAAGCCAAGTAATAGCCTTGCTGGTTCATTCTAGGCCAGCAGCTTTCAACCTGGACATCTCCATCAAAAATGCATTGCCAACACAAGCAAGAACCAGAGATCACCACAGAGATCAGAATTTCTCTTTACACACAGAGAGCCTTTAAAGAATCACACTCAGAGAGGAGTATATACAGCCTGGTATAAAATCCACTGTCTAGGTATTACTCATTAGAGGATTCTTGTGGCCAGACTTACACACCTCATAAAAAAATTTGGTCAGGAAGTGCTTCACTTCTACCTAACTGTATCACTACCGTCAGGGTGAATAGGAATAAAGTTTTATCACAATGAGTTTTAAGAGCTGGTTTCAGTGAATCAGATCTGACATTAGCAAGAAAGGACCCATCATAGCTAACTTGAAAAGCACGTCAAGATTACTTTTTGCTTGTTTCCCTCTTATTTTTTCTCACATCACTTCAGTCAGCCAGTCCTCTGACAATACCTACTCTATTTCACAAGTGTAAATACTGACTGTGACATTAACAACTTCTGGTGATGGCTGACAAGTTCCCATTTCATTCCTGTGCGCGTCGTCCATTAGACCTAGTAAATGCCTGCAGCTGCAAACAGTTTGTATTGCCAGTTGATTTCTATTCTAGGGTACGCATTCCTGGTCTCCCTGTTTCTAACCAGTGTGAGAAAGAAAGTAGAACAGATCATTCCTAGATCTAGGGAGAAAATGACACAAGTTCCCTGTTCAGGGGTTGGCTCTACCATGCTACCTCGCAGCCAGCTTCCTGCTGAAAAAAGTCCACCAGGGAACAACAGTTTGAATGAGCGTAGGTGGCAAAGGTTGGCGCCGCTTCCACAGCAGAAAATAAGGCATGAGAATAGCACTATTCATCGAATGCATGAGCACAAATGCTGCTTCTACAGACGTGTTTCTTTAAAGCCTTTAGGCACCAAGCTTGTCAAGTGCTATTTGGACAAAGTTGAACTATTTGTATCTTCATGAAAAACAGCAAATTAGTTTTGGAACTGAGCCTTTCCTCTAAGGATTTTTTTTGGCGGCCTGTTCAAAGAGCCGACCTTCTTGCCAACATCGAACTGGTAGCCTTCCATCCACATTTGGCCATCATCTTTCTCCAATGGTGTAAGAGTATAGCATATGAAGGCCTTGTATGACATTTAAAACAGGGATGTTCTTCAAGGGTGTTCCAACATTTTAAATAAAACTCATAAGGCTTGAAGAGTGCACGTGAAACAGAATCAAAAGGAAAAGACCTCTTCAATGATGAGGTTTCCATGAAGATGAGTTATGTTTCATTCTACTCCAACAACATCAACTTTCTCCATCTATTTAGACTTCACATTCAAACTGGTTATTGCCACACTCAAAGAAGATATTGTGTAGAAGAAAATGTCTTAATTGCTCACAAATTTTAAATAAAACCTTGCAATACCTAGTGATGATTCGGGTCTGCTGTTATGCTCTGAAGCTGGACAACCTACAGAAGATTCTCGGAAGATAAAAAATGCCCACTTGTTCCACTGCCTTCCTCAAGAAAGAATCAGTTGTAGTTTACTAGTCAGACCATTTTAATTTCTATATGTGAAGTTTAACATGTATAAAGCACAATTCAATCCCGGGGCGGGGGGGGGGGGGCAAGTGTTAAAAATTAGACTTGAAGATAACACACATTAGGGCATAGTTTCCAACCTGGCATTTGCTTTCAGAAACGCTTCTGGGATCTTGACAACCCCACAAGAGCTTAAAAAGCAAGATTTTTATCCTCACGCCATGATACTGTAACAAGTTCAAATATAGTAGAGCTTAAGAACGTCTGTGCCACAAAAATCTGTTTCTCCTTTTCCTCTCATCATCTTTTACTTGTGCTTCCTGCCTAATAGTTGTTAGGAATAGAGGGAGCTATTCCAGTCCTGCTACAGTTAGTGGATAATACTGTTGTTCCAGTGAAGTAAATTGTTCAGTTACACAACATATAAAAGCTGAGAAAAAAAAAAACCCAAACCAATAAACAGCGCTTTGAAGTGCCATTATAAACTGAAGAGCAGTGAACCGAGAGGAATCGGGACTCACTGACCTCTACATCCAACACACTTGGTCTTAACGCCAAAGAAGACAGAACACAGACAACCTAGGCATCAAGAACGGCTTTCGATGGAGCATGCTTCCAGTCAACATTACGCAGACAGGACTCTGCACAGTCCTGCCATCCCGCAGCCCGGGAGGGAACTCTGCCCGTTTGCAACTGCATTTCCTCTGCAGATCTAATAACCAACTGAAGACTCATTTGGCTCAGGAGACCAAGATGCCACTGCATTAATGAAGTCAAGTGTTTGTTTGTAGGAAACCATGAGATTAAGTCAACGGTTAGAACCACAGTTAATTGTATGATGGAAAAGGGTCTCCAACAGTAGTAATAAAGTTCCACACACTTTTAAACACATCTTGTTTAAAAGTCACAAGCACTACGAACTCAGGTCTTTCCATCTCACCTAATGACAGCAGAAATAAATACCAACTGGACCAATTCACATCTCCAGAAACTAACTTGCGAATTACGTCCTTCAGTACCTGCCCATCTTCTCTACAATTTATCAGCACAGTTGTTTACAGAGTTCTATTCAGTGGCCTTATTGTAATCAGGATAATGCAGAAGCCACCAATAATCCAGGCCCATCCCACAGTTGGCTTGTTTACTGTTACTTAAGTGAAATTTAGGGTGTTCAACTTGCAGACTTTTTTTTTTTCTTTCTTTTTTTTAAAGAAAGGACTGAACTTCTGATAAATTTCTGTGAATTTACTTCGTATCATAAAATCTAATACATACCTTCTGGTGGTTCATCATGAAGATATGATGGGACTTCCTGTTGATTTTTGTCTGTCTGATTCATTATTGCCTAGAAAAGAAATTCACACATGCTATATATCTTTCCTGAAAAAGCATAAATGTAATCCATGAATCAAAAATTCACGTAGTTTAAGTTCCACAGAAAAGGACCTTCCTTTTCATTACTAGATAAGCTAGCAGCTCCTGCCAAACTACTGCTCTTTTTATTATTGGCCTGTGCTTTTGTGTTCTTCAGCCAGACTCAGTACTTAAAAAAGGAGCCCTCCACCAGGTCAGCAGGCTTGGTGAGAGCTGCCACCCCACACCCAGCGCACCTCAAACCTAAAAGCAATCAGGAAGAAAATCAGTATGAAAACCAAACAGCCACTGCCACACAACAGCTTATGTTTAGGTCCTAAAAAATAAAATCCTAGTGATCGTAGAGATGGTGGGGCACTAGAAAAACAGCACCCTGCCTGCAAGACCTGTTAGTACCTGGAAAGCAGTAATTTACAGAAACAAGTCCTTGCAGCAGAATTTGAATAAGTGCCACGAAAGCAAGATGGAAGAATTGTAGTGAAAACACCGCATTTATCTTGTAGCAGTATTGCATACACCATGTGGCGATGGCAGCAGAACTAGAGATTGTTTATACTCTACGCAAACCTTCCAATGAAAACATTACAGAAAGACAACTTCTCTACACCAACAGCTGTCTCAGGAGAAGCAGGTTTCCCTCCTGCCTTCCTCCCCCACCAAAGCGTGCCTTGGTGTTCAGTCCTGCCGCCTCCCCTGAGCCCTCCTGCCAATCCTCAGCAGGCACCGAGGTCAGGAAAAGGAGAAAGAAAACCAAGTTGCATTATACCACTCGGCACCCTCCTGTCTTCCTAGCAGTGACCTCTTAGTTCCCTCCTCCCTGCACAAGCCTTTAAATCACTTGATTTTCTCCAGGAGTCACGCATCACCACAAAAATAATTCCAGCCTCTCTCGCCGTGCCCGGATCTCTCTGTACCTCTCCTCTGCGTAAGAAAGCAGTGGCTGGGATCTGAAGAAGGGATGAGGAGGTAGAAGCAGAAGCTGAGGGTGGGAAGACTCACCTGAAAAGCAACAGCTAGAAGTCTCACAGTATAATTATGAAGTCAAAGCATCACAGTAAAAACCAGCACCCACACGCTACATGACAGATCTTTAGATGAGAAGCAAGCCTAAACTGAATATTAAAGAGCCCTCACAATCAGCCCTAAGGGTATCAGTTCACAATTCAGAAAACACAGGTACCTTTACACAAGAAGCTGAGCAGGAAAGCAAGCAGAAAAATCTCCAACGAGGATGGCTGATTTGATGGCAGTCCTGAACAAGTACCTCTGAAAAGCCAGAAACACAAACGTGGAAGCTAAGAGATAGGAAAATGAGCAGCAACACATGAAGATGGATGACTAAATACACAAGGGCTAAGAGGCAATTTGAAAAACTATCAATTGTAGAATTCCTCATTGTTTTATTTAATCACAGACCAGTAAGTCAAGGGAAACAAAAAGAACAAAAAAAGAAAAAAGACCCCAACCGATCACAGGGTGCAACCGAGGGCAATCCTGTGCTGAGGAAAGACTGGATTCGGGTATTACACAACTTCTTTGCATTCATCTCATTCCAGCTGGAAGAAATATGAGAATTTCATCCTCACTATGTGAATTTACATGTAGGCTGTTGCTTTTTTCCAACTTAAAACAAAAATATCAAGCACTATAAGAAAGAGAAGGCAGATGGTGTAAGAAACTGACAGGCCTGAAATTATTTGATCGAAACATCTGAACAAAGATGAAGCAACTATGTTTCTACTTAACACATGGCCATTTTGTTCGTTAAGATGATTATCAGGAATTTGGAAGGAGTTTATTTGCTGCATTAGGGGTGGTACTAAAAAAAGTAAAATAGAAATCACAACCTAGCAAGTCAAACAAACAAACTTCAAACAAAGGAATAAAAAAGGGACCAAAAGAGCTCTGAAGCAGACTCAAGGGAGACAAAAATGAGTTAAGCCAGAGATAAAATAATTTTTGTAAAGAACTACCTCCGCTAATATATCTGTATCCAGCTGGCATGTAGCTCCCAAAACAAACCCAGACAAAATTGCTTGTTTGAGCTTCCAAAACGTTTCTGTCAACAATTCCTTATAAGAGTCTCAGAAAAGTTATTTAATCTTATGCGGAAAGACAAAATACTGTCAGGGATTATCAACAAGTTTCGAGGGGAGTTGGAGTAAGTTACCAGTTTTGAACATGGCAGAACGCTAGAAAGCATCACAAGGCTCCACACAAGTTTTAGTATTTTCTGCTGTTAAGAAGCTGTTGGACACAGCGGCACTGACAGCAGATACAGCCCCGATGAAGCACTGAGGATCTGTTGTGCTAGGCATCATACAAGCATTTAATTAAGACAAGACCTGTCCAATGGAAAGAGCCCGAGTAAGATTGGCAAACAGCACAGACAGAAGACACTTTTGTAACTCTCCGTAATCGAGTTTAGGCCACCGTCAGATTTGCTTGCAGTTCCTGCAGAGCTAAATGAGCAAAGCAACGTATTGGCAGGGGAGTTTCACAGCATAGTTTCTAGATTAGTGATATTTAAAAAAAAAAAAAAAAAAGGCGTACAAAATCACAGCACTACATAAAAAAGTGGTAAGATTAGACATTCCCTCCCCTGCTACCTTCCCTAGAACCTCAAGGTTAAGTAATTCTTGACCACAAGCTACTTTTTAAAAGCTAGACAGGAATATTACACAATACATCACTCGCATACAATGACTTAAGACAACTGCAACTCCTTCTAAACCACAGAAATACTTCACTCTCTTACAGCTACACAGACCACAGCAGTCTATTTTCTACAGTTCACGCACCGGCAGCCTGCTGCTATCAGACCCCAGGAGTCAATGGAATACTACATGGGCCCGAGAAGAGCATCTAAGGGAAAACAAGTCACTGCTGGCAGGACTGAATTTGTTCTACACAGAAGGGAGCCTTCGGGGGTCTGCAGATCAGAAAGCTGAAAACCACTGTGTGATGTGTAGTTCTACAGGTGCCTGGAAGCTCTCCGGGGATGCTGCAAGAGATGTTCCCGACCAGCCTGGGCTAGCTTTTACTCACTGTTCTCCTGCTACGTCAGTGCAAGCGGAAACAGAATCTCACCGCTCTCAGAAAAGGCTCACAGCTCGACCCGAACAGAACTTGGCACACAAGAGCTCACAAAGCGCAATTCAAGTCCTTTTGTTTTTCTGTAGAAGCTCTTCAGTGAATCATGGAATCAAGACCGAGAGCCAACAAAAGGACCAAAGCAGAAAATCTTAAGATACCTAGGTTACAGCCTGTGTCATGCATCCTCACATGCAATTTAGCACGTCGGGAGACTTAAGAGCCTCTGAAAAATGATCCAAAATCCTGTATGCTAAACAGGGTGTAGTATACCTGGTGAACAGGAAATACTATGCACAGGAGCATGTCTTAAATCTCTGGAGGGGAACCAAGTTTAAGGTGAGTATTTCTACCAACCAGAGGTCAAAGACCTGGAATAACTGCTTGGTGGCAGATGACTTCATCCAATCTTGGAAGAGAGCAGGAATATAACTTTTTTCTTCAAAAATTGGAGTTCAAAAAGCAGAAACGACTCACTCTTACATAATACCATCAAGGCAAAAGCACTCACAGTTCAATGCCTCCTTCGTCTAGCAAGATCCAAGCTCGTATGTCCCTCGTTGCAGGAGTCCCCCGGTCACCAGACGGTAGTGTATCCTCAAGGAGGTTCCTCGTCACCCTCCCTGCTGAAGGGGTGTCCCCACAAAGAAGGAGAAAGCAAAATCCGTGAGACCCAGTAGAGATTACAACTCAGCTAACATCCACGGCATCGATCTGGAGGTGCAAGGCTGAGACTTCTGTGCAGAGAATTAGGTCTTTCAGGCACGGTATTGATTAAGGAACTTTGGAAACTGAAGTTGGAAGCTGCAGATTCAAAGTCCCCTATGCACTGAATCATTAGTCACAATTATTACCAGTATTGCAAGTGCACGCAACAAGGCAAAGATTTATCAGCAGCCTGAACTTTGGAACTTTTCTGATATGTTTTTCAAAATCTTCTTCAAAGTATGCTAAGACTGGCCCCCCCCCCCCAAAAAAAAGGAAAAAGCAAGCAAGCAAACAGATCTTTCTTTGGCATTTTCCTCCTGTGATGCCACGTCCACAGTGTCTTGCGTCACTGTGCAAAAGCCTCCAGCTTCATTTACAACCCCCATTAAACAATCACACGGAATGAGGTGGGATCTCTATGACTCCTGGCAGAACTCACAGAGACATTCATGAAGCAGACATCTAGCACTTCCCGGTCTCCTCCTCCATCTGTGCAGATGCACAGGTAAGCTTTGTGTTCTCCTGTGTTATGAAGTGGAAACAAACTCAGATCTTAAAAGATACTGCAAACAGAGACCCATGTAAACTTCTGTTTTTTTTCCTGTGAGCACTTATGAGGGTGCTAGTCATTCAAGAGATAAAGGATAACTTCTCAACCTTTTTAACAGCACATATCAACCTTCATACTAAAAAAATAAAACTAGAAGTCACTCTTTCAATTGGTTTTAAAGAAGAAAACACACTTTCACATTGTCAGAATATGAAATACATAGAAAGCTTCGAAGTTTTGCACAGCTGTAAAGGAAGAAGTGGTTTAGAAGAGGATTTTTAATTCCAGATCTATTCATAACATTAGCTTTGTTACAGGACCCCAAATGAAAGCACTAGGAAGCCCTGGAGGTAATGGTATAGCCACACATACATTCACATCAAAGCTAATTAAAATAAAACTTTCTCACCAAATATATTCCTGCGTGAAGATGTCTAATCCGGTGTTTCCACAAAAGTATTCTGCATACACCTAGAAGAAGAGTAGAAGGTTAATGACATCTGAAGGAACAGCGCTGTCACATTTCTGCCACGTGCGTGTGGTAGAAACCATAAATACACAGCCCCACGATAAGTGAGAAACAGACTCGGCATGGCCTTAAGACACCAGAATTTTACGAGATTTATCTCACCAAAACATCAATTCCTTCTGCGTTTGTCGGCAATGGAGATAATTTTACTCACTCCATACGCTGCCATGAGGATTACTACGAAGTGTGGTAATTGGTGTTAGGACACAACCTCTCCTTAACAAGCCTGCAGTTCTCGTGCAGCAATTTGTGTAAAATTTTAGCCTTCCATTGAGAAGCAGGCTCTGACCGTTACAGACGTGTGCGCAACCTCCCAAGCTTCAGATGATGCTCCTTCTGAGTTTACAGACAAAAAGCCCTACTGTTTCAGAGCAGCAGACCTGGCCCAAGCAGCAGCCAGTAAAAACTGGCTTGTTTCAATGCCGCTACTCAGATATTTGCGGGCAGCAAGTAAACTACCCAAGGACGGGGCCAATTTCAGCTGGCAGCACAACGCTGCTCCAGAAAGCTGCCGCAGCAGCAGACGGCGCTGGAACTATTCACCTGACAGAACTGCAAACCAGTCGACCGGCTCGTCTTAGTCTACCACAAAAAAAGCTATCTTCCTTCTGCCCACCAGCCATGCAGTTAGTAAGCTTGGCTACAGAGCTGATGGAGAACAAAACCACCCTTGCTACACGCACGGCTCCCCAGCCCCTCTTTCAGCGGCCGCAGCAGATTCCGAAATGAACCTGATGTCTTCCACGGGCATGAAAAAATTGTTTTTAGGGATGATACTTTGAGAAGTACATTCTGGAAAGAGTAACAGCGCTCTACTCTCCAAATTAAACAAGGAAATAAGCATGAAGCTAAAAAGGTAATCCCACCCGTGGCTGCTCTTCAGGGTACTGCTTCAAGCCGCACACGCAGCCTCTGACTATTCGCTTCCCTGCTTTACGCCTTGGGTCAGGGCTTGTGCCATGTTACAGGTACGAGTGCTCAGCGCTGTTATTTCTCTCAGACACGGCCCGCGGAGCACAGCCGATACGGAAATGTCTTCATCAGCTGGTTAACGCAAAGGAGGCAGCTGACTGAGCTTCTGCAAGAAGAGAGTCAACACTAACAGGGCTAACGTAAAAAACACAAATCCAGGCACATAGGGAGCATGTAGCTAAAAACCAAGAGCATAGCTGACATTTCAACAAGGCTTCTGTTTAAAAGCCACTTTTTAATTCAGAATATATATACAAAGCAAGACTGGCGTGCAAGCGAGCAGGCGAGCAGGCCCGTTTCAGAGGAAAAAAGACACAGTTTTCAGGGAAAGACTATAGCAAGTGATCAGAAGTTTCCAGGTGTGAACCACAGCTTACTTTTAAATCCATAGCAGGATGGGCTACAACCCACTACCCACGCCCCAAAAAAAAAAGATACCAAGCCTGCCGTAAGAAATATAAACAACAGGCTCACAGCATGCAGGGTTCAGCACACAGCTGGGAAGGTAATGCAACACATCCATATTAAAAAACACAACTAAAGGCAAAAAAAGGCAGCATTACTCCTGGGAAATAAAAAAAAACCAAAACAAACCCCCCCCAAAAAAAAAACAACCCTTAACTCTGCCTGGGATATTACAGCATCGTATCTGCCTATCGGAGAATGCAGCATTTCTCCATCATCCTCAACTAAAGTACAGACAAGCTCCAGAAGACGCTCTAGGGAATACCTGATGCTGGCAATCAAGATTTCTCCGAAGCAAGGATTCACAAGATACCAAATCAAAGGCAGCAGGAACCCGAACTCCCCTTTTCTAAGTCCTCCAAAACCGGTTCCTAGAAGTTAAGTGGTAAATTCCAGTAAGGCACAGGGCACAGCTTCCGAAACGCCGAGGACCCGCTCTATTTCACCAGTCCTGTCAGCCCCTGCCTCCTTTCCAAAGCGGAGCCTTCCCCGTGTCTTCTGACGCTCTCCCAAAGCCCAAGCTCCACGCTTGCCTCCGTTCTCCTTTCCCATGAGGCCCACAAAGACAAATCCCGGCAGCGCCCAACAGCCAGAGCAACAAAGCAGCCGCCAAACTTCCTCGCCACCTCCGCCCACAAAATAATGAACTTTCTCCCTAGGGCCCACCATCTGTTCCCCGGCTCCTGCCTGACATTGCGACCTGTTCGCTCGCCGGACAAGGCCCACCTTTCGGCTCATACTTTCGCAACACAGTCTGTTTCTATATTGAGGAGACAACACCGACTCTACTCAGTGTTTAACCACAGCTTAAGAGAAAGCTTTAAAAAAGCCTGGATGCTATTTACCAAGCAGCCTTCAGACTGATGCGCACACAGACCAGCGTTTGTGCACTAAATGAAGGTATCTCGCTTGCACCCGTCCGACTCCAGCGCCACGCTGGAGTGACGCTCTGGACACGGCGAGGCAGGCTACGTGCGCCCGGTACTCATCTTCCTCACGGAGCGGTGCCCTGACACAGCGTTCTCGCCTTCAGCCCGGTTAAAGGAGAAGGAGGGAGCACTGATCGCACCGCGGAGGCCGTCTGCGAGCTTCGCACCACCGCCACTACCAGCTGCGCAGCTACACCGGGGTGGATCCACGCTCGGGCCAAGGCCGAGGCCCGGGGGAGGCGGGAAGCTGAGCTGCTCCCCGGCAGCGCACAGACAGCTCGTCCAGAGCCCGCTCCGCCAAGCCGCGCCCGAGAGCAACGGGCGGAACAGCGAGCGGGTCACGGCAGCAAACCTCCCGGAGCAGCCCGGCCCACCGAGCGGCAGCGCGACCCGCCGCAGGGCCCCTCCCGGCACGGCGCGGCTCCGCGGGGAGCGCCCGGCCGGCCGGGCCCCCGAGCGCGGGGGGAGGCGCCGGCCCCGGCCCGTCGGAGCCCCGCAGCCCCCGGCCTGCCCGCGGAGCTCGGGGGGCGGCCGGCACCCCCCCTCCCCACCCCTGACGTGGCAGCCGAGACCGCGGCGGAGCCGCTCCCGCCGGCCCGGCCCCCGGTGCCGCGGCAGGAAGCACAAAGGCGGGCGGGCTGCGGCGGGAGGCGCCGGAGGGCAGCTGGCGGCGGCGGCCCCGCCGGCAGTAGCTCCCCTTCCTCCGCGGGGAGGCAGGCAGGGCGCTGCGGCGGCTGCCGGCGCGGCCCTCGGCCTCCACTCACCGCTCGGCTCCGCTCGGCCGGGGCCCCGCCGCAGACCGGACTCCCGCGCCGTGCCCCGCTGCCGACGTGGCGCCCGCCGCCGCCCGCAGACCCCGCCCCGGCGCGGCGCGGCCCCCTCTGCGGCCCGGGGGGGGGCGCAGGCGCCGCCGCTCCCGCCCCCTCCCCGCCCCGGCCTCTGCGCGGAGTGGGAGGTGCCGGGTCCTTCAGGTGGGAGTGCACAGGCGGGACTCCGCTCCGTGAAATGCTTCACAGGATTAAAACAACTCACATCGCCCTTGCGTCCCCCGCCCGGCTTCGTGCGTGAATGCCGCCCCGCCGCCCCAGCCTCCTCTCTACGAAGAGGCACGTCTGGAGGGTAGTCCTTCCCGAACTCCTCAAAAATGGTCCTTTTGGGAGCTCGGCTCTTCCATGGAGAACGTGAAGCAGCGCCCAGTTTCCACGGAGATGTGCCTGCAGAGGCCTTTTCCAGGCTCGCTGTCAGCCGCCGCGCGGGTGGGAGATGAGGGTGAGAGAGATCACAGAATCACAGAATGGTAGGGGTTGGAAGGGACCTCTGTGGGTCATCTGGTCCAGCCCCCCTGCTGAAGCAGGATCCGTCCTCCTCGGCGTGCAGACCTGCTCCGACATCCCCGGATGGCTGCAGGAGCGTCAGGGTGACCCGTCAGAGCAGCACTGCGCGGGCCTCGGAGGGCTTTGCTGGTCCGGGGACTCGGCCTTCCTGAACCGCTGAACGAACACCAGCCGTGTTCTTTCGTTTGGCACTGAGCGTGGGAGAATCCAAGCGAGAAACCGAGGGCGGCGTCCGGTCGGGAGCGCACCTCGGGATCTCTCGGGAGGTGGAAGGCACACGCAGTGCATACGTGACTCCTCTTCCTTGGAGATAACTGCGCATATGCGCAGGACTGCTACTCTGGGATCTTGATTTCCACCTGGGAGGACAGGTCCATGACTCTCCCAGCACGTACGGTGTTTACTTCGCTGGTACTAACAAGTGGCGCGTGCCAGCGTTACCTTCCTTTTGGTCTTTGAGATAAGGGGAGTTTCCTCCAGCTGCTCTTCATCCCTCGCCCTCGGGCCCCGGCGTACGCAGTGCTTTCTTCACGTGCAGCACTCGGCTTCAGATGCCAGGCCTGCAGCGTCTTGTTTCTGGTGGCAGGAGAAAGAGTTGCTGCTTGAATATTTTCTCCGTAACAGAGTTAATCAATCACCCGTAAACCTTACAGCATAAGGCATCGAAGAATGTCTTGCCTCACAGTAACTGAAAATTGAAGGCATTGTGGAGATCAAAATCTCTTCTTTTTTCGAACTCTGAAAGACTTAGGATGGCACAGAAGGACTTGGGTTGGTGAAGTGTTTTGCCGAGCAAACGGAAAGAGCCAACTTCCTCGTAAAACCACTGCCATTGGTGGTGGAGTCTCGCTGGCAGGTGTGAGAACTGAAACAACTTCAGGCTGACGGCTCTGCAAACAACAGAAAACAAATGAGCAGCATCCCTGTTGCTTTGCTAAACCAGCGTTGAAGCTGAGGAAAACGTTTTGGTTGCAGAGATGTCGTCATTGTGACTCTTTTTGCTCTTACTTCATTTTTCATGCTTTGAACGTTTCCTTCATAAATAGGCTCAAAGACGGTCCACAGTTGGTATAGTCAGTAAAGACTTCTTCAGTATTATTTGGCCTTTATGAGAAATAAATAATCTCCTTTCACTGGAAACAGCATATAAGCAGCTTTGTAAGAATTTTAAAATGGAAAATATACAACATTCGGTCTTCCCCCGTGGAGGGGTGGTTCCTTCTTTTAGATTATAGGTTTTTCGATTTTGTCTGTGAATGCACTATGATTACAGCTGCAGAAAATAATTGAAGGTCAAAATATATACATTTTGTATTCCACTGTGATGATTGTGGTTGCTTCTACTGCTGCAGTAGCTGTGGGGAACTGCATCCAGGGTTGGAGCTTCACCATATTGCACTCCGTGTAGTCCTAGGAAACAGCCCCGAAAGGAGTCCTTCTCTTTCAGTGCAGAGCTTAATTTAAAATGCGATGTGTGTCTCCTGAACTCCTGGACCGTGCCGTTTCCTTTTTCCTGTTGTAGGTAGCCATTGTGAGAAGTCAAAGCTGCGGGGAGAGCATCAGCCTCTTAAGTCTGGTGGAGTCCGTAGGCACATGACTGGGCAGCAAACTCCAGCTGGACTGACCGCTCAGCAGCAGACCTGAGCGAGGCGCGCTGTGAGAAAGCACGTGAGGTTCTGCCTGTGCTGTTTTATTGGGTTCATTTCCAGACATAATGAAGCTGAGCAGCCAAAGGCGAAGGCCAGAGCTGGATCTTACGGGATGCTGTCTCCTAACTTGTTTGCTGCAGATGCGAATACATCCCTGTTCCATGTCTGTGGTGTAGCAGAGGAAGATCAGGCAAGAACTGTGCTTTTGCAAATCAGAAATATAGTTCTACCCTGGGGCTTAAAAATGGGTTCCCTGAGTAGATAACCTAGGTGAATCGTGTGCTGGGAGGAAGGAGGGAGGTTAATATCCAAGGTTTGTTGGTAGCGAGGCCAGCGGCTGCCGTTATCTTACTGACAAAACCAGACTGGGATGACAGAGCAGCGTGCTCCGCTCAGACGTGTGTAATGTCTTCACTGCCTGTGAAGGGACATGCTTCATGAAGAGTGACGCCTCACCTGCAGAGGCGTCTCGTCTCATAGCAAATGAAACCCTCTGTCTGCTGGGAGTACGGGGTGACTGCAGCACACAAGGGAAGAAAGTCAGAGATGCGCGTTGGTTGTGCAACATTTTTGGCTGATGGTTTGGAAAATAACAGCTGTAACATACTGCTGAAGTACCACCACAGTGCCCGGTACCGGCAGAAGAGCCAGAGTATCCTCATTCCGTTTTACAACACAGCTGGCTGCAGAGTTATGCCAATACGTACTGGGAATAAGCAAGAATAGATTTTAAGTCTGAGGCTGTTAACTGTTCGGAGATACCTTTTTTGTTACATGTGCACACACAAGTTTAAGCCATTATCACAATGTAATTATATACTTTAAAAAATTATCAAGAACCGTGGTTGTGCAGATTGTACTGTCAGCTCATTACTGAGCCATTAAAAAACTGGTTCCGGCAGCAGAACTATTAATGAGCTTGTTTCCAGTAGCGTGTGCTTTGTGATTACTTGGCGCTCTGCCTCAGTGTAAGGTTTTAGGTTTACATACTGCTGTTCAACCATATGTTGCACTAGTGTTTACAAAGGTGAGCAGATTTTGTTGTGCTCATGTTATAGGTCAGGACACGGTGTCATTTTGGGGTCAAGTGGCAAGACTGAAGCCACCCAGCCCCTGAAGCAGTCTGGATCTGCTGTCCAGCCTGCAGGGTGGCATTTCGTCTGTACAGCTGAGGGAGCGATTGGGTGGACATTGACAAGCCTGGAACAAGTTAATTGCAATAATATTTTTCGGTAGAACTATAGTACCTGGTTTAATGTATTCATTACGATTTGTTGCAAAGATCACAGAAAAGCTTCCTATCTGTGGAAGTGCGGTGGCCAATTGAAAAATGTACCTTTGACAGGAAAATGATCAAAATAATTGCAGTGACTTCTCAGAGTCTTATAAAGAAAAAAAAGATTATCACATAAGAAACAGTATTGTTCCTCCTATCCCACTTTATATTATCAGCAGTTATTTGATGTTCCAATCTTGCTCGTCTCATGAATGTGAGCAGTCATGAGTAGCATGAGCAAAGTTTGCTGAAACAAATGAGCCTGGAAAGGTCAGATCCCTGCCTTGAATAAATAGGTATGGATGATAACATTGCTGTTTAGTCTCCTAGGTGTGGTGTGCTGCATAGAAGTGCAGCAGCTCCTTTGTGACGGTTTGGGTTTTTACCCAGTTTTAAATAAAATGTCCTTCTTGCTATTTCCCAGCTGTGTGCTCTACTCTCTGCGTTTTCGTAAGCTTTTTGCTCTGTTTTAGGAAGGAGGAAGGTTGACTGAGTAATGAGTTGTGTGTGTGTGCACCCACTTCCATAGCGTCTAACCTCTGAAGAAAGCCGGTGGCACGGGAACCTCTCCCAAGAGACTGACATTTTAAATAAGAAGCTTTGCCAAGCGTGAAGTCACTCTTCAAGGCTATCTCTACTGTGCCTCCATTTTTGTTACAAAATAAAACATTACAGAATCACAGAATCACAGAATAGTAGGGGTTGGAAGGGACCTCTGTGGGTCATCTAGTCCAACCCCCCCGCCGAAGCAGGGTCACCTACAGCAGGCTGCACAGGACCTTGTCCAGGCGGGTCTTGAATATCTCCAGAGAAGGAGACTCCACAACCTCCCTGGGCAGCCTGTTCCAGTGCTCCGTCACCCTCAGAGGGAAGAAGTTCCTCCTCATGTTCAGACGGAACTTCCTGTGCCTCAGTTTGTGCCCATTGCCCCTTGTCCTGTCTCTGGGCACCACTGAAAAGAGCTTGGCCCCATCCTCCTGACACCCACCCTTCAGATATTTGTAGGCATTTATAAGGTCCCCTCGCAGCCTTCTCTTCTTCAGGCTGAACAAGCCCAGTTCCCTCAACCTCTCCTCGTAGGGGAGATGCTCCAGTCCCCTCACCATCCTTGTAGCCCTCCGCTGGACTCTCTCCAGTAGCTCTTCATCCTTCTTGAACTGGGGAGCCCAGAACTGGACACAGTACTCCAGATGAGGCCTCACCAGGGCAGTGTAGAGGGGAAGGAGAACCTCCCTTGTCCTGCTGGCCACACTCTTCTTGATGCACCCCAGGATCCCATTGGCCTTCTTGGCAGCCAGGGCACACTGCTGGCTCATAGTTAACCTGTCGTCCACCAGGACACCCAGGTCCCTCTCCGCAGAGCTGCTCTCCAGCAGGTCCACCCCAAGCCTGTACTGGTGCATGAGGTTGTTCCTCCCCAGGTGCAGGACCCTGCACTTGCCCTTGTTGAACCTCATCAGGTTCCTCTCTGCCCAGCTCTCCAGCCTATCCAGGTCACGCTGAATGGCAGCACAGCCTTCTGGTGTATCTACCACACCTCCCAGTTTGGTGTCGTAATTAACATTAACATTATCAGATTTACAGATCTACACAGCAAGAAGTCCTCCCATGTTTTTGATGTTACAGACAAAGTGAAGATAAAACCCAGGCCTGTAAGGGCACTGAGCACCTCTTTCCTTGCTTTTGTGTGTCCCAAGGGGTCTCTGCAGAGCTGAGTACTTACTTGCCATCAGTTTAATTAGACATTCTACTCCCTGCTCTGCTTCCTTGTTCTTCCCAGTGGACTGGTGAGACAGGCAAGCAAGCATTTGGAAATTCAGACAGGTATCTGCATATTTTGTTTCAGCTATTTCATTACCGGGTTATAGATAAGGAAGTGCTTTCATGTTCTCTTGGTACCTTCCAGAGGTGGAGAGCGTAGCAATAAAACATTCCACGATCTGTCTTAAGGTCTGGTAAAGGGTCTGATTGTTGCTAGCTGTTAGTCGGGAGAGTCAACAGATTGCCACTGGTCCTCAAGGTGTGCGTATCGCAGTAGTGACACTCCAGAGACAGTTTTTACTGTTACTCCGTTTACTCCTACAAATGAAAAGACAAATATCAAACAGAGTTGTAAACCAGGTATGGGAATAATCAGAAAAAGTACCTTCATTTCAATTCTGATCTACAAATCACCTGCTTCAAATAGGAGGGAAGGTAATACTGACACTAATAAAAATGAGTACTTTATGACCCTATGACTTTCTAATGCTGTGTCTGATCTCTGCCTGATCGCTCCATGCCTACAGTTGGCATATTGAGGGGATAAAAGGAATGTTCAAAAGTAAAGCAAGCCACATGTTCTCACAAACCCTGGACCCAACGCTGAACACTGTCAAATACAATCCTGTACACAACTAGATCTAGATTCTGCACAACAGTTTTGTGCCCCCCTTCTCTATGTGGAGTATAGTTTCTGTCCTTCTCCCCATTTTTCTAATCAAACCCTATACTTCCTTTAATTCCTTTTTCTCTTCAAGAAAAGAATAAAATAATAACAGTGATGATGAGGATGATGATGGTATAATTAATTACTTGCATTTTATAGCACCTTCTCACTCCTGGCATGCAGTTAGCAGTCTGTAGAAGACACAGAACTCCTTTTTTTGGAAAGAAGTGATGGGATCGCTGTCCTTGCTAGGGGACATCCCGGTACAGGTCTTTGCCATCCCGTGGAGCAGACAGAGGCTGGGTGTCGGAGGTGGTGTGTGGTCAGCCTGAACTCTTGTGGTGAGAGCTGTGGCTTTGCAAGGTGCTGCCGTGACTGGTTTGGAAATTCTTGCTGTGCTGCCGGGAAGGGGAGTGGGAGCGCAAGAAGGTGGCTGTAGGCTTGGGGTTACAAGGACTTACTGAGTTTTTATCTGCCATGCAGTGCACTCGGTGACTTTGGAGTTCTGCTGTCCTTTTCCCTGCATTAGTCATATTCCACCATTGACCTATCATTAACCACTTCCCAGCATTAGCTACGCTGTTGGCGCTGACCCCGTCTTAGAGTTCAGGCATGAAATAATGACAGCCTTGTCAGCTTGCTTGGCTGTGGGTCATTTCTGAACAACGTGAAGCACCTGGAATAAAAAATAAAAAAAAGAAGAAATTATTCTGAGTAAAACCATGGAACAAGTAAAGCATCACAAGAATAGATCACCCTTGACAAAGTACAGTCATATTCACTGTGCGTTATGGGGAGTATGAGGGAGATGGTGCCATTGGTGAATATATAGACTCAATTAACCAAACATGTAGAAAGGGAATGTTCTGCCTACTCGCTGATTATGAAGTGACAATATGATCATAAACAAGTTTTGATCATAAACTGCAAACATACTCTCTAAAAACATCCTAATATTTCTAATCAAAACCACCCAAATCAGTCCCATCTCTATGCAGATAAAATCACACACCCTGGTCGGTGCTGTTCCAACCGTGCTGACATGTTACGGTGTCTGGAGCAACGCTGTGAAGAGAGAATGAGTTGCCTGTAAATCTTAACAGCTCAGGAGCCAGAGGGCAAGTAAGGGCAAGTTAAACTCACTCGACACTTGGTATGTTTTAAGTCTTTTAAATTTGGAGGTCTGTGTCAGATTTGGAAAGGTTGTGCCTTGCACTGCTGTAATAAAGGGCACCGTCTCCAACTGTGGTCTGGTGTTTCCTCAAAGAATTTGATGTGTGAGCTGGAAAGTCCCTAAGCAGCAGCACCTTCTCTGGTTTAGCCTCACAAAAAAAGAAACGAGAGGACAGGTTGGGTCTATATCTTGCCAGCTTTTCTGCCAGACTTGAGCAGCTCGGAAAAAGCAGGGCCCACACTCCATTGGCTCTCCCAAAACCCAGGGGGGAGCCTAGCAAGGAACCATCCTCCTCCCCACCCGGACTTTGAGTTCAGCCCAGGAGAGAAGGACAGGCCAAGGTGAGGAAAAATAAAAACTTAGGTTTTATTTCCCGATTCTTTAGCCCATCACTAGGGTAGATGTGTTATGGGTCTCTGCCAGCACTGGATAGAAGGTATGAGCTTGACCGTACGCAGGAAGAGATTGCCTTTCAGCGTCATACCAGTTTCTGTAGGAGTGTGCTGAGAAGACAGACCCTAAAGTATTCATGAAATGTTACTAAAATTCATAATGGTTTAACCTCTGCAAACTGTTGGACCCTAGTCTATGGTTTAATTTAAAAATACACATTTTTTGCTGTTGTTTGCCCTTTGAAACCTAAGGAGAAGTTTACAGAGGCCACCAGCTTGTGTAGAGGTGTGGGTTCCTCTGTGCCCAGTAGGGTTGCTCTGTGTTTCACCCCCAGGCCCTCCTGTGCAGCTTGTTCTCTCCAGATTCCCTCCTGGAGCAAGCCAGGTTATTGCCCTGAAAAGGAAAGCTGGTTATGAACACAGAGTGATGCGATCACCTGGGCTAAAGCTGGCTTTGCTGTGTGGAACCCGTTCCATGCAGCATCACATGTAAAAGAGTAAAGCAATAGACTAGTGGGTATAAATTTACATGAGGATTAGTACATCTAAACATGATATTCAGCAAAACTGCAAGCAGAGGTGCCTTTTATTCCTAATCTAACTAAGCCCTGATGACATACAGCATTAAACAAGCCTAACGCTTGAGCACAGACAGGCACGTGAAGGCAGGTTTGGTTTATGTAATCTCAGCTCGATTCTTCTTCTATTGACATGAGTTTAGATATGGACTAATCTGACTGGCTCATGCCAACACATGAAATGAGACCTGGCCCTCCACATCCGCGTTCAAAGATAGCAGCAGTGGCTGCTGGAGGCTCATATTTTTTAATCAAGCCAGCAGATGGCATTCGTACACTTTGGGCTTCCCTGCTCCACACCTCCTTTTGCAGCAATGCAAGATGTTTTCCCTGTATTAGGGGACACCGAGTCCTTCACATGAGAATATCTCCTGAATCAGTGAAGAAATTTGTTTTTATAAGGCTAGGACTATTTCCTGTACATTGTCCAAACTGATAAATTACTGGACTCAAAGGATTAGATATATTATCCCAGAGATTAAAACTTAAATAATCACTAAATTTAAATAGTCACAGAAATAAACTACTACACATAATCTGTCATTTCCAAAACACTTTGATGAAAGTTGGGAGGTTTCCAAGCATCTGCTGTCTCTACTCTTTCATATTACCTTTTCAAAGCCATTTCATTGTTCTAAATTCTTTGGATTGAGCAGAGCCTATGCTTTATCTAGAAACCAAAAGGTTTTACAAACTAATTGCTTCATATATCGAGTATTAACATGGCCAGTTTTCTAAGCGGGAAACAGACCAAAGGTGCATTAGAAGTAGTTTTTCAAACTACTTCTGCAAGACCAGGAAAGACACTACTATGTTCCCAGTTTTTCGAGGCTCATAGAAAACAGTAGGAACTAGCTGAGGTTTGACTGTCCAGCTCACACCCGCTTGCACAGCAATGAATCTCAACAGGAGGAATTAAGTATAAACACAATTGACAAGGAATGCTGGTACATACTAGACAGCAAAATGATTGATGAGCGTCATAGACACCAACCAAACAGATACCAATGGCCAAGCTGAAGATTTGAAATATTCGTAAATGAAATATGAGCATACATGTATTTCCGCCTTCTGTACGTCTTCTAAAGGGCACGGTAATGGGGGAGACCTAAGCTTTATAGTAATATTTGACCTAAATTTTTCCTGATGTCTTTGGGAGTGAAGATGTTATTAGCTTCAGTGAGCCTGAGATTAGACCTCACACGAGCACAACTCAGAGGCGCACATGTCAGACTGGAAGAAAAGAAAAGCTCCCTCAAACTTCCAGAAGGTGTCTGTGGTAAATCCAGTATCATTGTAAAAGCTTTAATTGGAAAACCTGTGACAGAGATGGAACTGAATAGTGCAATACTTGCGGGCTTAGCTAGATGGCTGTAATGACACACTAAATATGTCCAGATTTGTTTATTCATTACAGATTCTGCTTTTGTTTTATATTCTGCTTCATATAAAACAATCTTTTATGTCTTCATTTTCTTGCCATTTTTGTTATATACAAACTCCATCTACTTTTGTCATCTGATTCTTCTAAATAAAGTTAATCAGCTTTAGATTTGCATCAAATGATTTTGGGCAATGACAATTTTAAGCTGAGATCATGTTACATTTTTAAGTAAAATGTTCAGCCTTTATCTGCTGTACATAGCTGCTCCTTCAACTACAGAAATAGAGACATAAAAAAAACAATTAAGGGAACTACACATATTTAGAAAAATATCTTTTTCTAAAAGAAATTTTCTGGCAGGCAACCTGGTTTTACCGTCCTTTTATAACCTTGCAGAATCTCTTAGGAACTTTTGCATGACCTTTAGGTAGTAAATTGGCACAAAATAAAACTTAACAAAAAGATGAGAGAAGCGTTAGCAGACGTGGGAGGGGGAACACATCATAGTAGCTTACGCAGGCATTTCAGAACTTTTTTTTTGGGAGGTTCTCTGAGTGTGTTAGTTTAAAAGATTAAAGTTTGCAATCTGCAGTAAGCGGAGAGTTCTTGCTCAAGTCTGTATACCAAAGCTGGCTGTGAATTGAAGAACTGTTGTAATTAGATTACTGTAAATACAATAAGAAACTCACTCCTGGTGGTCTGGGGAGGGGTGTCATAGGGCACTGGAGAATTGTGTTGGCAGGATTTGGGACAGTTTGACTGAAAGCAGAGAACACAATCTCAAAATCCTTTTAATCTTCCCCCCCTCTCAGTTCTTTGGGGATTTGTTTGTCATTAAGTAGCAGTCAAAAGATTAAGGAAGTATAAAATGACATTAAAGCTCAGAAGTACTTCTATAAAATTATCAGTGCTAGTGTAGTCTTCAGCAGGGATCGCTTCTGCCAAGACTTTCTAGAGCCAGGCAAAATTAAAAGAAAAGAAGCAAGCAGGCACAAAAGCAAACCGCGCGAGCGTGGGCTGGAATACTGCCTTTCCGCTAGCGCTTCGAACGCGCGGTCTTCCAAAGTACGGCGGTGGCTGTTGCTATGTGTCTGGGCTCAACAAGCTTAAACTTTGCATGGCCCATGCTAAACTAATTTGGGTCAATTTGTCTACATCATTTCAACAATCGTTCTGTGCATTTTGAATCGTACATACAACACTGCATGATAAAGGCCCACCGAGCAGATGCCGACTGCTCATTCTGCCGTGGTCTGGCTGTTGCTAGTTCTTCACCATGGTTTCTCCATATCCTAGTGACAATGTTAGTTTTTCGATGGTGAGGTTAAGTCTGTGCCTGGCTAGTTAAGACTTTTCTTTACAGAGGACAGCTCCTATAACAACTGCCAGCTCTAAGCATGACCTTTAAAAATGAAATGAGGGAGTGTTAACTGGAGTATTTTTTTTTAATCTCCCAAGGGAGTTCAAAGGAATACAAGGAGATTTTGCAAGTTAAGTTTTAAGCCTGCACAAGAAAGAGACACCAATATCAGAAGCTCTTATCACAAGAAAGCTGAACTAACCTGCTTACAATTAAATAGTTTCAGTGTAATGGGTTTTGACTCGTTTGTAAACATGCACTTTGTAAGACAGTTTTATTTTTGAAACTGAAATCAAACAAGAATAAAGAATTAAAGCAGCTCCACTCTGTGCCTAGGTAATATAACGGGGCTGATCTGCAGCTGGCACAAATCAGTATAGCTGCAGAGGGAATTAGCTGCGTTATCCCATTTTCTACCAGCTAAGGATTTAGTCTTTGAGAGTGGAGCATCATGTTTGGAAAATTCTAGCATTTCATGAGTAAAAGAGCAAGAAGGAGCAGTAAAAAAATATAGCAGGTTCTCATGCATGCTAAATCCCTGCAAGAGGCATTAAAATCCAGGTGTTCTGTAGGTAGAGAAAGCCTATAATTAACGTTGTTATTATTCTTGGATTGGTTTGATAGTTTCTCTGCAAGCCTCTCCTGAAAAAGGATTACCTGGTGAGCCTTGCCAGTTCGGAGCCCTGTATAACTCCAGGGGCAGACTGGCTGGTTTTTTGCTTTCTCTGACAAACTATTGAGAATTTTTTGCTAGACCCACTAAATGTGGCAGCTGTTTTTCTATAGAAAACTTTGAGATAGCTTTCAGTTTTGACTGAAAACTACAAAACTCTGCCCAAATTGCCAAAAACTGAGCTGAGATTAAACCTTAGTGTTTTAGTTAATCCTTACACCCATATTTCCCTATTTTTTTTCTTTTTTTTTTTCTTTAACCTTAGACAGTTACAGTAGTCCCTCTGTGTTAACCAAAATTTTATTTTGATGAAAACCATATAAGGATATATTGCCTAAGGAGTCACTTTTTTTCCTCTCACAGAAAAATGTTAGTGAAAATCTTTCAGTGAGGTCCAGCTTTTGGGAGATATTTAAATGCAGAGGCTTTTTTTTTTCAGTGTTTGCTCTCCAGATGATAAAACCAGAGAGACAGAAAACATGGGCAGCTCTGCTTACTATTGCTTAGTGGCTCTTTTTAAATTCACATCCGCCAGGCCAGGCGTGTGTTCATCGCACTCTGAATTTTAAGGCTCAAAATAAAGTTCAGTACTTTATTCAAATTCAAATGAAGTGCGCTGCACTCTGGTAGCCTCTAAGGATGTGGCAGGCTGGCAATCTCTCAGAGAGCGGAGGGTGCGGCAGGAGCCTGCAGACTAAATCCTGGCTGCCGCAGTGCAAAGATATTCTAAAATCTCTTTTTTGGGCATGTTGAGCAGAGCGAAGACACCCATGAAGACCAGAGCCAGTCCTTCCTGCAGTGTTACAGCTAATAAAGATGCACTCTGAGTTCATGTGGCAGAGGGCTGCACGTTAGAAGAGGTGGGTTTGAGTTTGGATTTCCTGCTGATGGTGGTGCTGTGGGAGTGCTACAGCATTATGGTCATTCTTGAATTCTGGGGCGGGATGGACAGGCTGGATGTAGGTGCTGGGCCAGAGAGCTGAGCTCCCCTGTGAGATTCAGGGGAACAAAGTATCTGCCACTGTTGACATAGTCAGTCACTCAAATAAAAGCAAGCTGATTGCAGCAAGGTTCACTGAGGCTTTGAAAAGCAGTATCAGGAATAAATCTGAATGTAAACAACACAGGTTTATAAGATAAATGTGGGAGATGGTGAGTGCCCAAAGCTAGAAGAGGAGCTGGATGCTGCAACGACTGTTGGATGCTTCAACCCAAAGTGTCACCTGCAGCTCTGGCCTGAGCCTCAGCTCCCTTTGTAAAGCCATCAAGGGTGTTGGCTGAAGAACAGGAGTCACAAAAAATGGGGATCTGCCCAGAAAGCAAGCTGTGCTAAATCCCCCCTCTCCTGGCCATAGATGCTGTGATAAGCACAACCGGTCTCATGGTAGAGTGGCATTACCTGAGGCCGCTTTTCGCCCCATGTGTACGATGCAGTTCAGCACTGCCAGAATAAGTCTCCTTCCAGCCAGGTATTCTCCTAAAACAGGTGCTTTTCTTCTAAAATATTACTTAATAAACAAAACGCTTCTCAGTAAGCACTCCCTTCAAACAACTGATACCCCTGGAGTCAGTAAAGATGCTCATGTCAATAATTCGAAAAGTCGTCTGGGCAACCTTCCCCTCCAAGAATTACCTGCCCATAATTTTTGCCTTATTTATAACCCTTCCCCCCCCCAGATTGATTTCCCAGACAGTAGACGCCCAGAGAGGAGAGCAAAAGCAGATTAAAGTGGCAGGCATTAGTCATTAATTATCAACCCACATATTATGCAGCTTCTGTAAAACTTGTCAAGGGAAAGGTGTCTGGTCTTCAGCGCTCTGCTGGGTGCCTGCAGGACCCGACTCATTCCGTCCCCGACTTACCCCTGCTCACGTGGGAACAGTCACAAACATCAGGACAGAAAAAGCAAACATTTGCCAGATTTTTCTCAGAAAGAGAAGAGATCCCCATAGGGAGCCATGGGCCGCCAAAGCTGGTGTCAAACAGCGCTTTGTTCAAGCGGCACCAAAGAGAGCAGCCCTGCAAGGCGCCAGGGCAGCGCTGGCCTTGCTCTCTGCGCTGGGGAGCAGCCTCCTCGGCAGGCTGGGAATACAAAGTACGACAGGGCAAATCTACCCCTAGCAAAGAAGGTAAAAGTAAGCGGCGAAGGCTTGACAAGGTTAAAGGGACAGGTTTTCAGCTCTTGGTTTCCAAACAGAGATGCAGCTGACACAGGTGTCTAAAAGAGATTTTTCAAGCATTTTATGCGGACAGGGTGAGGGCAGCCAGGGTTGGGTCACACATGGACATGGAGCTCCTCGGCTTGATAAGTGACCTGAGGGGAGACACAAGATCCCGAGGCCAAAATGCTTTGGATCTGGGGGAACCCACCATGGCCACTGGAGCAGGGAGATCAGACCTCATCCAAGGCATTGAGGTGTTTACCATGAGCAAAGATATCAGCAGCGAGGCCTCCCTGTAGTCCGGCAAGGTTCTTGAAGTGTTTTTCTTCCCGTGCCAGAGCCAGCTTGCTGCAGGCCAGGCTGCCATTTAGAGGGCATGGGGAGATCAGAGGCCAGGATGAGGGAGAGGGATGAAGGCAGCCCTAAGTCTCCAGACCGCAGCCACCTTACCTCAGGGCTCATGTGTGAGCTCCACTGTTGAGGTCCCCGGTGAGGAAGCTTTCCTAGCCAGGAAAAGGTCATCCATCTGTTGGGCATCTTGGCTACCTGCCGTGTGCAGCAGGGGCAGGGGCATCCTAGGAGCTCCTGGCACAGGTCCTCGCGGGAGGGATGGTCCAGCACCAAAAGAAAATGGGACATCAGCCCTCAGACTGTCGTTCTTTGGAGGTGTTATGGTCACAGGAGCAAGCAGAGACGGTTCCCCTTTCTGCCAAAAAATGAAAATGTGACGAGCACCTATGAGAAGGGAATTTGTTTTCACAGGATATTGCTCTTCTAAATGAAAATGTCCACTCTGAAACTCCCACAGAAAATTGTTTTTTCATCAATTAAAGTTGTTCCCCTTTACTCAGCCTAGTACCCTCACTGTGACCCCCACAATGAGTAGCAACTTTTTACATGAGCAGTACCACTGTCTCCACAGGCATAACCATGAAGAACAGATGGTGCTGTGCTGGGTAAATCAAGCTACCAGAATCTGGTTTTATAAAACGTCGAACCAGCAATTTAACTGGTTGGTGCCACTCCCTTTTTGTCTTACAGTGAGCATAAAACCACGCAGTTCTTACATAGCAAGGCTACAGTGCTAAGATCGTCAGTATTTTTGAGATGCTTGGGCCTGAGCTAAATGTGACACTGCACCTGGTCTGGGGAGCAAAGCAGTCCCAACTCTTCCCATCTTAGTGACGACCAAAGCCAAGAAACCAAACAAGGTGGGAGGCTTCAGCACATGCTCCATGTCTGCTGCTAAAGGGATGAGGGAAGATGGGGGAGGGATGATGGTGCTTTGAGGCTGCTGGAAGGGAAAGGAACAGTATTTTGTGCCAAAATGGTCAAAATCCCTGGCTTCTACTGGCCACTGCCTCATCCTGGTCCAACAGTCCAAGTCAGTTTTTTTGGAGAAAAATATACCTGTGGAATTTGGAATTCTGCTCGGCCTTTCTTGCTCTCAGTGCTAAGTTTTGGCATGGTGTGATGCTGTTCCCAAGTGCTGGCTGAAGCATGTCCAGCACACTACAGCAAATGTGTTTTCTGTGCTGCATGCTGAGCACCAACGCTGGTCTTATTAACGCGCAAAACCCCTCAGATTCGAACTGTGTAAACTGCTTCTAACAGCTCTTTTCCCCTCTTTGTTCAAACAAACAATGGCCTTTGGAAATTTATTTTAACGCTGCCGAGACCAAATTGTTATTTAATTTAACAAATGAATAATTTTCCCTTCCAGATCCCCTTTAGCTCCGCATGTATATTACTTAATAGCTTATCTATACGCCTATCAAATTCTTGCTCCTCTGAAAGAATACAATGAGCGAGCCTTTGCTTGTACAGCAGATCAGGAGAGGGAAAGGGGGATAGCTCCTCTCTTCATTCCTGTCTTGCCATACAGAGAAAGAACATACTTTGGTTTTCTAGGGACCTGTTTGCCATCTTTTTTGGCCATGAGATACCAAATTTGGAGCTGCTTCTGGGAAGACATTTGTGATAAGCAATACAGCACAGAAACATATTCACCTCAATAACCCCTGCTGGCAGTATAAATTATAGATATTTTGTAAAAATCAACTTAAAGGTTACCCTTTTCCTTTTTTTGCTTGTCCTATGCATTTGGGATTCATGTTGATGAGGATCATTTAAGTCTCTAAAGGCCCCCGCACTGCAGCCTTTGCATACCTGAGGAGCTACGCAGGTGAGCTGCAGAAGACCGTTTGCTCAGGAACACCTATTTTAGGAGCTGGGAGCTGACCTTACCTCCTTCCACTGCATTGCACCCTGCTGCCCTCAGCCAGAGCTTCGAGTTTGCCCAGGGACCTCCCTTTCTCCCGCAGATAAAGTGCAGCCCTGACAGCACAAGCTGAACATGAAAGTCAAGTGCTCAGCTCCAGCAGAGAAAAGCCACACGTGCGTTCCCTGCAGCCCTCCCAGGCGCTACCAGGGCCCCCTCCTTGGGGAGCCATTGTGAAGAGCGTGCATAGGCAGACACCAAAGGAGCAGAGGAGAGCGGGGCGCAGAGCACCCTCACGGGCGTCAGACCCCCTTGGCACTGATGGGGACATGTTGCTTCAGCCTCTTTGTCAACTTGGGCATCACATTTCCAGGGCTTTTTCAAAGCCAGAGACAGCACCTTCAGCACCTTCCCCTCGCATCACTACACTTTTTGAAGGCCCTTTACTTTCATGACTTCTGCAAGAAATTTCTTGACAGATTAATTCAGGAGTGAGCAGGGAGAGCTTGTGTGTATATATATGTGTATATCATATATTATAGTTACTAGGATTGTCAAAACCCACATTTTCATGGCAAAACAGGAAGATGCAGGCTCTCCATGGCAAGGAGCACTGCAAACTGCTGGACCTCACCGCGTGCTCTTTTTTGCCACGGCACGATAACTGCACATCCCCAGCGCAGGAGGACTTCGCTTCCTGGAGCACCAATGCATTTCTTCACCCTCCGCCACCGCGGCCGAGGTGGGTGCCCTCACCTAACGGGGCCTGATCAGGTGCCCACACTGGCCAGTGGGACTCCATGGCCTTTGAGTTGGGCTCCTGTGGATGAAGGTAGGCAAGAGGGAATGGTAGTGCTGGCCCAGCTGAGTATCCTCTCTGCCTGCCTGGAAGGAGATAATAAAAAAAGAAGAGGTTACTAGGAAATTAACAGGGTGAATGGAGAGGGTGGGCAAGCCAGCTCAGCTTGGAACCTGTGTGGCTGTGGGGGCTTCTCTTAGCAATGGGTCAGGAGTCCTTCATCTTCTCTGGTGTTACAAAAATTACCTCTGGAGCTGAGGGCAGTGGAAAACAGCAGCTGGCCCGTTCTGCAGGTGTTTCAGGTATTATTAACCTTGAGAGCAAGAAAAGGTGTCTACATGGGACCAGAGAGCGGGCAACAACGTGGGAGCCTGCTGTGTATGGGCAGCATTTCAGCCACTGAAATGCAGAGTTTTCCTTATCCTTTCTCTTTTGACTCTCCAGCTTCTCTTCAGTCTCAGGCCGACTTCTGGATTCAGTCAGCCTCACTCCCCAGATTCTCAGATCTACAGAAAACATTTTCCAAGGCTTCTGCCCTTTTACTTTGTCATTTTAAAAAGGGACTTTTGAATAAATAAAACCATGAAATAATACTAGAGGGTATACAGTAGGACCTAGCATGTCAAATTATAAATAAACTGAAAACATTTAACTTTGAGAACAAACACCCCCGTCACACACAAAACACCCCCCCCACACTTCACCCTGCAAAAGGCAGCATTAGAAACATTCTTGTATTTAGGTAAAAATGCGAGGCCTAAGCAGTTAAAAGGCAATGTGTTCTAAAGCTTCCCTAATCTATTTTCCTCCAATTCTTTCCACCTCTAAGAAGCTTGTGGAGTTAGTTGCCGATTAACATTCAGGAAGATTGTACTCTGTCTCCAGTTCATTGCTCTCTTGTTGGCTTATTGTTATTCAGAGCCCATTTATTGTAGATGAGCCATTCATTTTCCTCTAATTGGATGGGATTGGATTTCACTTTCATTGTTGGATGCATTGAAAACCCGGGAGGGGCTGGGGGGATCAGCCCAGGGCTGGGGAGATTTAACTCAGCACAAAGTTTAGGTTGCAGCTGGAAGAAGCTGCAATTTTTATTGATTTTTTTTTTTTAACGTGTAAATGCCTCACGGCTAGATTTGCAACATCTCCCTTGTGATCCCAAACACCTTACTGCATAACTTACACTTTCGGTATTTTTATATAGTTCCTCACCAAAAGCACTCATCGCACGGGGATTGCGAGGAAGATTTCTGAGAGTCAGAAACCCAGCAAGGGCTTCGCACCGGTGTCCCTCCTGTCACGATCCAACTGTTTTGCTGGAGCTCTCAAATGTTTGGATGAAATCCTTTCACAGTGCCGGGATCCTGCGCTGCAACATCCTCCCCTGCAAATCTGCTCAGATTCATTTGGAGTAACACAAGGGTCTGAAGCAGAGGGCAATATGGAGACCGTGCTCTGCAGTGATCTGCGCTGCAAAGTGCTCCAGCAGCTGCTGTGTCCCCACCTAAGGGCGAGCCGAGGGCTGCAGAGCCTGCCCGGTGCTGAACCACAGCCCAGTTTTGCGGCAGAGACACAAGCCTGGACCAAATCCATCTCTCCCAGCCATCTCGTAACTCACTCCGAAGCGCTGGCAGCAGAGCTGAAAATACACAGGGCACTCACGCGCGGGCGTGCGTGTGGCCCAGCCGGCGAGTCGCCGTGCTGCGTGGGAGCTCCTGTCCCAGCCAGAAACACGGGATGGCCGCGGTCACGGCGTGGGCAAGGGCAGCACAGTCACTTCGGGCTCCTTGGCTGTAACATCTCGCACCTCACCAGACAGCTCAGGGGCAGCAGGGAGGCGAAACAGCCCTCCTCCTTCCCCCTGAAATACACATCTGCTGGGAGTGGGTCTCGGGATTTAACTATCATCTGAATTAAAGGCAATATTAAAATTAAACCCAAGGGTTTACCTGTCAGAAAAATAGGTGTCTGATTGGCTGCAGGCTGCTGTGGAGCCAGCGCGGAGACGGACACCCCTGGAGAGCGACTGATGCCTCCCAAGACCGGTCTCACAGGTGGGATGAGCTGCTCTCTGAAGCGGAGAAGCAAGGAGACCCCTACATTAGATGCAGCCCTGAGCTCTAGCACATGCCCTAAGCATCCCCTAAGCACCCCCAAACTCACTGCTAAACATCAGCTGGCAAGGTAAAGCCAGGGGCTGTCTTTCTGGGAGAGAAAGTGGAGAGAGAGGAGAAGGAGCAGGGAGGCAAAACTGCTGCAGTGCATTGGAATGGTTAACATCTGGCTTCCTGCAGATGTTCATCTGATGGGGACCTGGGGGCTGGCTGAGCTGGGATATTTACATGGGAAATTCTCCAGCAAACTGCAAGCACTGCAGCCTTTCCCTCAGCCAGGGGTCATTTTGCACCTCTCCTTTCTTCTAGGGCATGGATTTTCGCGAAACGTGTGGGAGTGTCATATCTCTGACACCTTTACTGTGCTGACAGATATGTTTCAAACTGGCCAACAGGCTTAAAAACTACCAGAGGGGAGAGAGGGAAAGGAGAGAAACACACGTGTACCTACACACAGTGATGGTGTGATGGGAAAGCACGTTATTAGAAAGATGAAACAATTATCAAAGAAATTGTTGAGAAAGACCCTCTGCTCATACACACAAGAACCAGCCAAACCCATTTCCTACAGATAGCACCTAAGTAGGTGCCAGCTTAGCCCCAAACCCTACCTGCAGTAAGGTATTTATTAATTTCTTTTTCTTGTGGTTCCTCTGGTGTTTGATAAAGGCTAAGCACACACCTGAACCCTGCCCTCCCCTCTCCCTGCCTCCTTTAGTTAAATTTTGGGTGACTTGATATCTCTGAGAAATCCAGCCATCACCCACATGCAGTGGAAGGAGACCAGCAGAGACCACAAGTGCCTGGGAGGGAGGCAGAGGGACCCACACCCCAGGTGGGTTGAAAATAAGAGAATTAACACCAGCCCCAAAGACCAGGCTCTGGCTGAGCCACAATATATTTAAGACATTAACCATTAAGACTGATAGACCAAGCAATGATGACAATGTGCAAAGGTGCCTGAAATGTAAAAACATATTAAAAGCAAGAGGTAAAATTTGTCCTGTTGCTTGCTGGGAGTTTTTTGTTTAAAAGGACTATGGGAGACACTATACCTAAAAGGCTTTGACATGAAGACATGTAATAACATGAAGTTATTACAAATGACTGGTACAAAGCACGGATGTTTTGAGGGCTTGCAGACCCCCAACAGCACATGAAACACCAATGGCAGCAGCAAGCCTGGCTGTCCAGATTCAAAGGCAAGTTGACCAACCGAAGAGCTTCAGGTGACAGCAAGCCCTCCAGACCTCACAGTCTATCACTCCAATGCCCAATTATGCACATAGAATATTATTTTGGGGTTTTTTTTCAGTTCCATTAAATAAATCAAAGTTTTACATACCTTCTTCCTATGGAGATATTTGGTGGTTATCAACCTCTGGCTCCTGGGGGTTCCTAGGGTCTCTGGGCCCCTGTTAAACAGTGTGTGAATGATAATGACACAAAGCAAGTCTATGAGCTCAACAGCCGCCATCCCAAGTTTGTACCTCCCCTGGAAAATTGTGGTGATCTGCAAAGCAAAAATTACAAAAACCATCTGCTCTGGCTCCCACACAACCTCCCCTTAGCCTTCCTCTGAGTGTGCTAAGCAGCACAATCGTAAATCATCTCACTGGGTTTTTTAGGGCTCTGCAGATACATAGGTTGTGGGCACTGAGGCTGGCCACAGTCATGGTCTCAGCAGCACCGTACGGAGGGGATCAGCTCCCTATGGCTAATGGCAGTTTCCCACATTCCCTTTGCAGGGATTATGGGGCCTCTGCGTAACGCATTGCCTTTGACCATTACACACCACCTCTGTGTCATCTCCAGCACCTTCAGGTTGGTTTGCAAATCGCAGATGTAGACATTGAGTCCCCCAGGGCCACAGATCTTCCAGGAACCTGCTGGACATTTTCCTTTGGACGATGTTCTCCAGCAACAATTATAACTCAGATAGTGCTGAGCTACCTACAGTCACGCTCTATGCACTGCACCAACTTTAGCATTACTTTTTCTCATAACGTTACTTTTTACCTAAGCAGGGACCATGCATTTCCACCTTTAACCCAGCTTCAGGAGAACCTTGGTCTGTAAAATCATATCAACCTACATCAGTGAACATCTCAATTGTATAACACGCTCAGAGTTCAGGTACTTGTCTCTTGGTTTTCTCCATTTTTTTTCAACTATCAGCTACAAAGAGGCAGCAGGACTCACCATCACAGGCAAGAAAGTTTGCTTCCCAAAATCAAAAGAGGACAGCGTCAGAAAAACCAAAGTGCAGGTGGGGAATCTCAACCTCTTCTGTCCTTGGGCACAGCTACCTGTCAGTTTTTCCTCTTGGACATCAGCCATACCAAACGCCGCTCTTCTGTAAAGGAAAGCAAAGCCAAACCGCTCATCCCATACCCAGGGAACTCTAGGAGGCATTGACCTCTACTGGTGCAAGGGCTTTACCAAGCAAAATCTACCAGGAATAGTAAAAATTATGGCCTTTTTAAACTCTTCCAGACAATTACAGAAGGAAATGAGGACTTTCTATGCCATTTTAATGCCCTGTTGTTTTAGTAAAAATTTGACGGGATTGTTTTATTGGATTTCAGGATTTTTTCTGATTTCCTGTTTTCGCCTTGGCTTTGTTTACTTATTTTTCCTTCCTCCCATTCTTAGAGATTTTTGCAGAGGTTAAAAAGAACACACACAAAAATTTGGAAACTGAGAAAATAGATAAGCCTGTTTTCCATCTGACTGCCCTTTCCAGATGCTTTTGACTGGAAACAACCAACCAGACAAAAAAGGCCTTGAGTGCTAATTAAAAAAAAATTGATGGGGGTGGGGAATGACAGAACTGGGAAGGTGAAAGAGCAGAGAAGACGGTTCCTAACAGCAGGACATCCCAACCCAAACTGCATCTCCTCACCCTCCAACTGCAGAAGCAGAGGTTATTCGCAGGCTGACCAGCTCTCCTGGCCTCACCTGCTTCCAAGCCTTTATTTCCCAGAAAGCCTTTTCCCAGGCCCAGACAGGCAGCAGGAGTGTCTGGACCCTAGTTCTGACCGGGCAGATGCGGGATCTATGGTGGCACTGACGCAGCCTCAGCCGTACTCTTGGCGTGCCTCTGGGAAACAGGAGACATACTTACACAGGCATTTTGCCTTAGACAGGGAAAAACCGTCCTCATCTTCCATAGTTGTCCAAGAAATGACAATGAACAAATGGCTGCCTGTCACTCCTTACTTTATTCCAGGTTTGCCTCCATGCGAACAAGCTGTGTCGTGACCTAGGGAACGAAAACCGCCCAATTCTTGCAGGTTTGCACCCCATGCTGCCATTTCCTCACTGCGGTCATTCAAGCTCCCCATCGCTATGCCTCTTACAGCCCGGCTGCTCCTCTCGCTGTGCCTCAGGAAGAGCTCCAAGCCTCTCCATGGCATGCCCATGGCCGGCTGGGCAGCACCTGGCGCAGCCCCTCACGGGGACAGCCCGGGGCGTTCCACCTCCCAGCTGGCCATTTGAGGGGTCATTTCTAGCTGAAGCGCAGGGCTAGGTCCTACCATACATCACTGTGAGCGAAAAAAAGACAGACCACTAGCTAACAATTAATGAAACCACGGCAATCAAGATGCCTGCCTAGGTCCTTGGGGTACGTCATCTCTGGAGAGGACGAGCCTTGCCGCCAGCTCAGCTGCAGCGCTGCCAGGGTGGCAATGGCAGGCCAGCCGTTGCCTGCAGGGCTTCCCCACGGCAATGACCCTTCACCCCCTGCCATCCCCGGCCTCCTGGGGCATGGCTTCCACTGGCTTTCCCCGCCCCAGGGCTTGGGTAGGGCAGGCAGTCTCTGCTGGCCCCGTTTCTCGCACGTACGGGTGGGCGTGAAGGACCGCGTCCGCCATGTTGTGTCGGCCGCCGGGGCCGGCTCACCACGGCTCATGGCGGGAGGCCTCGCAGGGCTGCCAGGCCACAAAATGGCCTTTCCTCTTGCGGCTGCTGTCCCCAGGAAGGGGAAAAGCGTCGTGTTTTTTCCATGGAGCCTGCCAAAGGCCAGAGAGGCTCATAGCAGAGCGAGCCCAGGGAAAAGCCCCTCAGAGCGGGGCTGTGCTGGGCAGGAGCTGTGGGGGCAGCCCAGGCCGGCTCCCCAGGGAGCAAATTTCACCCATGCCCCAGCAGCCGTTTCATCCTTATTTATTTGTTATGAATAATTACAGCTCCCCTTTCCCCTCCCCGCCGGCCTGGGCACAAAGCAGCCCGCTCCCCGAAAGGCAGCAGCATGTAAAAGTTGGTTGTCGCATCTCCATTAAACTGTACGCTCTCCGCCCGCCGGTGATAATGCACTTCAGATAATTCGTTGACGCAATATATTTTCCAGGATAGGCTTTTGTTTTCTTTCTTGGTCGCTCACCCTCTTTCTGTGGTCAGTTTTGCTCATTTCTCTTGTAAGCTGTCTAGAGGCAGAGAAAAGGCTTTCAGTTTTAAGCAGTTTCCTTTTCAGTCCCCCTTTATTGAATTCCAACCTCTATTTTTTTTTTTTTTTTTTTAAAAAGCATAGGGACATCATTTATCTTGGACTTTAAGTTGCAGGGGCCTTCAAGGGGCTTCTTTTTTTCTTTCCCAGCTGCATTTGTTGACACACAGTCAATCTGTTTTTTGCCTTCGTTCCCCCTCTTCCCCCCAGCAGGCCATAAAGTATCGACAGCTGTGCCCTTTATTAGCATAGCCATTTTAAGCACAACAAGGGGGAAGAGACTAAATATATTACAGCCATTACCTCTGTCAAAAAGTGACAATTTTAAAACATTTTAGCTTTTCACTGGGAAAGCCGGCAGCACAAAAGAAAGTGCTATAATTTTATTGTAAATGCTTTTTAAATATGGGTCACTTGGCCATAATCAATGGAAAGGATGGAAAAGTTCAAAGCTTGAGAACAGTTCAGGCAGATAGCAGAATTTTTTTTTTTTTAAAAAAGGCTTGTCTTTAAAATATGCTAATTGGGGAAAAAATACAACAGTGAGAAGCATGCAAAATAAGATCTTGTTCCTGGTGGTTTTGTTTTCCGTACAGCTCTGTTCATGCTTTTCCCATCTACTTATAAGTGTGTTTTACAACTTGGATGGGAATTATTCCTCCCCAACAGGGTGTTATGAACATTTGGGGACTGAGAAAACAGGAGGGAATCCAGGCAGTCACTACTCTCTTCTCAAAAAGGAAAAAAAAAAAAAAAAATTAAACTGCTGTTTTTTCAAATGCCTTTGGAAGCGCGATGTGCCACAGCACTGATTTACCAGGAAGGATCACTTCTTGAGGATAAAATAATCCTGAAGCCTTGGAATACTGGTAGTTGAAGGTCAGGTTTGGATTCTTATACTTGCTGGTTTTTATATGGCAGAAACTTGTATTTTAAGCTTCCAGAGTGAGGAATCGGCCTTTTTGGTTAGATGGGGACTAACGTCCCCAGTCAGCATCTGTTATGAGCTCTAAAAGGTAAAACAGGGCTTACAAATGCCCTGAAGCCTGTGGATCTTGGCTGCTTTTGTTTTAATTTGTAATGGGTTTATCAGGCAAAGAGGAAGGGGCGATCTCAGCAGGGTTTATTTTGAATGGCTTCACCTTCCTCTCCGTTGTAACACCCGGAGAGAACTTACGAGTCTTTTCTCTCTCTTATCTGTACCTCCCTAATTACAATTTTTGCTTGGGGTTTCACTTTGCTTTTTAAATTTCAGAACATATGTAAAACTTGGCTTATACCAAGGCAACTTGTTAAACAGCCTCCCAAAAGCAAAGCTGCTTTAAAGGATCTACTTAACCAAAAGTCCCTGAAATCCTACACGCACTATAATACAGTACCTATCGACTGTTGCAATGCGGCATTGGTCTTGTGGCGGTTCCTGGGGGTCCGTCTCCCACTGCACTGAGCGCTCTGAATTTGCAGGAGAGAGCGAGCATCTTGCTCTGGGGAGAGCGCGGTCCACGACAAAAGGGAAACGGGAAGGAATTGTCACCACCCATCTTTTGGCAGCCGATTTAGCAGTTAAATGTAACCAGCTGGTCTCCCCAGGCTCCTTCTGTAGTCGAGGGAGGGAAAGCAAAGCTCCCGTGGAGAGTCATTCAGCGCACCCAAATTAGCCTTACTCTGAATTGTCCTCTCTCTCATCCGTGACTGGAGAAGGAGCCTGAAGAGACTACCCAGGTAATTCAGCCAGCTAAGATGGGTGGTCTGAATAATTCCTTCCCTACCAACGCCTAAAAGCCGGCCTGGGTACCCCACAGAGACTGGCATGCCGTCGGAGGGATCGATTCCCAGGCGCGTCAGCCGGGCAGTAATCCGCTCTCATGCCTGCGCTAGAGAAAGCCGGGATGCTCGAGGAGCTTCCTCAGTCCCGTCGGACCCTGCGGCTCCCAGCCAGCACAGGGAGGCTGAGGGACAGCCTGGCCCTTAGAGGTGTCTAATGGCGGAGCTGAAAGCATCTCTGGCGCTGCACAGACAGGAGACACGGCTGCCCCTGCCTCCCTCCCTCCCAACAAACGCGTCCGATCCCTTCTTGGCGCACCTCCGAAATGAGGGACAGACATGAGACAGCCGAAGCGCTACCGATTCTCGCAGCCAAAGGCAATGCCCTAACGAAGACACAGCCTTCTGCAGGGCTCAGTAAGAGGTAAAAGCAGAGGATTGACCGGGCTCACCTGCAGACCGTGGTGATGGTGGAGAGGAGGTTGGCAGGGTGGCCTCAGCTCAGCCCCAGGCAGCCGGCGGGCCGCAGAGGCAAGGAAGGAGCGATGGCAGCCATGCCTTCAGCCAGCGATGAGCTGCCTGCGCCCGAGCCGCTTCCCCATCCCCAGGCACACCCAGCTGGAGGGTGGATGCACGGCAAAGCTAAAAGAATGTCGCTTCCCCCCAAAACTCCTGGCCTAAATATGGCAACGCCAGAGCGAGAACACGGATTTTGGAGAGAACCAGCTTCAGGGTGAGCAACAGTTTTTGCACAAAGAAACCAGGAAATGTTCCCTATCGCTTTTCATGAGAGCCAGAGCCATCCAAGTAACTAAGAGGTTGATACGACAAAGATTTTCCTTTGCCAGATTAAATTGTGCTTTTTTTTTTTTTTTTCCTCACTGAAAGTGAGCTATATCCTCATACTACCACTAAATCATCGCTTTTCCATGCTTGGCCAGAGAAGAATCTGACCTGGGCAGCTGTGTAACTTGCTGCTCATCAAAGACCAGCAAAGCCTGGCTCTCCACTGTTTGAACAGTGGAACAGTCTTTTTACAGCCAGCCTTATTAAAGCACAGGATTTTATTAGCTGTTTTGTGGTAATAAGGTGAAGGACAATGTTGTGGAATGCTCCTTCAGGAGATTTGGGACCTTGTATACTTTGGGGTTTACTTTCCTCTTTTGGACTAGGATGCTTGGCAACCAACTCATACGACAGCTTCATTGTAATATTCTCTTCCTTAAAGTCACCTTTGACAACGAATTTTTCACCCAGGTAGAGGAAAATTAGTGCATGAAAAACCGTAAGATACTATTGCCCAGTCGTTCTCTTTTTTTTGTTTTTCTTTTTTTTTTTTCTCCCCAAGCCATTGCCGATTTTCAGGTCCTTGGAAAAGGTCCAGATATAGGGTGAAAAATCTATTTTGGCTACATGCATGTACAGCAATATTGTATATTAAAAACATTGAAGGTAATCTGGTTTTCTTCTATGGCAAATTTCTTTAAAGTTCTGGTAATTATCTCACAACAACATTTTTAACAGATTGCAAACAACCCTTTTTCCTGAAATCCACTTTTGGGGCACAGAAAGTTTCAATTAGCATTTGAGAATACCTGCCAGGAAGTTTTCCTGAACATTTAAACACATACGTCTGTGTTATTTTGCAAAAGAACAAAGTATTCTGACAAATTTCCCATCATGTTTTGTTTCCTAACTCTAATGGGAAACAAAGAAGAGCAAAGCTTCCAAATCATTGATGATGAGCTTCAATGAGAATTGTGTTACTTTGGACTGCTGATGCCAAAATTAAGATTGAAGCAGAAGTTTTTGTATTTGGGACTGACTGTGAAAGGCTTTTTGGGGGTGAAAGGTACACGTCTCTGAAACCCCCTGGCTAGCACCTTTACAGTCATCAGAAAAGCTATCGACATTTTACTCAGGAGAGTTCCTTTTTCCAATTACAGTATTTTCTGTGTTGACTATACTCAAATGTTTTGAAGGAAAAGCATGTATTTCTATATACATTCCTATAATCAAATAATGTCATTTCCTCTGATGCAAAATAGCTCATACCATATGGAATGTAACTCATTAGCCAAATACACATATAATGACTCTAACAGAGCTACTGCTAGCAGAGGCAGCAAACCTTTCATCGCTCTCCAGCCTTGAGCCCACCAGGTATTGGTGCGTTGCAGCAGATTCTCGTGGTGACGTCTGAACAGGGACTTGGCACACTCGTTCAGAGGCAGACCTGACACCTCTGTGCTCTGTTGGGGAGGAAGGAAAGAGCATTCCCCAAACCAGTCAGGCTCGCTGACCAGTTTGCCGGTTCAAATAAGGTTCAGTTGCCCAAGTCTCCAATTTTGGAGGTTCAGCTTTGAAAACAAACTTGGGAGCAAATCTTAATTTGACTGTAAACACAGAATTCCAGGGAGGTGGGTTGTTCGGGTTTTTTTAAACCAGCAAATACTCACTTTGCTTCTCTCCAGGCTCCCAATCCAAGAGAAACCTTAACACGTGCCTGGTTACTTTGAAGAGACAACAAAGCCCACACAGCACACACGGAAGCAGATGCACTGTTGTGTTGGAGAAGCTTTGTCCCAAGATTTTCCAGCCGGTGCCGCTATGAATGGACCTATGTTACCTTTCAAAGATAAGCCAAAAAATCTGGCAGCACCCCTTCCCCAAACTATCACCTTGGAACAAGAGATGCTTGGGGATACTGCACGGGTGGAAGTTACTCATTTAACTAGATCAACCTGCACTCCCACTACAGGCAACCAACTCAGTTATGAAAATCACTCTTAAGCTGGAGGATTCAGGCAGAATCTTGAATGCTGGGTTTTCATTTTAATTGAAGCAGCATCTCATGCCTGCAAAGCCTACTACGAGCCTGTACTTTCCAAGATCAACTAAACAGAATAACTGTTTGTTGCGACTGCTGTTGCCCTGTCGCAAGTGGCAGGAGCCAGACCACAAAAGCCTCATGCTATACCATTTGTAACGAGGTCCCTGGAGCCGTTATTATTAATCTCTTTACCCAGCTAATTGTAGGAGCATATTCTACAACTTGTAAAGCAACAGAGATTTTGCTCTTTTTCATGCGCTGTACTCATCCCTGTACAGCAGCCGACAGAGAAGCCCATTACTGAGACAGCTGCTTCTCCACTGCCCAGACACAGCCTCAGCTGACACCAAGAGAGGACTCAATTCCTCGTTAACAGAGCCAGTTAAGTTTTGCTTCTCAGGGAGGGTTTGTAATTCTTTGCACCTGCAGTGCACTTAATACTTGCCTGGACTGGGCTCAGAGTAGTCAGCAGATGATGTTAAATGCAGAATTACAATTTTGAGACCCAGCTTTGATACAGCTAAGTGCATTTTTCCCTCCTGGACAACTCCTCCCTCCCCCCCGTGCATCCATACGTAACAGGTATGGTTACAGCACTATCAATACATTGACGGGCTTTGCTGTAGCTGTTGCTGTGTGGGAACAGCAGCTGGCTTCCTTTTCCCCCTTTGGAAATCACGATGCTCCCTGTGGATGCAGCAGACAGTGCAGCCCAAGTCAAGTCACAACCCAAAACATCGATTATTTTAACATTCAGAAAGGTCCCTTCTTACAGAAATACATAGAATTAATGTCCTTAAGTTCCCTTTTTTTTTTAACAACAAAAAAAAAAAGGGCATTGCTATGGCTGGGCAGTGTCCTTTGGGAAAACAAATTTACTGCTGAGGACAGCAGTGCACTATTTCATTTTAGTCCTTTCAGAAGACTAAGGAGATCTGTGGAAGCTCCTCCCATGGGAAACCACAGCAGGACTTCATACCAAGTTGTCCCTTTACACGGTCTTTGAGCACCAGCTGCCTTAGCTCAGGGAACCAGCGTCAAGTTGCAGGAAACAAACTGGAGAACGTTCACCAGCCTTTGGAAGGTTCACAAGGAATGGCATGTGCATGCTTCTGACCAAAAAACCAAACCGAAACACAAAACAACCAACTGCGATTCTTCATGTAATTCATGCCCAGAGAGAAAGAAACCAAGCAGGCAAAGAGGCAACAGCAGCAGTGCAGCACGCCTAAAACTTTAATCTTCGTTTTTTAAAAACTACAGAGTTGAAAGTGACATTTTTTTTTCTCCTTCCCACTTTCCCATTCTCTATTTCATCGCTTCCTACGTCCTCCCTAAAAGGAAGTATTTCTTTGTTGATTAGTTTGACTTCCCTTCAAGTGAGGCATACCCATTAATCTCCAAAAGTAGCCCCCAATTCAGTAAAACACTCGCACATGCACTTCACTTCAGTCCACTCCCATTCATGGCAACATTTAAACGTAGCTCCTTGAATGCTGTTTTGAATAGGGATGTTTTCACTTAAACCAAAGATGGGGGGCGGGGAGTACATTCGTGTGGTCTTAATGGGGCAGGGGAGGGAGGACATACGACATACACCATCCTGTTCCCAATTTAAAGGTAATTTTAGCAGCCGTCAGTGACTGACACACTGGTAAAATCTTAAGCAGCAGCTTCACCACAGAAGTGTGTAGCAGTAAGAAATCCAATGACATTTTACAAAAGGGTAGCTCTGAAATCACTGCCAAATGCCAGTTAAGGCAGCTTCATGAGGTCAGTCAGACTTCTAAGTTTAAACACCCTCTGCACCGAATGCCAGTAAGCAAACACACTTCTTTAATTACAATTATATAAAGGGAGAGACTGGCAAGACAATACAAAAAAATAAAATACCAAGAATGGGAAAACCTACAGAGTTCAGAAAACAGGATTTTGGAAAATTAAAGTGTTCGTATTTTATTTCACATTGTAGGCTTTCTCTTTTTATCCCTTTGAAATGCATTTAGTTTTGAATTAATAAAGATCATCAACTAATAAATTGCTATGTTCTTCATACAGAGTAAAAATTCAGACACTACACCACAGGACCCGTCATTTAAATATCCCAATAATAGAACAGTTAACGTGATGTTGACTAATGTGAGGATAAAATGCCTAAATAAAAGATGTCATGGCTCTAAGGAAAAGTGTGGATTAGAGGAGAATTGAGAGTGAAGCAGGTGATGCTTTAGTCTGAATCTGAACTGTCTTGCTTGTTGGTATGGTACTGGCTGACTGCTTCTTCCAAAGGAGCCATTGTACCATCCGGCCGCACTCCCATTGGTTTTATAAGCTCATCTCTGTAAGAGATTTAAAAAAAAGAATATATATTAGCATATGCACACATATCAATTCACATGTGTATAATACAGTGACATACAGTATATGCTTTAGTACATAATGAGCCTTTAAAAGGAAGTTATTTCTGCTAAAGCCCTCTGTTTTGAAGAAGGAAGAACAAAAAACCTTCCAAAATAGGTGGGAGGGGAAGAGCAGGACAGATAAAGACTTCATTCATGTAGGCCAAACCTACTTAGCCAATTAAAGACACCATGAAAAGTCAGTGCCTAATAGGCTCAAGACGAGGCGCAGGTTCACTGCTTGAGACACACAAACTAGCTTTTCTTCTATGAGTTCTCTGACAGCCATTGCTTCCTAAAATTTCACCTGCCATTCTGGCCAATATATGCCCAGGCAATTAAAACAATGATTTGATACATATTCATCTTGCTGAAAGAAATCATTCAGTTAAGAGAACAGACTCTTCCTACACCACTACCAGGGGTGTGTAAGTACTTGTTGATTCATTTAAAAAAAGCTGACTGATTCTAATACTATTGCTTTTGTTTGTGGCAGTTTAATTACAGGATTGACAGCCATTTTAATCTCTTCAAAGCTCCAAAGGCCTCAGAAGCTAATCCAATTATATCAACTCCACAAGCTACAGCCTCATCTAAGAGATGATTAATTATTGATTAAGCCAATCAAAAAGTATTAGCAAAGATTTATTTAATCCTTACTTTTTATCACCTAATTTATATGTGGATTATAGCAAAAGCTGTAAGGGCAAAGATAACATTTTGATTTTCTGCTGACAGAAAAAAATTGGAGAATACCTCTAAATTTTCAGGAGTCACCTTAAATAAAGGAGCGGAGGCTTGATGGCAATTTACCCCTTCCTTGAAAGGCAGCCCAGTAAAACTGCCGATTTAACACACATATACCACCCCCCTGAGCCACAGACAATAAAACTCCATCACTCAATGGGGAAGCAAAGGCATTTCACCAGCTCTCTGGCTGGTCCGCACTACTACCTTGGCTGAAAAGAGGGACAGAAATGGCGTGTACACAGCTGGCAACCTAACCTTAACACAGCCACAGGAACAGCAAGAAAGGCAACACCTGAATCACCATGGCATGCGTATGCTAGATATTGTACAGTCAAGCAGCAGTTAAATTAAGTCTCCAAGAGTCTTTCTTGCTCAGGAAGAGCAGAGACGGGCAAGAGAAATGCAGCTGTGTGTGCAGATGTAGCAATCGGGTACTACGGTGGTAGCTCACAAATCCCACCGCCTGCGGCATTTCAAAACACTGGAGCTGGAGAAAGCGCTGCGGTTTGGCTGACCAGGTGCGGGTGGGACGCTGGGAGCCAGGGAAGGAGGTCTATAACAACCACACCTGAGAAGCACAGGCCGGGCTCTGCCTGTATGTGCATGTAAGAGCAGGATCTATCTTTAAATAGACTAGAGAGAGCTTGCCATACTTGAGGACTGACAGCAAGTCCTTCCTCTTCCTTCAGGCAATGCAATCTGTAGTATGCAGATTCTGCCCAAATGAGAGCACTCTTGTGTCACTTAAGTTTTCAAGTATCTGCTGGAGATGTGTGCGAGAAGAGATCAAAATACTCGAAATCAGATTCAAAAGGGCTCAAACCATGAAGAGTGACAATCTCACATCCAAACAGGACCAGAACCCTCCCTGCCTGCTGCAGAGGTCCCCCAAAGGCAAAGCTGGAGTGCTTTGGAGTTGTGTCTAATTGCAGACTTTTTCCACAGGAAAACACACCTGTACAGCTAAGGCCTTTTTGGCTTTTAAATTTTAAACACCATAATACAAAACAAGTGTGCTTTGAAATCTGTTATCAGTCTTGCAACAATTCTTCAGTGCCACTTACTCAAGTTCAAGCCTCAGTAGTGATCTATTACACTTATTTTTTGAGAAGAATAACCTGAAGAGTAAGTCCTTTCTCACATTTTTTAAGTCCTAAAAGTAAAAACATAGCCACAAAGAACAAAATCACCTTTGCTTGCCCTCTAAGCTGAGAGGATCCTAGACTTCTGTTTTAAAAACCACAACGCATACTCTTAGGTTGCAACATTTAAAATTGCAGCCAGAAGTCACAGAATCACAACATTTACTAGTCATTTACAATTTACTATTGGTAATAAATAAATTATAATGGCTAGTACAGAAGAACAAAGAAACAGTTCAAGAAAGAGGAGAGTGAAGCACAGGAAAACAACGTCCCAAAGTCCCCTTATGTGGGGACCTCCCTCTCCTCACATAAGGATACTTTTAAGGTATCGGTAAATATTGTGAAGATGTCCTATCTCATAATTTGTCAGTTGTAAAGAAATAGCTCTTTCTCTGCAGCTTCCCTTCCATGCTTCACTTTTACACCCTGCTCCACACACTCCAGAGCTCGACAGAAACTTTTTCTCTCCCGGCGAGTCACAGCAGAGACATCGAACGCCAGATGCAACAGACAAGACACATCCATACGCACAAGGCCTGGTCTGTGGTTTTTGCGGGGGGTCTTTTGGGGATAAATGCGCCAAGTTTTGCATGACAGCACAATGCAGAAGCCTGAGTCACTTAAGTGCATCTGTATGTTCTTTCGTGATGCTGAAAAGCCTGTTTCTCAGCTCGCTGGACTCGCCTTAAAGCGCACCCTGATGATCTGTGCTGTGTGGCATTTGAGGTTCATTCCCAGTGCGTTTCCTTCTGCCTAGGCTTCAACCATGAGCTAGGCTGATCTCGCATTTCATCGAGCCACAAGGATGTTTATCAATTACCTCTCTGTTCCTGCCCGAGCTTCCTGCTTTGCAAGTCCTTGAATAGGATGAATGACAGTTGTTACAAGTTTGCTGTTCTTTCTCTGTGTAACTCCACATATCCTTGCTCAGACAAATGCTACCCAGTACAACTGAACTGTATGAAGGCAGAAATATTCTATGCTACCAAATTAAGAGGTAGGAGGAGAAGCAGGGATCAGCCTATTTTTTTTCCTAACCATAATCTAGTCCTAAAATGGTGTAAAACATGGCATCCTTTCACCAGTGAAGACTTGACTGCAAGCACTGAACACTACACAAGCTTACTCCTGTTTTTCAAAGAGGCAAAATGCAGAGGTGAAAAGATCTGGGCTGCCTACAAAGCTAGCTTCACAGGTTTGGAACAACTATCAGCTAAATAACAGAACTATGGGTAGGACTGCAAGAGGCACCACCACTCAGCTAACTTCAGTGCCGCACAAGAGCCCACAGAGCTGATCCTCACCTCTACGAACGCTCTCGGCTCTGCCAGTGTCAGCAGTTTGCCCATTTAGCACTGGCTGCTCAGAGACCTCAACTGAGCTCTAACAGCTTGGGCTGGCTGAGGATGTGCTTACTGCTTAAGGTGAGACACAAGGTGGCTAGGGAAGCACCAGAAACTGGCACATATAGGCTCAGAGGACAGTTCACCATCCAGAAACTGGATGTTTATGGTACATCTGTAAGGCAGGAGAGGTGGCTCCAGCCCAGCAGGTGGCAGCGGGAACACTTCTGTATCCACGAAGAGACGGACAACTACACAATGCATGTATTTACACATATTTGAACATCCTTACGTGACCTCCCATATACTCAAATACACCTTGGAACATTCATTTTTCTAATGCAAACAAAGCATTCTATTCAAGTGTACTTAGAAACACACCATAATTAAACAGTTGGTAAAATGCATTCTCTTCTTCCACTTCCAGATCTCCCAAGAGTCCCTTCAAATATATCTATACAAGTTCTAGCTTCCTGCTTGCCATTTAGCTTGATAACGACTCAAAAATCATTCCCTTGTTTTGAAGGGTAACTCTTTCTTGTCTGCTCTATGTGCTATAGGGCAGTATTGACACATGGAATTAATGACGGTGTCTGTAATGAAACAGCCATCATGTAAACACCAGTCTGCTCCTTTGATAAAACGGCATGTTAGGGACCTATTCACCTCCTTATAATTGAGTACTGCATAATAGTTCCGATCCTTTCATGTAACATTATTTTGTTCTATGATTAGAAAGGGGAGGGAAAAAAAAAAATCTATGTAACATTGCCTTCTTCATTCATCCTATGATTAATTTTGTGGTTTTAATGAGTATGGTTGCTTATTTAGACAGGTTCTCTTACATACTCATTTTGTTGACTTCTGTTCAATGTACAACAAAAACCAAGCTGTGATAATTGGGGACCATTTCATCAGCAAAGGGATTCTTGCTATTAATACCAGGTTGGCTTGGAAAAAGCATCCTGACATTTTAAATTAGTCAATTAATATACAATTCTACCTACCATTTATAAAAGAAAAAATGTTAGCATTTTTTCCCAGACATTTTAATTAACACAGAGTATTTCCAATAATTATGATACAAACAGACAGACAGAATATCATACAACACTGATTTAAGGTGACTAACTTGATATTTTGCAAAAACGAAACGTTGAGTTAAATCTTTTTGCAGATTTGGGGAGTTTTTCAGAGCTCAAAGATGTGCATCACATACAGAGGACACTGCTATACAGTCACCAAACAATTCTCAATGAATCAACAAGGTAGTATTGACCCTTACTGCAGACAAAGCCCGTAGAGTTACTTCAGGGTCAGGTTCAGGCATCCAGCAAACTACCTAAGTAACATCTACACCTCCCAAGAACTGCTGTAATCAAGATTTTTCATTTTCATTTACAGTTATAATTTATATACATAAAGATTTTTAAAAGTAATCTCATCCAACCAAATTTAAGAAAAATATTAATTTCCATAAAAGATTTTGTAGAACTCCAGTCTATGTCAAAATATTGGGGCAAGGGAAATGGGTTCATAAATAATATTCAGCTTTCCTCCATACATTTTGATAAAACAAAACTGGGTGATTAATTTTAATTTAGCCTTGTTGATGGTCAGTTACCCCATGAACAGGCCTTACACACCAACAACCTAACAGAACAGAAAAAATTTGGAAGTAAGACCTGAAATGACCAAAAGCATGGATCAGTTTTACACCATCTCAAAGCAGTTTCAATTCTTCAGTGCCAATGCTGAAAACAGAGAACACTGGAGAGCAAAAATGCCCTGGAATCCTATGGAACAAGGGAGAAAATGCCACTTTATTACTTATTGTTTAAATAAACCTGTACAAAGAGTACAGTGTAAACAGTTAGCAGCCATTACTGAAGGCTGTAACTTCTCAGTGAAGTAGAACTATTTTTCAAATTTGTTTTTCTGAGTTCAATTCATCACCAGGTAACTTTTCAAAAATGATACAGAGCCAGTCAAAGCCAAATCTAGAGCACTCCAGTGACATACTGGCCTGGTTATCCTCATCGGTCAGAAAGGGAAACAAGTTTGTCAGCCCTTCTAGGTTCCCACCCCCCCACCTTTCCCCAGTAAAAGCACACTACCTCTTCAAAGCTTAGCTTCCATTACTGGGACAATACAGATGTACTGAGCAAACCAGTTTTGCTGTACATCACAGAAGTTCACTCCAAGCTCTTGGTCAAGTTACACAGATCAGGTTACACAAACTTGTTCGAGATCAGAAGAAGGAGCTGTTGGTTCCCTGTCCAACTTCCTCCCCTCTTACAAGCACAGCGCGACACCAAACTGGAACTGCGCACTTCACGGTATATGTCCCCTCCTACAGCGACAACAGCATAGGCCAGCAGGCATAGGAAGCCTGCCACTAGCAGCCTGCCTCAAAGCAAGATTCAAAATCCAGAATCAAGTGAAGACTCCTGTCAAAGCAACCTCCAGTTTAAATCTGTAGGTTGCAAACCGGTGTGGGGGGGGGGTGGTAAAGAGCATTCTGCTGGTAGATTTAAGTCTCTGAAAACTCCCAGCACTGAAAGGCTCAAGCTGGAGGCAGAAGTGTTCAATTCCAAAACTATGGATGGACTCCCACTACTATCAGCATGTTACTAACTCTTTCTTCTTGTATGCAAGACTGGCAGCTTCCCATTTTATTTAACATCTGCAAAACTCACAATTGCACTCAATTACACCCATTAAAGACATCCGACAGCCTCCCAAAACCAAGTCCTACTTTCTTTTTCCTTCCTGCCAGCACTTCCTCCATTCCCTCAATTTTCAGTGAAACAAAGATGGTGGGAAGAACAGTCGAGTGATTTTATTCATGTTATCACAGCACCTTAAGGGGTCCCATCAACAACACTGTCCCACAGTAATCGCCATACTGAAAAACAAACAAAAACCTTACCACAAGGCTCCCGGCTCTGCAGAGTTTGCAGCCCAAGTACGACAGCAGAAGCTGCAGGTGGATGTAACTGAGACAGCAAGCCCAAAGTGAAAGCCATGCTGCTGGCCAAGAGGGTCAGTGGTGACACCGGGCACCAGCTGCTCAGTCACTGTGGGCTCCTAGCAGGCACGGCAGCAGGTGGCTCCAGCCCTCCAAACTGAAAAGGCTCTTACGCTACGGCAGCGCCATTTGGACTGTTTGTGTCACCGCTGCACTGACAGCGACTGACTCGCCTTCCGTCTTAGTCTATCCCCAGCCTCAGTCTTCCTTTTAAAAAAAGTATTAGACCATTTAGCTGTCGTATTGTGGTACCCCTAACGCTCAGCATCTTAATTCTCTAGTTTACATAGCAATCACTCCATTTTACATAGTAGTTTAACTAAGATCACATGCACATTGAATTTTCTTCTCTTTATTAAGAAGACTGTAACACACACTTGCTTTCCATGCAAATGATGTGAAAAAGTATCCAATTACTCCACTGACAGTCTCAGATCAGTTGTTCCGAGATCCTTCCCTGCTTTTGCTCCTGCTTATAATTCAGTCTTTGTCAGCCAATATAAAATCCAGATTGTCCCATGTATTTTGCTGTATTCATCACCTTTAATAGAGATGTAAAAATTCTTGGTTTGCTGGATTTCTCTCAGTAGATCTTGTTATGTGAATGTCTACAAACCCTCACAAAACACAAACACATTTCTAGCTGCTGAGTTTTCCTACACTTGAAAAATGATCCACTTACATATTTAAATTCCTACAGCTTGGTTCAATGGCAAATTAGTATTACAGTAAGTGTTCCTCAAGAACGTAAAACTTTGTTTTCTGCATAAACAAACTACAAGCAATCACTGCAATATTGCTACAAGCATGGGGGAAGAAAAACCAGCAAATTCTAGGCATATTGAGTCAACAAGGAAAAAAACTATAGCTAACAGCACAGGTCTGTTCCATTTTTGTATGTAGAAACTTTTAAAAGTTATTTAAAAATAAACTTTCTGTATCAATAACGTATACCTTTACGTCACATTAAGTACCATTTTCTTTTATGGCATTACCTCAATCATTTAAAACAAAATATAAAGGCTCATTTGTAATCCAGTCCACGTTTACTCTAATAAATCCACGATAATTCTTAATTGTAAATTCTCTTAATTCCTCCATTATATAATTTATTGCTTCTGGCAACAACTATTTTCACACTGTATTTGTTCTTCACATAAGCAGCAGATATAAGTGGTTACCATGAGGTGCTGCTCAATGACTTGAGGAAAATGAGTACACTTGCCTTGGGCTTGGATTGTGTTCCATATTTTAAAAGGAGAAATTCTTTGCATTATTATCGGCCTATCCATTTAGGAGACAGGTCCTCTCACCACTACATCTTCCTGATTCTGTCCAGTCCTCTCCAAAAGAGGTTTCCTGTGAAGTCCTGTTACATATTGCTCTTTTCTTTGAAGTGTTAAATATTTTTCTCTGTAATTAAACTGGTCCTAATCCTGTAAAGAAGTTGATGATAGCACTATTTTGAAGCACTAGACCTTAGTAAAGAGCCAGGATATGAGCTGCCTCCCTCAAAAGCAGCTATAATACAATACCTGGAAAGTTTATCAAACATGTTGACAAGCTTCATAGCTTCATATTCTTTTTGTTCCTCTGTCATTTCATCCATCGGATTGGGCATTGGTTCTTCTAAGTGACCGGTGATAAGGTTAATGCTGGAGGTGGAAAAACAAAACAGCTTACATTTCTGTAGAAATATGTGCGTAAATTGTCTAGCTTCTTGATACGAGGAAGAGGAACACACTAAGAAACCACCAAGACTAAAACTGTCTGAACTGCACATTAAAGTTTTTACTATAAATAGCCAACCTTCATATTTATACCTTTTCTGTAGCCTATTCCCGTGAATTGTGATATTATCTTCTTATTGATTCACTGTGTGAATTTCTTGTTAGCTACTCAGAAATACACAGTCCACTAGTACTTGTTATAACCCATACACTAGCAGTTTGAAAGCAGATGAATAATGAAGGCAGTAATGACAATGTCATTAGTAATAATGACATAGATGGGGAACAGAATGACAGATGTATGTTTGCAACTAATTCTGTACAGGCTTAATTTTAAAAATATACACAGGTTCCAGTTACCTTTTCTTACTCATGAAAAATCATTGAATTAGTTTACTGTTTCCCTCCCATGATGATTTTTGCTCAAACCAAATTAAGGTTACTTTACTTTGAGAATTTACAATGCTAGTTTTATTTGCACTTAAAAGCAGTGAATGGCAATACAGAAATGGTAACAAAAGCAGAGAAGCAGCTTTCAACTGAACGGATGTTATACTTCTACTTATATGCATATATAACTGGATATCAGGCTCTTGAAAGAAGAGTAGAGACAAAAGAGCAAGAAAAAAAAAATCTTGAAGTGCAGAAATAAAAATAAACCTCCTGTTCTAGAGTTCGTTTCTTAGCACAGAAGCAATATAATTCCTGTAACTTCTCATACATTTAATCCTGTCTTACTTTTGCTTTTCTAATAGGTCTTTCAATAAGCCACAACCTCCCCGTCATATACCTAATCATGCCTGTGTAACTCAAGGAAAACAGAGTAAAGTGGAAAAATAACACGCTTCAGATGCCCACTGTCAACAATTTCAGAACCTACTTAAAATGGCATCAAATCACTGAAACCTCTAACACCAAATCAATTACAATGAATAGAAATCAACAGGGCTTCTATATGATCATTGAATCCTTCAAACAAATACATTGGATTCTTGATGCGTGACTTCTACAGAAGTTATTTTGCTCCTTCCATATTTATCTACGTGACCTACTCAATTCTTTGTGAAAATTTTAATACCAGGCAATCTGATCGACTGAAACTAGACCTACTGATTTGTTCCTTTTTTACAAAGTCCCACTTAAAACCTTAAGCCGCATTTGACACCTCTATTTTCTCTGTTACGGAGATATACCCCACAAACAATAGTTAGTAGCTTGGCAACTTCACGTGAGTTCCTGGAAAATCTGGCGCAAAAGCCATCCTTGCTAAGTTTGTTACTTTGTTTAATTTTCTCTAAAATCTGCTCATTTTTTTAAAAAAAATAAATCTCTTTTCACACTTGAATTTTAAATAGTTATTCAGAAAAGAAAGGGTACCACCTTAGAACTCCCTCAAGCTTCTCCATAGTTGCAATGATGCAAAGAATTCTTTTAGCTTTTTTGCTATGGACTTGCCCCCTTTCTCTGCCTACTTACATCTCAACCATCTAACGACCATATACACACTGCAGGCTTCCAGCTTTTGATGGACCTGTGAAGAAGGTTCTCTTTATTCTTAATGCCTCCAGTAAGCTGCTCTTTAAAACCCTTTTGGCCTGCTTTGTTATTCTTTTTACAGCATCATTTCCGATAGCTTCCTTTATTCTCATTTAACAATTCCATCTTTTTTAGTATCCATTTAAATGGACAACACACATATACTCTGAACCTCTAACCTGCACCTTGAAACCGCTCCTAGGCTATTCACAAACTTTTTGCATTTTTGTTCCTTATTTCTTTCTGACAAGCATTTCATTTTTACATAGTTCCTCCTACAGAAGTTAACATCATTCTCATAGTGGTGTTTTTTTTCTTTTTGGAGCCTTCTGACTATACGATGGTCAGTATTAAGAGGCTGGTTTCTCAATAATTAGACCATGAAGTCAAAAGGAGACAGTAGTTAATACAAGCACATGCAATTCCAAAAGTGGCCTCTCTGGAAAAGGTGAAACAAAAAAGTTGTGTCAAAACATCTAAACTGCAACAGGATATGCAGAATTGAAAACAATACTATACTTTGGCTTTGCAGATTTGTATTCTTCTGTATCTGTATCTTCATCATCCGAGTACCAATGATCTCCTCTTCCTCCTGCTAACAGGCCCCTTGCTGCCAGCAATCCTGCTGCGTTACCATAGCCTGTATATTTTAACAAGCTGTCAACTGCAAAGAGTGACACAGAAAATTATTCAGCTATAATCAGCTACGAAACAAAAACCAGCAGAGCGTTACAAGAATCGAGAGTTACAGCAAGAGGCAAATATACTAATTACAGCAAGACCTTATATAAAAGGGAGAAGAAAAAGTAATTTTTACCTCTCTCTTTACAAAGAACAAAAAGAAATTCTGCTGCAATTTGCTTTACTCCCAGGTCAACGTGTGTCATAAGGCGCACAAGCTTGTTTCTTACTGTTGTGCCAACTTCTGGACGATTCGATACATCTCTTAATGGAGGCAATACCTAGCAGCACAAAAAAAGGAGAAACAACGTAGAATGCATGGCAATACCGATCCAGTCCTTGCAGAAACACACACAGTCAACAGAACAAGAAAATACTGTAAGCTCTGCTCCTTCAAAAAAAGGAATAAAATCAACCCAACTATGCTTACATACACTAGTAACGACTCTTGCTTCTTAATATATTCAGGCCTTCTGGTCTGCCATCCTGGGCAGAAGAGTACTCAGTCCCAAACGTAGACTTTAAAAAAAAAGACAACTATTAGGAGTTTAAGAGCACAAATGAGTGTCCTCAAACAGGCAGCAGTAACCTCATGTTCTTTGTTTCTTCTGTTTTGCTCAGATATCTCGTAAAAGCATTAAAAATACCAGCTTAAGGAAACTTACAATATTAACGTGATGTGTGATTTATACAGAACAATGAATATACTTCTAATGAAAAAGCAGGAAAATTAGTCACACGCCAAGTTCTACCACCATAAATTTCAAACATTGGCTCTACATGAATAGAGAAAATGTACACTTCTCCCAGGAAACACTCTTAAAAAGCTCAAGCTAAATTTTGAAAAGATTTTGGAGAAAACACTATCTAGCACTTCTTCAAACACACTATTTTCTCATTAACTCATTAATATTGTTAACTTCAACCCTCAAGAAAGGCAGGAGGTGCCTGAAATATGGCTGGTTTTGCAACCTAACTTCTGCCTCCTTGTGCATACGCCTTCAGACTCAAAACCTATATTAATTTCTTCACATTCACAGGATATGATATGATCTACAAACAAATCTGGGCCTTAATATGAAATATTCCATGATCTGAAGACCCCTATAAGAATTATGGATCTTCAATGCTTTACTAGGGAATGAAACCAAAGATGTCACTAATTGTCATAAGAAATTGCAGGTCCCTTGTCTTCTAGGTGTCTCATGTAAAATGTCATGCTCAGTGCAAAATTACTGCACAATTACTCCTCAAGTCAGACTCACTGGGAACTGATACTTAATCAAATGAATGCTACAGTATCAACTACTTCAAAAAAACCAGACCCTGTCTTTTTCAAACGAAGTATTCAAACAATTAGCAGAAACATTTTACTTTGTCCCTACCTACTTTCCCCAACAGGGGCAGTACCATGACTGCCGTTTCACAGAGCGTTGTAAGAATGAATTAATGTTTTTAGAGCACTCTAATACAGTGATGAGTGCCATAGGACAGTCCACGAGGAAATTAATCATTCTGTCTTCAGTTCAGAATTTGAATAGTGCACAATAAATAAAGCCTAAGGCCAACACTTAACAATGAGGGTAATTCAAAATATCAAATGTCCGGTCATACAGTTAGCAATATCCATCCATCTGTGCACTATATGAAGCAGTGGTCCTGTGGTAGGAGACAGCATGCCATTATATCCTGACATCTAGACGCCAAGATGTTGTAAAAACATGCAGACAACTTCATTTTCTAACTTCTGAACATTTGGCTCTGCAACTTTTCTTTTTTTCCCCCCCCTTAACAGATCAGAAGAGCATCCTAAGAAAGAACTGCTGCAAACAAAACCAATAAACAGCAAGTACGAGTTTCTTAAATTCCTCAAAAACTCTTTTCTGGTACAGAAGAAAGAGGCAGAAGATATATGCTCTTTTCCACTATAAAATCCATTTATGAATTCAGGCACAGCATTGATATAGGAGTAGCATCTACAATGCAACCCGAAAATCACTGCAGCTTCGGAAAAAGAACATTTCTCAGCTGGTTTCAGCTGTCTTTCCCTTGCTCATCTTTTAATTTCTCTCCACTTCAGGAAAAGCAGCAAAACAAACATAAAACTCCACACCCAACCACCAAGCCACAGAGATCCTTTAGATCTTTAACCAAAGCATGGAAATATTTTTTTCCTGTAAAAAGCCTAGCCACAGTCCGTACTGTATCAAACAGCTCTTTCAAGAGATCAAGTGATGAAGTGTGCCTCTGTTCAGGGACAGAGTTTTACTCTGACAAAACAGCTGACACACTTTGGTGCACAAGTTTCAATTCCAATGACTCCCGCCTGCTGAAGTCAAGCTAACGCTCAGGCAGAACCCATCAAAACACCTGCAGCCTCACTGGCAACCACACAGCTCTGCAAACTTTTATTAACTGCACTGAATTTTTTTTTATATGCTGGATGTAAGGGGACAGACCTGACCGTGTTCTTTGGCCCTGTGTCACATGATCCATGGTGGCCCACATTAACACAGCTTTACAAGATCCCTAATATTATTATTTAACCACTTGACAAAATGTGTCATGGAACTTAGGCCATAATATCTATTAATTTACATAACTCCAAAATTATTTCTATAGCTGACAGTCATCAGAGACCTAACAGAAAAAAATACTGCAGAGAACTTTGTGGGCAATTTAATATGAAACCATTCATACTTTTAAAGTATCAGCTTCTTGCACCACTGTACAAACCTCAGAAAGTCTATCATTAGCTTCATATTAATATTTTGATGAATATTTTACTTACCCGAGCTTTGATAAACTTCCTGATATTCCTATGAGTTCGGCAGCATTCAGTTAATAAACTGAGAACTGGAGTCAGACCTTCTCTATAGCTGCTTCCCTAAAATAAAACCAAACACAAATAAAACATTTTTAAGAGCAAATTTTCCTTTTCAGATTCTATGAACCCTTCAACGAGGTCCTGTATGACTGACAAAACACGAACTTCACACAGATATAAACAAAGAGCCAAATGTTCATCCTCACACATAAGCAAGTATGCTTCAGATATTCACAGGAATTTGTTCTCAATTTTGAGGTGTTTCACAATCTAGAAGCAAGGACATTCATATTTGTGCTAAATACTGTCTGAAAGGTTTGCAGAAAGCTTTACATACGTGCATTTTTTGCTTTAAATCAAAGAGGCCCCTTTTGTGAAGAATCTTTGCAGTCCATACCTTGTCTATTCTCTTCTCCATGAAATCCAGTAAAATCTGAATTGCTCCCATATTCATACCATTGTATTTTATATCTGTTTCCTCTTGGGATGATGGACTAATAAGGACATCCAAGCAAGAAACGGGAACATTGCTTAAGAGGTTGATTGCATTGCTGAAACAGATTTTTAAAAGTCATTATTCATTTGGAAGAAAGAATTAAAAACAGAGTACAGCTACCATAAACTGTTTATACAACTGCAACCAGAAAGAGGCCCTGCAACTCAAACAATGCTTTATTTTCTGCTCGCTGGGTTTTAAAGAAGGTGGCACGCATTATCGCCCCAGTGCTGGCTCTTGGAACAAACCAGGAAAAAAGAAAGACAAAAGCTCCAAAAGCTATACTGCAGCCGCGCATTATTACTTCCATCCCCCACAGTATCCTCTCCCATAGACCAGGCACAGCTCCCAGCAGTGTGTTACAGCAGCTGATCTGGCAGGACAGCAGGGGGAACTCTCCGATTGATTTGCAGTGCTCAGCGCTTTCTCCTCCTTGAAACATTTTACAGCCCATCCATATGACCATCATTAATGTGATGAAGTACACCACAGAAAACATTTCTTCCTCCTGTAACACTGGGGCATGGTGGCGATTTCTCAAGACCCCTGAAATATTCTCTCTTTCACTTCGCACAGGAAATACAGAAGGCTTTTAACACATTAAAAAAAGGTTTGGGTTTATTTACCAAGCACTACCTTTCAGTAACTGTCAGTCTTTGCATCCCAGAAAGCACGAAGAAGAATGCTTCACAAATATCCATTAAGTGATTTAAATTAGACTGCAGGGTCCCTCCCTCCTCTTTACTGGAGTAAGATGGGACTTTGCAAGGGTCTCTTGTATGGTACACATCCCATGAGTTTGCTATCTATCCTGTTCCCATTAAACACTCTGGTTTTGGTCTGATCAGACTGGGTGGCTGTTCCACATTTGCCGTCTCCCTTTTGCTCTTTTAGCAACTGAAACTCAGACAACTTCTACTTTTTGGAAAGCTTGTTCTCTTTGTTTTGTTTCTAATCCCTGTTTAAGATACATCTCTTATATCGTGGAAGTTACTCCTCTCCAATAACTCCGGAATAGTCAGAAACAAAACGGACTGAAATTCAACATATATTTGGTGGCTTGAGGTCTTTCATCAAAAGTTCTCTTTTTACCAGTTTCTTATTAAACAACCAAGTTCCCAAACACCTACAAAATTAATTTTCTGGATCACTGTGTCTGAGCTATTCTTTTCAATAAATGAAGCCCGGCTTTCTGATCTTTGTCACTCCACTGACAGTTTTATTTGTGGTAGAGGAGTGTATGAAATTCTCCAGCTACCAGGAAGTCAGTGACTATGCACAGATCTGCACAATAGTGTTTGCATTCCTACTCCAGGGGGTAGGAATACTGCGTATATTGCTCTCCCCTTTTCGGCTTCCTAGAGATCATTAATCACTGGGACATGACATCCACCCACCCATGCTCCCAGCCCCCTCCTGATATGCAAATTCAGAAGCAAAGGCCTATTTAGAGCTGCTGAATGCCTTGATTAAAACCTTGTTAGTGGGCAAAAATGGCACTCATTCTAATATGTCGTGCTTTAAGCTGTTCATATTCAAACGTTAAGTAAAGACATGACAGAACCACAATGATTACAACAATACCAGGTACTAAATTAGTTAAGATATTTTTATAGGTAACTTCTACTTATTTATTAGAAATAGAATCACACTGACAATCAGCACATCACAGCTCAGGGCATGTATCCAACACCTGATGCCTGCATAAAACAAATGCTCAACTTAAAACATTCAGAGCAGAAGCATTCATAAACACGCTTTAACAGGCTGCCCGAACCCTTCATTTAAGCATCTTAACATTCTGCAGATTTACAAACTTAGAGAAGTGCAAGTGATCAGTAGTTCTAAGAAATATAAATATACCTCCCTGATGCTTCCTAAAGTTTATTCTGCATCCAAGACTGCTAATATTTTGTTCCATTTTTACCATTAATTTTGTGATCGCCTTACTGATAGGCTCCAGGTGGAAAGCCGAGCGAGAAGCTGCGCTCTCCAACTCACACCTCATCTCCAGCAATAAAGACTGCACAGTCAGAGTCCAGCATACTGAACAGCCCAAACGATGACACAGCCTCGTTTTTTTAGCTGTGCTATGTTAGCTATAGACTGCTAACACAAGTTTACTCATTCACTATTGAAGCTCCTATCAGGGAAGAAGGATTTGCTTGACCTAATACATCAGGGGACTGAAGCGAGGCCCTCTGATGTGGGGCCCTGATCCCTCTGAGGATTTGCAGGGGCATTACTTCTGACTATACCTTTTCTATTCCAGAGCTGCCTTAGGATGAATAGTCTTGGTGGAAAAGCTTATTCAATTATTCAGTTTTTATTGCATCCTGCATCATTCAGGTTCTGCAAACGGGCTGAAATATTTGAATCACAAAAGTTCAAACCTGTTCAGTGCTCTTCTAGCACGTTAAAAAAAAACCCTAAGTATGACATAAAGCAAGATCAAATACGATATGCAGCCATACTACACTTGCATTCTTTCTTCTGTCAACTTGAGCTAAAGAAACTAGCTACAGTTAGCTAACAGAGGGAGAAATTTGTTTTCCCATCACAACAAAGACTGATGCAGTGCTATACTGAGTCTGATGGAGAAGGGGAAACAACTGAAGCGATACAAGCCAGTGATAACCCTCCTCATTTCTTTTCTGCTTCCCCCTCAGAATTCTGAGGAATCCTTGCCTTGACTTGGTGGCTCCATAAGGTCCATGTGGGCAGCACCTCTACACAAAATATTCCTTCCGAATGAAAAAAGCAAGGACAGAAATGACATCAATGCTACATATTCGCCACAGCTCCCTGCTTCTATATGTAAAGCCCTTTTTAGTTCTCATCTGCAAGTGCTAGCAAAAGCTAAAATCAAAATGACCTGCATAACATACATCCTTTTGCAATAGCACAACGTGATTAAATTTTACAGGGAGATTAGACTGTCCACGACTCTGACTAGAACGTGTTACCACGGGAAGAGCATCAGCTGTACAATAATTCACCAGAATATCAGGGCAGTCTTGCTGACTACGTACAAGCTTAAATGATAAAGGCTGATCTCTGCCTTCTTGTAGTTGTTGAATTTATCCAAATCTGTTCAATTTTCCCAGCAGTGGGGAACTTACTCCCTCCAGCACCTCACTTAAAAGAGGATGAGAGCGCAAAACTCTCATCATAAGCAGCAGCAAAGAGAAAAGACTGACAGCCTTTTAAGGAGACACTCAGCCCTAACTTTAGTCATAGCAACTATGGCAGTGGTATCCCAAATTATTCCAAACTAGTCCGCACCAACTGAGAAGGCCTCTGATATAGGATTTTAGTGTTCACCTACTAAGACTGTTGATCTCCAAGAGCTTCCCAAGATTTTAATCAAGTTCATTTAACACTTTCAAGACTGCCGGGTGTGAAAAGCTGTATCCTTCTTCCTGGAGACTGCTGGCTCACAAGGTGATCTTCAAAAGATCCTACACTTAGACATACAGACATCTCAGAAGAAGAAAATGGCAACCGTAACTTTCATTGCCAAGAGATAAAGTGGGATAGCGTTTGAAGCTACCGTACTGCTGGGCCCTGCAAATAGCTGACCTACTTGGATAAAAATAAGGATGTCGCAGAAAAAAATAGTAACACTGAACACAGAACTACCAACTCACTAAAAATACTCTGAATTTAGATTGAATTATGGGTTGCAAATACATAACAGAGTTGGGTGTAGGACTGAGGAAGAAAAAAAAACAATGCACCTAAAACTGCATGGTGATTCCCTCATCTTTGGAATAAAAAAAAGATTGTTACCAGGGAACTGATATTTTTACTTTTAATAAAGTGGGCTAGAACCACTGGAGATAAAATATCATAGAATCACAGAATGGTCTGGGTTGGAAGTGACCTTGAAGATCATCTTGTCCCAACCCCCCTGCCATGGGCAGGGACAGCTCCCACTAGACCAGGCTGCTCAACGCCCCATCCAGCCTGGCCTTGAACACCGCCAGGAGGGTGCAGCCACAGCTTCTCTGGGCAACCTGTGCCAGTGCCTCACCACCATCGTGGTAAAAAATTTCTTTCTTTAATCTAAATCTACCCTCATTCAGTCTAAAGGCATTACCCCGTCCTATCACTCCATGCCCTTGTAAAAAGTCCCTCTACAGCTTTCTTGCAGGCCCCTTCAGGTACTGGCAGGCTGCTATAAGGTCTCCCCACAGCCTTCTCTTCTCCAGGCTGAACAACCCCAACTCTCTCAGCCTTTCCTCATAGCAGAGCTGTTCCATCCCTCTGATCATTTTTGTGACCCTCCTCTGGACCCGCTCCAACAGGTCTATGTCTCTGTATCAACTTGTTACTTCTATCCCAATCCATCTGAACTGCAAAAGTTACATACAAAAAACTCAAAATGCAGTTTCTCCATCAGCATCTGTGCAAAACAACAAAAGTAGCACACCAGTTTGATTTGCACTGCCCCTACAACTTCCATATCTGTTTTCATCCTCAGTTACACACACACAGAGAACTTTCAGAAAGATCAGCTTCATTATTACTGACCAAAAATAACAATCTTACCAGCCACTTTCTCTCTGGAATAGCGGACATGCTTAAACAATATTTCAAGCAAACAGCTTTTGTCAAAAACATTAATAGTAGTTTACTCAAAATTATTAGTTTTCATTGTTTCTCAGATTCATACTTTAGATTTTAGGCAAAGTAGATTTTTTTCTATTTTTTTTAAAATAAATAATAACCTTTTAAAATAGATTGGTTCTGCAATTCTACCAACCTGTGCAACTCTTCAGTTTTGTCTTCAGTAGGGCCCGTGGTTAATAAGCAGTGTCGAAGGATGGCAGCCATGTAACGAAATTGATGAGATTCATTCTATATAAATATAAATTATGAAGATATTTTTTCATTTTGAAGATTGCAAGTGGGGGTTTCAGGTCACTAGAATAATGAAAATTAAAGATGGAAAATACCTATTAGATCATAACATCCATCCCTATCAATAAAAGGACTGTACCTTAGAGTTGACTGAATGCTTAATTGTCATATGCTGGCATTTTAACCAGGCCTTGTAAAAGTCACTGGGACTTTTTTGCAGTCCAGTGAGCTTCTACTACCAAAAACCCCATTACAACCAATTCTATACCACTAATCCTAATACGCTGCTACCGTCTTCCTTCTTGTATTTACACCCAGCTTCCTCTTCATGCATCTAGATTACATATGTTCTCCATTTCATTTGCCTCCTCCTCATTTACACCTTTTACTGCCAACAGTTTCATTCCCCCACTCAGTCTGTTTCCTAATTCACTTGCTTCTTTTCCCTTGACACCTTTTCTCCACTTCCTTAATAACTTCTCTACTCTCAGCAACCTTATTTGCCCTACTTTCACTCTCTCCAAGCAATCCCCCCTTCCAGTCTCCCACCAGACAGCAGCCACACAAAAGTACACCAGTAACTGCAATCATTTAGCTGTGTGTATCATTGTCCTGGTCCTTTTTCATCAGCTCTTCTTGGCATCCATCATACGTTCTGGTGTGTTTGACCTAGCACAAAGCACCCCAATGCATCTTTTGTAACATCAGCACCCAAATCGGCCAGCTGCACCATTTGCGGCTCTTGTCTGGCTTTGCCACTTTGAAACTATCTCCAGTCATTAAATATTGGTGTTTCAAATGGTTCTCTCCCCCTTAGGACGGATCTCATTTAGTTTTCCACCCACATGCCTAACCTCTCTGCTCTCCTTTTATTTTCCATCCCGTCTTCTGTTTGTAATCTCTTCAAATTCTGCATCTTCAGCCCACTTAATTAACATGCTGTTTACTCTTCTTACAGCTCATTAATATTTCCACAGGGATACTTGTTAAGCAAAATGCCACCTAACATCTTACTGACAGTTTACAACTACCAAAGAGCTCTTCTTTAAGTTAAAGGTTCCTTCCTTTTAGGATCTTTTAGTATAAAGTTATTATATAAGCTTTATCTTAAAATACAAAATAAGCTTCTCCCACCCCAGAATGTCTTAAAATCTTATCGAAATTAAAAAAAAAAAGGTACTAACAGAATTTCCTCTGATCTTCATTTTCCAACTTAATACCTGGCATTATTTCCTTCACACAGTAAAACTTAATCACAAAGATGATCCTTCACAGACTCTGAAGTAGTGAACATTCATATAGCTGTTACACGCTTGACTTTGGGTCATTTTTCTCCACTCAAGTTCCTACCTCCAAAGAAATCACTTGTCTATACAAAGAACTTTCTCTGACAAAGGTTAAAGGTATTTTTAATAAATGTCTAAGTCAGGAATATACACAAGAGAAAAGGCCCTCCATTCCTTAAAATTTGAAGTATTAGCATCTCTAATTTTCCCCCCCATCCACTCAACCTTAAATTTCAGGATCTCTTATTCAGCATATCCTTGAGACACTAAAGCAAAGACTAAGCTTCAGACATTTCTCAAGTTTTATATTCCTTAATGTTATCATTAATATCCTATTTACTGTTTAGTTCAATGCACTAAAAAGAACAATTATGTGCCAATTTTAACTTCTGTAAACTTCTACTTAGCTTTATATGGTGCATATTTACAATGCCCAGTCAAAAGTTAACAATACTGTTTTAGATTAAAAAAAAGGTTCCCTATTTAATTCAATCACTGCAGCACAGACTTAGGTTATTCAACGAAAAACGTTATCGTTTGTTAGGGATGCAACACAAACAGCATATTTGTCCAAGAGGAAAAAACAGATCTGACATTGTAATTAAAAAAACAAGATAAATCTTATTTATAAGACATAACAATGAAAGTGTGTGTTTCTCGTACTTGACCTCATCTTAAAACGTGACGTTTAATTTCAAGCCTGTGGTTGGGAGGATGGGAGAGAAAATATTTTTAAAAGTGCCACTCTTTCTTCAGAGTTATTTGTTAAAAATATAGAGTTGACATGCTTATCATCAAGCCCAGAAAAACAGAAGAAATCTAGGGAGACTTCTCAGCTCTAATTATTACGCTACTGCCATAGTCCACAATCTCCAGAGATGCAGCCATCTGATATACTTACACTGAAAAGTTTTTCCTAGCCAGCTAATTGTTAGTGAACAGCATTTATTTTCTTTTGGAAATCTCAGATTCTTATGAAATAGTCTTCTTTGCATTTTTTATTTGGAAACTTACAGCTCTAACTTGTATTATATAATCCAAGCTACCCTCCCATCACACAGAAAATGTATTGATTAGGATTTTTTTGCCTAAGTAGTAACAAGAACCAAAAAGTTATTTTGGCATTCAAAGCCATAAGCATTAAAGACTCAACATCTCTTGAAAGCCCAAGACCATCAATACATGATTCAATCGGAATTCAGACAGATACATTCACTCAGACTTACTTTGCACATCAAGATATTATGATGCAAAATTTCAAAAACTACCTGAACTGCTATGTTGAAAAATGCAATCATATTTCATGAAAATTACAGCAGCAAAAGTTAAATATCAAAATTCTTGCTCTTGGGCTTGGACAACAACTGCTTCTTGTATACCTCTACCTGCTGGTTCTGGCTGTTGCAGCATAAGCAAAACCAATTTAAAAAACACTTGAGCTAAGCCTTACCTCACTGTGGACATTCCAACTGTCAAGTGTTACATTAAAAAGAGCCTTTAGTGCCTCAATGGCACAATCTGTCTCTTGCAAAGATAAAGGAGGCCTGTCATGATCTGCCGCTGCTTTATATTCTTCCGTCCATCTTACACTCAGGGAACTTTCCAGAGCCCGAGTCAAAACTTGCACCCCTTCTAGTTCCTGACGCAACTGCGATCTAATATCTGTGTGCAGAAGCGACAAGAGGAAGAGGAGACGCAAATCAAAGCATTTAATGTCATCAACGAACTCTTGGTCCTTGCATTTTTCCAGAAGATTGCAGAGCATAGCTGCAAGATTCAGTTCCAAACTGAGCTTCTGTGCAACAGCACTGTTAAAAATTATGTTACAGAGGCATTTTAAAGCTTCTACTATAACAGGAAATTCAGACACCCTCTCCAGAGGATCTTCTACAGTGTCCAGCTTTGCTAGCCTCATAAGGATCTGCATGTTCCTCTTCGTGGTTACAGGCACTAAAACCTTCTTGTCCCTGGAGAGAATCCGCAGGGCCTCCAGGCAGGCGACTTGACATGAAGTTTTTGTGTCTTTTTCAAGGATGTTTAGAATTCCCTCACAGAGTTTCTACGCAAACACAAACAAACAAAAAAGGAACAGTTTTAGCATCAAAATATTGGTGGCAGTAGGAAACTGCTGTTGCTAAGCTTCCATGCAACTTCTGACTTTTCAGCTGACTTGAGAAACTGGGTATTCTGTATTAGCGCTTCAAAATATAAACTATTGCAAAAGACCTCCAAAGATAATCAAAAGCAGCTTGCCTCATGGATACAATCTAAATACATCAACACCGGCAAAAGAATTAAGCCAAAATGGCAGATGCTATCCACCACTGCCAGTTACCAAGTTTTCTCACTATCAGGACTAAAAACTTGAGTAGCTGGAGTAACAAGGCTAGAGAGAAATGAAACATTTTAAAAACACGTCAGAGTAGAAGAGTCAAACTTGCAGTACCTGCAAAACTGTAGGTCCAGGTTTTTTCAGTCAGCAGGCTGCGAGAAAAGAAACCAAACCAAAATAACTGCTGCTCAACATACAAGTACTCCATGTTTGGTAACCGCTGTAATTTGTGTTGTCACTTCAACCTAATCTACGGACTTCTCCCATCTTAAGTAAGATTCTTACAAATGTTACTTCTGACATTGAAGCATAATGCAGTTTTATTGGAAGACTTAGGCTGTAGCAGCTCTACCAACCCAGTAAAATGGCTGCTTTGTCAACACAGATTGCTCTGGAAGTCGAAACGCTTCACTGATACTTTACACCGACGTGACTGCAGGGGTAAACATCATCCTATAAACGCAGCGTGAGAAAATACAGTACTCCAAGAGTCTGCAGGTCAGAACAGTAACACCTGAATGACAGCAGAACTACCTTTTATTAGACAGAAACAGACAATCAGGTGATCAAACAAAAGGGAGAAAAGACAGGACAGGAGAGATTGCTTGATGGGGAAGGACTCCATAGGGTTTTTATGCCTTAAGCTTAGGACAACACTACTACTCCTAAGTACCAGAGCCAGAAGTGTAGTTACAAAGAAGCTCCCAGATAAGTGGCAATACAAACTGGATTGCACCTCATAAGACACAGTTCCTCCCCTGTTCTCATCTCCCAAGCTTTGTGTCTTGACCACTGACATGAATAAATTACCAAAGCAGCCAGAGTAGCAACTGAGTTGAATAGCCCAAGTGCAGAAGTCTGCTTAGGACCTGAGATTCACATTGTTGCCTCAGGCAATACACGTCAATAAGAAAGTGATTTAAAAAAAGCATAGGAATACTAGTAAAGTAAAAGATAGTTCCTGGGGAACGGTTTCTGTAGTTGCACTTTTCAGCACCACCACGATAAAAAGGCAGGGAGCACAGCAGCCCATCACCCTGACCCAAATTTCAAAACAAAAGTTCCACTTGGGACATCGAAGTAATTTTTGTTACTGTGCTCACTTACAACTGAAGCCAAAATTAAAAAAAAAAAAAGGTAAGTTTAAGGCAAATCTAGAACAGATGCTCTAGAAGAATAAGGGAGAAAAAACCGCAAGTCTTCAACAATGTTAAAAGACAATCCGTAAAAAAACTCAAGACAGTAGGAACTCACAATATGATTTCTAGTATGCTTGTCCTTGGGTGAAGCCCACCCAAAACAAACACCCAGATGAGCAAGACCTTGACTACATCTCCACAGCCCCGACCCGTAAGAGCTTAAAAACAAGGAGCGAGCTCCACCTATTATTATCACATGGGCAACATGAGAAATCTTCATCAGAATATTATAGACACTGCAACAGTATAAAACCCATATTTGACCACCTGTGTAGGCATATAAGTACTTACTGTGGGAGTTTCATAGAAGTACCTGGAAAAAGATAATTGAGTATGGAATTCTCAGAGTTCTTCAACACTAACCTAACGCTACTTCCACAGAGCTGTACAACCCCCTGACTTGAGCATAGTATGCTAGACCTGCACTGAATGTTCCTGAAGGTGGCATCTTTGAAGCGTTCTTTAAAAAATGCTAAGGAAACAAAAATGAGCAGCCTAGATCCACAGTCAAATTACCTAGTCACAGCTCAACTTCTTACAAGAATCTTGTTTCTATTGTTAAGAGAGTTTTCCATACAATTAACTTTGCTTTGCAAGTTGAAGCCTGTTTGGTTTTGAGGAGTCACACAGAACTCAGACAGTTCAGAGAACTCCAGGAAAAGGCCAGTTTATTCTGTTCCCTGTTTAAGCACATTACTATTAGACTTGGGAGTAACAGTTGTCCTTGTTGACATCAGCTGCTACAAGGTGGTCTGTAATAATTTACCCAAATTCAACACCTGGTTCACTAACCAGACTCTCCCTCTCTTCAGGAACTGTGCAGCAGTACCACATTAACAACACAAGAAGCCAAGTTACCAGCCTTACCCAAACCAAGATACTGAACGAACACTTCAAAGACACACTGGGCCAGACAGACTGCCTTACAGTAAACAAATACAACATAAAAAAGTATCTGATTTTTCATGAACAGTGCTGAAGCTTCCTTCTAGGTGTCTGAATACCAGGGATCACCTCATAAATCATCTGATCCAATCAATACCCATTGAAATTAAGAGACTTTCTGCTCATCTTTGTTCGCAGCAGAACCTATGCACGTACTACAGTTGGCGCTCTGGTCTGTAATCTCAGTCAGACAAAACCTGAATGCTCATTTGACTAAAGAGAGACCAATCCTCCCCAAAACAGACTGATTTCCCGTCCCCTCCCGTAAGTGGCACCCACCTGCTGAAGTGTCACTGCAACACATCAAAAGCACTGCAGGGGACATCCCAAAGGGCACCAGACTCCCATTGACTTGCCATGGGAGGTAGAAGCCTAACCTTCTCTCCATACATTTAAAGACTATCCTTGCAATTTAATTAAAAATTATAAAACCCATCACCTCATGGCTTCAAATCTTACTGAAATGCAGCAACAGAAGATTCTTATCTCTGATAAGCTGTACTAAAGATAGATACTAAATAGAACACAAGCATTTTTTTGAGATTTAGCAACCGACTTCCAACTTAAAAAAATAAATGCGTGCTTGTAAGGCGCTTTATTTTCTACATGTTCTTGAAGCCTTAGCTGTATAAAAGATTTCATAATACAAGCAAGGCTTGAGTTTATTATTAAAAGCATTAATTATACAGTCTTCTGCATGCTGTATTAACAAAGTCACCATAACTAAGCCACCATACGCTTAAGAACAAGTAACCAAGCTTCCTAGCCATTACGGGAAAATACAGTTTTTTAAGATGCAAGACTCACATAAGTGAAAAACATGTAAGAACTTCTGCCAGAGTTCTCTGGAGTTAGACCCTGGGGAGCCATCAAGAGCGATGTGAAAGGAATTGGCATTCATTTGAGATACTGCCACTTGCAATACTGCTGAAGTCCGTAACAGCGAAACACTGCTGGCTGATCTCAAGCGCCAATGGCAGCTTGGGGGAAAACAGAGCATCTGACTGTAGCTGAAGAGCTAGCCACGGAAACTTCTGATGGAAGGAAACAAAATTCATCCTATTACAAAACTGCCTTGAAGACAACTAACACCAAACACCATACAGCACATTTTCTGCTTTCTTCCTGACAGTGGGAGGGAAGGGATACACAGACAGAAGAGAAACAGCAGAGGAGAGGACCACAAAAGCATTTTCTTTAGGTGGTGCTTTTTCCTACCTCCCTGTAGGCCATTAGCAGGGCATAAGCTAAGGTGCACAGATGTTGGGGCTAGGTTTTTTGGGGGGGACGGGGGAGGAGAGCACTGTAAGCAGGTGCTCATATTTTCTGGGCTCAACCTCAGCTGGGAATACTAGATGCTTGTGAAAGGGAGGGTACTTCATGATCTTGCTCTTTGGTCCTAGTGTGCCTGTACCTGAGGTCCTTGTCCATCTCCTGTCATTCAAGGAGCTATTTAGAAAGCAAGTTTGACCTATATTCACTTTTTTCAATTCACAGACCACTATGTCACAGCCACGTCTTTGGCCTCATCAAGTATTATGTGCCACACCACATAATTTATTTAGGAGAATGGGACCATCTAAGTGGTACCAGGTCATGCTTTCCTTCTCCTGCACTGGCTTAAGTCACTCTAGTTCGCTTTGTCTTCTGACCCATGTTTTTCAACATTTTGAAATCTCAATTTTAATTAAATTCTCTCTAGAGGTTCAAAAGAAGTACGTTCCTAATTTAATTCAACCTAGTTCTACAGCTCTTTGGTGGTGAGAATGGTTAATGAAATCAACTGTAGTGCCAGACACAAAGTCCAAGGAACTGCATTTCCTCAACAGGTCATACAGGTCTGCTATTGTTTACCCAATTGTATTGCTGTCTGTTCCTCAAACGTACCTTCCACTTTGCTATAACCACAAAGACTGACAGCGGACTCTACCCAATTTCAGGTAAATGAAAGGAATAGTAGTAGTAATCGCAATAAACCGCACATTAATTTTTACAACAAGTTTCTGTGGCTCTCCAAGTGATTCAGAAGCTCCTCTTAAATAGCCTTAAAGAGTCCCTCTCCATCTCATATAAGGCAAAACTAAGCATTTTACATGTTTCTTATATTTTCACTAGACTATACAAAACAGTGTTGTAGAAAACCAA